>NC_136792.1:51017963-51161393 GCF_951216825.1 Electrona antarctica | reverse complement strand
AACCAGTTGGTAACCAAATGGACCCTTACAGATCTTTAACTCTTGAGAGCGAAAAAAATGGACCCTTACGTTACGGGTCCATTTGGTTTCATTTTACGCTCCCAAGAGTTAAATTATTGTTAAACATCTGAATTACTTAATTTACAAGAAGTCTACACATTGATCATTTTATCAACGTTTGCCTGTTATCTCTCCTAAATACAGCAAAGAAGTGTGGACACAAACAAACAAATCTTTAGTTTTGGGTCTGAGAGACTAAACCTCATGGTGGTCCGTGGCTCAAATGCAGGATAAATAGTGGGCCCTGGTATCAACATGGTTGAAAACCCACAGGTGTAGTGTGCTAGACCCCAGCCTGCTCCATCTAAATTAGATATGTTGTAGGGCCATGTCATGTGGCCTATACCTGCACAGCCTTTGTGATCTACTCGTAGATCGCGATCTACCTTTTGGGCACCCCTAAACTTTAGGAGATAGTGTGTAGTGTGTGGTGTGTACCTGCTAGACTCCAGCCTGCTCCATGCTGTATGTCAGGTCGGGTTGGGGGTAGGGTGTACGGTTTAGGGGATAGTGTGTAATGTGTAGTGTTTAGGGGATAGTGTGTAGTGTGTAGTGTGTACCTGCTAGACTCCAGCCTGCTCCATGCTGTATGTCAGGTCGGGTTGGGGGTAGGGTGTGTACTGTTTAGGGGATAGTGTGTACCTGCTAGACTCCAGCCTGCTCCATGCTGTATGTCAGGTCGGGTTGGGGTAGGGGTAGTGTGTACTGTTTAGGGGATAGTGTGTAATGTGTAGTGTTTAGGGCATAGTGTGTACCTGCTAGACTCCAGCCTGCTCCATGCTGTATGTCAGGTCGGGTTGGGGGTAGGGTGTACTGTTTAGGGGATAGTGTGTACCTGCTAGACTCCAGCCTGCTCCATGCTGTATGTCAGGTCGGGTTGGGGGTAGGGTGTACTGTTTAGGGGATAGTGTGTAATGTGTAGTGTTTAGGGGATAGTGTGTAGTGTGTAGTGTGTACCTGCTAGACTCCAGCCTGCTCCATGCTGTATGTCAGGTCGGGTTGGGGGTAGGGTGTACTGTTTAGGGGATAGTGTGTACCTGCTAGACTCCAGCCTGCTCCATGCTGTATGTCAGGTCGGGTTGGGGGTAGGGTGTACTGTTTAGGGGATAGTGTGTACCTGCTAGACTCCAGCCTGCTCCATGCTGTATGTCAGGTCAGGTTGGAGGTAGTGTGTAGTGTTTAGGGGACAGTGTGTAGTGTGTACCTGCTAGACTCCAGCCTGCTCCATGCTGTATGTCAGGTCGGGTTGGAGGTAGTGTGTAGTGTTTAGGGGATAGTGGGGTAGTGTGTACCTGCTAGACTCCAGCCTGCTCCATGCTGTATGTCAGGTCGGGGGTAGGGGTAGTGTTTAGGGGATAGTGTGTAGTGTTTAGGGGGTAGTGTGTACCTGCTAGACTCCAGCCTGCTCCATGCTGTATGTCAGGTCGGGGGTAGGGGTAGTGTTTAGGGGATAGTGTGTAGTGTTTAGGGGGTAGTGTGTACCTGCTAGACTCCAGCCTGCTCCATGCTGTATGTCAGGTCAGGTTGGAGGTAGTGTGTAGTGTTTAGGGGACAGTGTGTAGTGTGTACCTGCTAGACTCCAGCCTGCTCCATGCCAGGTCGGGTTGGAGGTAGTGTGTAGTGTTTAGGGGATAGTGGGTAGTGTGTACCTGCTAGACTCCAGCCTGCTCCATGCTGTATGTCAGGTCGGGGGGTTTGTAGCTCAGCAACATGTCACTGGTGCATGAGGAGGGGTAGCAGGAGGAGGGGTGGATCTCCCCCTCCACGTCACACGCTGAGAGAGAGAGAGAGAGAGAGAGAGAGAGAGAGAGAGAGAGAGAGAGAGAGAGAGAGAGAGAGAGAGAGAGAGGGAGAGAGGGAGAGAGGGAGAGAGAGAGAGAGATGAGAGAGAGAGAGAGAGACGTTTGTTGGTGCTCGTGAACAAACTCGTACAAATAAAAGTTGAATAATGTCCATATTTTCTTTGTGTAAGGCTGAACCCAAGTTCAAACCAAGCGTGGATACTGGATCGGATCCACTGGATATTTTTGGGTTTTGACAACAGATGGCACTCTTGGCTAAATAACGTCTGACCCCCCATCTGTGGAGCGACAGTTAAATGCCCCACAGATTAAGGGAGGGACTTTCGCTCTATAGTGCAGGGGTTCTCAACGTTTTTGGCCGGGGACCCCCAAAAATGCTTTGGCAACGTCTCGGGACCCCCGCCCCGCCCCCCTCCCGACCCCCCATTATAATGCTACAATAACCTTAATAATAGAGACAATACACCATAAATAAATACTGAAACCAGATATAATCATTGGGAAGGTGTATGCATGTACTATGTGTACTATATGTAAACTCTTCATTTCCATTTTCCAGCCATTCAGTTGCAAAAAAAAAAAAAAAAATGTTTTTCTTTTTTAAATTTATTTGGGGATCCCCCAAAATACTTTGGCGACCACCCGAGGGGTCGCGACCCACGGGTTGAGAACCCCTGCTATAGTGTACTGGCTGCGAGTTTTTTATTCCTATGATGGGAGGGAATTTGGAGCGCTGTGATTGGTTGTCAGTGGAGTAGGAAGCGCTGGGCTGTGTTTTGGACCGCACACAAGTGTTTATGCCTACTAGTACTCTATGACTAGTACTAACCCTATCTCTAACTCTAACCTAAACATAACCGCAAGCAGGGGAGCAACGCATCCCTCACGAACCTTAATCCAAAAACTATTAACGTACCCCTCACCAACCTTAATCCAAAAACTATTAACGTACCCCTCACCAACCTTAATCCAAAAACTATAAAAAAATCCGCGGTAGTAAAAGATGTGGCGGAGTGGTAAAACGAGCGCTCTTAAACCTGAGCTATCCTAGGAATAAAAAACTAGCGTACTGGCTAGGGTGTGTGCATGTGCACCCTGGGCAAGACCTACGCTGTAGAGGCTATCATTTGTTTGGGCGGAAGTTGCGGGATTTTAGCGCAAGTATCGCCCAAGGAAATGACGTTGATGCTTCACAGATCAGTTTACATTCTCCGCGAATGAAACAAGTGTTGTGATTGGTCGGGAGAATATCGTATCCGGGGGAAATACATCTGACGAATGTTCCGGAGGATACATCCGCCGATAGCTTCTCTGCCTTACGTTGTGACCAGGCTTTACTTTTCGCAGATAAGTAAGCCTGGGACCGAGGCTAGTGCATGTGTTGTGTGTGTGTGCTACTAACCAGAGTCTTCCCGCTGGTGCAGCTGTTGTTGACTTCCCGTCAGCGACGTCTGACTGAGGATGTCCGACATGCGGGCGGAGCTTAGCGCCTTGCCAGCCATTAGGCTCATCCCAGACATGGGCTCCACCTGGTCCTGCACAGGAAGAGACACAGCACGCCGTGAGAGACAATCAAATCGAGTGCGTTGATCCAATTATCACTCATTGAGAATTAACAAATGAAGTCCTGACGAAGTCCTGACATCAATCGCTCATCCCCTGGTTCTAAAGTCCTGACGTCACTCGCTCATCCCCTGGTTCTAAAGTCCTGACGTCACTCGCTCATCCCCCTGGTTCTAAAGTCCTGACGTCACTCGTTCATCCCCTGGTTCTAGAGTCATGACGTCACTCGCTCATCCCCCTGGTTCTAAAGTCCTGACGTCACTCGCTCATCCCCTGGTTCTAAAGTCCTGATGTCACTCGCTCATCCCCTGGTTCTAAAGTCCTGACGTCACTCGCTCATCCCCTGGTTCTAAAGTCCTGACATCACTCGCTCGTCCCCTGGTTCTAAAGTCCTGACGTCACTCGCTCATCCCCTGGTTCTAAAGTGCTGACGTCACTCGCTCATCCCCTGGTTCTAAAGTCCTGACGTCACTCGCTCATCCCCTGGTTCTAAAGTCCTGACGTCACTCGCTCATCCCCCTGGTTCTAAAGTCCTGACGTCACTCGCTCGTCCCCTGGTTCTAAAGTCCTGACGTCACTCGCTCATCCCCCTGGTTCTAAAGTCCTGACGTCACTTGCTCATCCCCCTGGTTCTAAAGTCCTGACATCACTCGCTCATCCCCTGGTTCTAAAGTCCTGACGTCACTCGCTCGTCCCCTGGTTCTAAAGTCCTGACGTCACTCGCTCATCCCTGGTTCTAAAGTCCTGACGTCACTCGTTCATCCCCTGGTTCTAAAGTCCTGACGTCACTCGCTCATCCCCTGGTTCTAAAGTCCTGACGTCACTCGCTCATCCCCCTGGTTCTAAAGTCATGACGTCACTCGCTCATCCCCCTGGTTCTAAAGTCCTGACGTCACTCGCTCATCCCCTGGTTCTAAAGTCCTGACGTCACTCGCTCATCCCCTGGTTCTAAAGTCCTGACGTCACTTACTCATCCCCTGGTTCTAAAGTCATGACGTCACTCACTCATCCCCCTGGTTCTAAAGTCATGACGTCACTCGCTAATCCCCCTGGTTCTAAAGTCATGACGTCACTCGCTCATCCCCCTGGTTCTAAAGTCCTGACGTCACTCGCTCATCCCCCTGGTTCTAAAGTCATGATGTCACTCGCTCATCCCCTGGTTCTAAAGTCCTGATGTCACTCGCTCATCCCCTGGTTCTAAAGTCATGACGTCACTCGCTCATCCCCCTGGTTCTAAAGTCCTGACGTCACTCGCTCATCCCCCTGGTTCTAAAGTCATGACGTAACTCGCTCATCCCCCTGGTTCTAAAGTCCTGACGTCACTCGCTCATCCCCTGGTTCTACAGTCCTGACATCACTCGCTCATCCCCTGGTTCTAAAGTCCTGACGTCACTCGCTCATCCCCTGGTTCTAAAGTCCTGACGTCACTTGCTCATCCCCCTGGTTCTAAAGTCCTGACGTCACACGCTCATCCCCTGGTTCTAACGTCCTGACGTCACTCGCTCATCCCCTGGTTCTAAAGTCCTGACGTCACTCGCTCATCCCCTGGTTCTAAAGTCCTGACATCACACGCTCATCCCCTGGTTCTAAAGTCCTGACGTCACACGCTCATCCCCTGGTTCTAAAGTCCTGACGTCACTTGCTCATCCCCCTGGTTCTAAAGTCCTGACGTCACACGCTCATCCCCTGGTTCTAACGTCCTGACGTCACTCGCTCATCCCCTGGTTCTAAAGTCCTGACGTCACTTGCTCATCCCCCTGGTTCTAAAGTCCTGACGTCACTTGCTCATCCCCCTGGTTCTAAAGTCCTGACGTCACACGCTCATCCCCTGGTTCTAACGTCCTGACGTCACTCGCTCATCCCCTGGTTCTAAAGTCCTGACGTCACTTGCTCATCCCCCTGGTTCTAAAGTCCTGACGTCACTCGCTCGTCCCCTGGTTCTAAAGTCCTAAAAGGAGTTTTTCTCTATGGAGAATAACATGGGGTCATCTTGAAATCGTCTCATGAATTGTGGTCCAAAAATACACAAACTGTCTCAGCGATATTGTCAAGAGGTGTCTCTGTATCGTTGACAGTCAGTCAGTCCAAATAGGGGGATCTTAGATCTAAGATATAAGATCTGTGTTTGAAAAATAAACAAATAATCCAGGCCATGGACTCGTATGGATATGAAGAATCAACTGACACAACATTTGACATATTATTGCTTATAGCAGCTTTAACTGATTTAAACTGGGGGCGTGTCTTACGTAGGCGTCGTCGCAGGTCTGGATGGTGTGGTGGCGCTGCAGCGGTCCGCGGCCCGTCCGGAAGCCGTCGGCGGCCTGCGGCGGGGTCCGCGGGGGGTAGCCACCCACGCCGTTTAGATCAGGCACCTCCATGGCCTGCCCTGCTGGGGTCCTGAGCTCCTCTGCATCTGAGGAGGAGGGGGGGGGGGGGGGGGGGGGAGAGAGAGAGAGAGAGAGAGAGAGAGAGAGAGAGAGAAGCAGGTTCATGTCTAGCAGGGACCTTCCCAGTGGTTCATTTCACTGACGATTTTCAAAGCGTTCATTCGAAATTAGAATAGTCGAAAATGTATGAATTAATTTATTGAAATGAACATTCAGAAGAGCAAGAGCAACATTAAGAGAGTTCTTGATGACGTATGTGCGTGCGTACAAGTGTGCTCGCGCGCGTGTGTGTGTGTGTGTCTCTCGGTGCGAGAGTGTGTGTCTCTCTGTGTGTGTGTCTCTGTGCGTGCATGTGTGCGTCTCGTATGTGTATGATCAAAAAGTGTATTTATTTCCATTACTGCATTACTGTATTGCACTCTGGCTAGACGCCACTATTCATTTCATTGTCAAAGTATTTGTATACTCTGTGCAGTGACAATAAATGTAATCTAATCTAATCTAATCTAATGTGTATGTGTCTCTCTGTGTGTGTGTGTGTGTGCGCGTACCTCTGCCTCCGTGCATGTACCCCGCCGCAGCGTGGTGTATCCTGCTGTGCGTGGGGGAGGCGTAGGGCGGCGTGCCGCCTCTAGGGGGCGCCAGCAGCTCGTGCTCGGCCTTGGCCAGCAGCCCGCCGCCACCCCCCTCGTGGAGGTGGGAGTGATAGGGGGAGTGGCCAGGGGGGGCAGGGGGCGGAGACTCGTCCTCCTCCATGCTCTCCGAGTGCGTCAGGCTGGCCCCGCCCCCCTGATGCTGATTGGAGGAGGGGACGACGTCCGGGGGCCGGATCTGAAGCAGGTGGTGGTAGCCCCCTCCCGCCTGCGAGGAAGTTTTGATTTAGTTTAAGTCACAGCTTAAAAAAATGTATCAACACATTTAGACCTGAGGCCGATTATAAAAATATGTCCTCCAAACAGTTGTATGAAAACCCTATGTTTCTATATCAGTAGCCTGGAACTCACCTATGCTTTTTATGGCATAGGCAGCTCCCGGCAGGATCCGCCGGGAGAAACTATGCGCAGCTGCGCGACATGAGACTAATTACTTAGAGCGACAGAGAGAGAGAGGAGTGTGTGTGTGTACATGTGTGCGTGTGTGTCAATTTAACAAAGGTGCAGACGATCAGAAATCAGCAGAGAGTGAGAGATGTTTGCGCTACTCTATGCCGAATTGAAGTGGACTCGGACCCAGACTTTTTTTTCCTCCCTGGAAATAAAAACGTCTGGGTTTCCGAGGCTACTATATCAGTGGTGCTGATTTGAGATAGGCTCCAAAGGGAAGCACGCACATCTCAAAAACTTCTACAGGCACTGAACAAAAAAATACGTACAATGAAAAAGGAAGGCTATTGTCAATATATTTCATCTTAGTTTTAGTCATCATAGCTTGGTTTGCATTCAGTTTGTCAGTAAAACGAACAGGTAGTCGAGGGACATTTTTCGTCACAGCTTGAGTCGATGAAATCAACAGTACCTGCGAGTAGGGATGCACAATGTAATCGGTAGCATACTCGGCCATATCGACCATAAAAATGCCATATCGGTATCGGAACGGTCTCAAAATAATCAATCAAATAAGTTTTTTTTTTTTAAATAAATGAAATATGTAAAAATTCATCAATGAGTTCAATATATAAATCAAAACCGTCTAGTTCCTCTAGTCTAGAACAAATGCCAAATAATTAATTAATAATTAATTAATAAGTAAAAATAAACTTAAATTTTTTCTAAAAATAATTCTACATTCAGTCATTCAGTAGTGAAAACAGGCTATTTATTGATAGATTGAAGCCAAGGCCCTATAGGCTTGTTTCCATTGTGGTCCTCGTAATATCCTATAATATCGGAATCGGTCAGAATCGGTATCGGCAGATATGACCCTGCAAATAATCGGAGGTTGGAGATCGGTAGTCATTTCATAATGGTGCGGCCGTACCTGCGAGGGTCCCTCCAGGCTCAGCAGCATCTCGGCGTACTCCTGGGGGGTGTGGTGGGGCGGGAGGGTGGCGGTCCCCAGGGGTCCCCCTCCCCGGGCGCTCTGCCTCTTCAGCAGGGCGGCCAGGTCCTGGGGGTTGAGCCGGGGGTCGCAGTGGCCCGTCAGGGAATGGCGGGGCGACAGCAGGCCCTGCGAGGGGAGGGAGGGAGGGGCGACAGTGGGACACACACACACCACGTTAATTGTTTCATCGCTATCTATCTGGCAATATCGGCCTTAACCCATTTTGACCTGAGATCAGATTCTAAAAATGTCTTCTACATCCTGACAGTTTTCTGAAAAAGCTATGTTTCTATGTCAGTGGTTCTTCGATTTTTCAAATATAGCAGACCTACAAGCTCGTAGCGCGCCACTCGGTGGCACGCTATGAGCTTGTAGATCTGCTATTTTTGAAAAATCGAAGAATGACTGACATAGAAACATAGCTTTTTCAGAAAACTGTCAAAGACATTTTTATAATCTGATCTCAGGTCAAAATGGGTTGAAATGTATCATTTTCCTTTTTTGGGTTCTTCCAGGGGGGTGTTACCTGTAGCGTGGGGGTGACGTGGTGCTGGGGCGGCCGGTACTCCTGCGGGGTGGGGGACAGCAGGGCCTGCTGCAGCGGCGAGGGCGTGCCGTAGACCCCTGCCCCGCCCCCGTAGGGGGAGGAGCCCTCCAGGCCCGGCACGTTGAGCCCGCCCCCCACCTGCAGGTAGGGGGCGTAGGGGGAGGAGGAGGGACCCCCCACCGTGGGGTCGCCGCCCCCGAACAGGTGGGTGTTGTACTGGGCCTGGTCGTAGCCCGACGAGAAACGACCCAGGCTGCGGCTGTGACAGACAGACAGACAGAGACAGAGACAGACAGACAGACAGACAGACAGACAGACAGACAGACAGACAGACAGACAGACAGACAGACAGACAGACAGACAGACAGACAGACAGACAGACAGACAGACAGACAGACAGACAGACAGACAGACAGTTACGCCAAACTGTTACGACTACTGTTATAAATTATGCTAGGTTCTTGATTTGTATATTTGATGTATTAAGCAGAAATAGCTGTTCTACAAGCTATTGGCATCAGCCGTTTCCAAAAAAAAATCTAAGTATACAATATTATGAAATGTCATTAATTTAAAGTTATTAAAGATATTTGTCATACTCTGCCCTGTGCAATTGTTTTATAACGATGCCTTTTACATTTATCTGAAATGTAATTTGTATTCAAAAACACAATTAAATAATGATTCGCAATTATTTGTGCGAGAATCAATCATCAACTTAATTGCGTAATTGTGACACATCACTAGGGGATGGTGACATCACTTCCTCTACATCACTAGGGTGATGGTGACATCACTTCCTCTACATCACTAGGGGATGGTGACATCACTTCCTCTACATCACTAGGGGATGGTGACATCACTTCCTCTACATCACTAGGGGATGGTGACATCACTTCCTCTACATCACTAGGGTGATGGTGACATCACTTCCTCTACATCACTAGGGGATGGTGACATCACTTCCTCTACATCACTAGTGTGATGGTGACATCACTTCCTCTACATCACCAAGGACAGTCTAAGAAGGATAAGACGCGAAGACCGTACGGGCGACGCCATGTTGCTTTGGAAGGAAAGAAACATGCGCAGTTGAGACCAAGGAAGCTGAACGCGGAAGTGTTGGCTGCATATAGCCCATTGCGCATGTTTCTTTCCTTCCAAAGCAACATGGCGTCGCCCGTACGGTCTTCGCGTCTTATCCTTCTTAGACTGTCCTTGTACATCACTAGGGGATGGTGACATCACTTCCTCTACATCACTAGGGGATGGTGACATCACTTCCTCTACATCACTAGGGGATGGTGACATCACTTCCTCTACATCACTAGGGGATGGTGACATCACTTCCTCTACATCACTAGGGGATGGTGACATCACTTCCTCTACATCACTAGGGGATGGTGACATCACTTCCTCTACATCACTAGGGGATGGTGACATCACTTCCTCTACATCACTAGGGGATGGTGACATCACTTCCTCTACAGCACTAGGGGATGGTGACATCACTTCCTCTACAGCACTAGGGGATGGTGACATCACTTCCTCTACAGCACCAAGGACAGTCTAAGAAGGACGAGACGCGAAGACCGTAAAGGCGACGCCATGTTGCTCACGGAAGGAAAGAAACATGCGCAGTTGAGACCAGGAAGTTGGACATGACAAATCATAGATATGGCGCAAATGGCCCAGCAGATGGCGTGATGCCACTGACAGGAGATATGCTTGTACATATGTCACGTCCGACCAACATTACTGTCTGTGTGATGATCCATGCTGGGACTTACTTATCCATTTGCTGTTAAAACGTTAATATAAAAAGGTAAAATGCAATGACGTGACATGATATGCACAAGCATATCTCCTGTCAGTGGCATCACGACATCTGCTGGGCCATTTGCACCATATCTATGATTTGTCATGTCCAACTTCCTGGTCTCAACTCCGCATGTTTCTTTCCTTCCATGGAGCCCTTACGGTCTTCGCGTCTCGTCCTTCATAGGCCCAATCCCAATTGCCTCCCTCAAGCCCTGAGCCCTGAACCCTCATTGACTTTAGTGACGTCAGCTGTATAAGTGCTTGAGGGTGAGAGGCTGCAAGGGCTCCAAATTGTTGTGAAAGGAATGGGACAGATGAGTCCGCCATTCATGACACTTTGCATCACTTTGCATCACTTATAAAACCTGTCCTTATTCACAGCCAGTGCCTACATGCATGACATGTCTATTTATGTCATTTTATTATTAGTTTCATAAATACACTTTCCTGTGTGATAGGGGTTGTAATATTCATATATAATAATATTCATCATAAATTGCATTTCCATATTATTTTACTTTGCTCATTAGTCATTTCTCATCATGTTTCCCTTATTATTATTATTGTTATTAAATATATAGCCTATCCTTCCATTCCGTCTCCCTTTGAGAACAGTGAGAAAGCACTATTGTGTTTGTTGACATTCTAACCGCGGTACATAACTAATTTGCATACTTAAATGATTGACGTTCGGAGGATCCCCCTCATTCCCCTGGTAACGCTATGAACTGTGGGTAATTTCTTTGCCAAAGTCAGCTAAAGTCAGCATCGATGCTGACTTTGGCAAAGGGCGCATAAAGGGGCGGGGCTGAGCCCTCACTGACTTACCGATTTCAAATGGGACATCCCTCAAGCCCTCGCAGACTTCACATGAACGCGCAGCTAAATCAGTGAGGGCTCATTGAGTCAGCAAGGGAGTGGATTGGGATTGGGCCTTAGACTGTCCTTGTACAGCACTAGGGGATGGTGACATCACTTCCTTGTACGGGGATGGTGACATCACTTCCTCTACAGCACTAGGGGATGGTGACATCACTTCCTCTACAGCACTAGGGGATGGTGACATCACTTCCTCTACAGCACTAGGGGATGGTGACATCACTTCCTCTACAGCCATCTATCTGTCCTCCACTTACTTCCGACAGCTCTGCCAATCAGTGGACGCTCCGTTGATGATGTCATCACAGGGAGGTGGTTTTTTTTGTGGGGGGGGGGGCAGGAAGGAAGTAACGGAAAAACGCGAGGAAGTAACAGAAAATGATGCCTCGTTTTGGGGGAGTAATGGATGGCGGGGCTTTTCAGAGCGCATTCAATGTGTGTTAGGAGGGTCCAGCTGTTAGTGGGTCGCTTACCATCTACTTTCACCAGCAAAACTACTACTGTATGAAAATTAAAAGCAATGAGTTGAATATAAATCTAATATAATGATGTAATATATGCGTGTGGGCCGATATGATCGG
Source organism: Electrona antarctica (assembly GCF_951216825.1). Classification (NCBI taxonomy): domain Eukaryota; kingdom Metazoa; phylum Chordata; class Actinopteri; order Myctophiformes; family Myctophidae; genus Electrona; species Electrona antarctica. Next base: position 51,149,710 of record NC_136792.1, on the reverse strand, counting down.
TCATCATTTAAATATTGTGCATCTCTAATCTCTAATCTAAACATTGTTCTTGCATCTATATGTCATGTTTGATGTTTATCAAGACACTAGAAGTGATAAAACACAAAAAACAAACAAAAATCTAAAATGGGAACAAACAACAGTGTGTGTGTGTGCGCGCGCTGCAGTAAGGTAGGTGTGTGTGTGTGTGCGCGATGCAGTGTGCGTGTGCGCTGCTGTAAGGTGCATCGGAGGGTGGGCGTGGCATGCCATTGTGGGCGTGGCATGTCGTTTTGGGGGGCGTGTCCATCGTCACCTGTGCGTCTCGGCGTTGTCGGCGCTCAGCTGCTTGCCGAGCACGCGGTGTCCGCACGACAGGAAGGCCTGCACCCCCCGCTCCACCTCCTGCACCTGAATGGTCACCTGGAAATGACGGACACGGGAGGGAACCAATGAGAACGCCTGAAGAAATACATGTACGACGTGCTTCTCGAACTTGTTTCACTTCAAGGACCCCCAACCCCCGGCCCAAAATGAAGACATATTTGCCCCGCGGACCTCCCCCCATTTTAGACGGGAACCCCTTTTGGTGTTTATAGCATTATGTTATACTTTAGCTATTGAAAAATAGCAGATCTACAAGCTCTTATATAGATCTATATAGCTTGTAGATCTGCTATTTTTGAACATATTCTTTCACAGCGAACATCTTTTATACAAATCTTTGCTTCTGGGAAGTCCCTGGAACAACATATTTTGACATTGGGGTTCCGCGGTCAATTTCATATAATTCTGGGGGTCCTTGACATGAAATAGCCCGAGAATCACTGATTAAGGTTTTTTTCTGAAAACTGTCATAATTTAGAAGACATTTGTAGACTCGTCCTCAGGTCTAAATGGGTTGAAAGATATGCCGGGGTGCCACTAAAATGTTGAAGGCCCAACCTGCAGCCATTATCCTAGACTCAAAACTGCCCCACCCCGCCCTCTATATTTCTATAATGTTCACGTATTCCCTTTTCTTCTAACTGGCAGTGCTATAGAGCGTCGCAGTCCCGCCCCCTACCATGGACCAGGAAATGATTCTCCGTTCATTTTCCTCATAGACTTTTCAGAAAGTATTTATTTAAAGACGTTTACGCCGCGGACAAAGCCAACTCGAGTCGTGACAAATCATGACAACAAACACAAATTTTGGGGCCGAACAAATAATTAGAAAGAAGAAAAAAACGGCAGGTTACAACACTTTTTTTGTTGTTTTTCTTCTTTGTAATCATTTGTTTGGTCCAAAATATTGTTTGTGTTGTCATGAGTTGTCACGACTCGAGTTGGCGTTGTCTTTAAAGAAATACTTTTTCAAATGTCTATGGGAAAAATGCATTGGGATTCATTTCCTGGTCCATGGTAGGGGGCGGGACTGCGACGCTCTATTGAACAGACTGTAGAAAAGAATACCAGCACTCGCGTAGTATCCTGGAAGGATTTAAGCTTCATTTTGTTTCCCCCCAGCAGCAAACAACAGTGTGGACGTTTGGGCCCGAGAGCCTTCCTCAGCGTGAATATTCACGCTGAGGAAGGCTCTCGGGCCGAAACACTTGAAATGAATGAAAAAATCATTTTCGATTGGTTCTCTGAGGTCACCTCCTGCTGGCCCTGGGCAAATGGCACTCCGGCGCGTGCGGAACCCGCCTGCTGATTGGCCGTCATGGAGGCCCTGGGCGTCGGGGGGCTTCCGCTCTGGGCCTGGTAGAGAGACGGAGCGCCGTGCTGGTACGAGGCTCCTGCAAACCACAACATTAGCATAATTAATCCTTCATTCATTACATTTTAACTTATTGTTTAAAACCGCCACAATTCATGTCAACGGAGAACCATTTAATTATTCCAGGAAAACAGGACGTGTACAATCGGCTCCGTAAACGTGTCCCGCGAATGCTAAAAAAAGAAATGCAGCCTGAAAAAACAAAATCTGTTCCCGTAGACATCATAAATCTGTTCCCGTAGACATCATAAATCTGTTCCCGTAGACATCATAAATCTGTTCCCGTAGACATCATAAATCTGTTCCCGTAGACATCATAAATCTGTTCCCGTAGACATCATAAATCTGTTTCCGTAGACATCATAAATCTGTTCCCGTAGACATCATAAATCTGTTCCCGTAGACATCATAAATCTGTTCCCGTAGACATCATAAATCTGTTCCCGTAGACATCATAAATCTGTTCCCGTAGACATCATAAATCTGTTCCCGTAGACATCATAAATCTGTTCCCGATGGCATTATAAGCCAGGTGACTTTTCACAGACTTATTTCTTTTCCTGTCTGTAAGTGATACAGACGCGTGCAGAACAGAGTTATGAAACTTAATTAATATAAAAGATGTGAAAAGACAATCTCCAGGCAGTGGGTGAGTAAATTACCAAAGCAACAGCATTGCCAGCATTGCATTGTGGGAGTCGTAGTACTAACCGTGGCCCTGCATGGGCGGCGGGCTCTGGTTGGTTGGCTGTCTGCTGAAGAGGTGGTTGCTGGGATGCGTCGGGGGAGGGCTGGAGGGGGGCTGGATACGCAACCTGGAGGGGGGTACACACACACACACACGATGGTCAGTTTAAACAGCGCTGCATCCACGGGCGGCATTTACCTCACAGGGTTACTTTCGTCAACTAAAACTATGACGAAAAAATGTTTGCAGACCATCTTTTCTCACCGACAGAACACTAAACAAAAGCAAAATAAATACTAAAGCTACGATGACTAAAACTATGACTAAATGTGCAGACAATTTATGTTCCAATCATAAAAACTAGATTAAAATGTCAGGGAGGGGACTAGAGGAGAAGGGATCCAGTAGAACTAAATGTTAGGGAGGGACTAGTGGAGAAGAGATCCAGTAGAACAGGGTTCCCCAATTCATTTTCCTCAAGGGCCATATTTTGACTAGGGTACCAGGCTGGGGGCCGAGTCCGCACGCGCAAGGTAGAGGTCTTGCCCCCCCCAAAAAAAAATGTCGGGAACCCTGCAGTAGAACTAAATGTTAGGGAGGGACTAGATATTTCTAAACTTTCTAAACTAAAACGTTTAATTCAAAATACTAATGAGTGATTACAACTAAATACAGATTTGACAGTAGTGTTTACCACAGTGATTCCCAAAGTGGGGTCCGGGGACCCCTAGGGGTCCTTGAGGGACTTCCAGGGGGTCCCAAACTAAATGGTAATTAGGAACCAAATGGACCCTTATGGGTCTGTAACTCTGAGTTAAATTAACATAGATTTTACAATATGCCATTAAATGGGGATCGGTAGACAAATGCATGTAAAACTGGGCGTCCTTGAAATTAAAATGGTTGAGAATCACTGCTAGAGCCGTAAGAATCTTCTCATGGGGGGTCCCTGGCATCTCTTTTCAAATGGGGGTCCGCGGTAGTGTCAATTTGGGGGTCCTTGACGTGAAAAAGTTTGAGAACCTCCTTTACCACACATATTGAACGGTGTGCTTGTGTGTGCGTGCGTGTGCGTGCGTGTGTGTGCGTGTGTGCGCTCACCTCTGAAGCTGGTGGGTCAGGTGACTGGGCTGGCTCTCACCGTGACCTAGAGACAAGGCCTGACAGGAAACACACAACCACCAATGAGAACGCAGCACAGGAGAGCACACTTTATCTGATCAGCCAATGAGGACACACCACAGGGGAGCACACTTTATCTGATCAGCCAATGAGGACACACCACAGAGGAGCACACTGTATCTGATCAGCCAATGAGGACACAACACGGGGGAGCACACAAACACAAACTCACAAACCAGCACTCTAGCGCCATTATTATAAAATAAAAAAATCCCCGGTCAAATATGTGTTAAGTACTGTACTTAAGTACAATTTTGAGGTATTTTTTTTTACTATACAGAAAGAATAAAAAGGGGATACAATATTCCTTAATCAAATATTTATTTTACCATTTGAGACACAGGGCCAGGCAATGGCATATTTGTATGAAAAGTGCACTGTCTTGTCTGTCACATCACATGCAAAAGCAGAGAGGTTTGTGGCTACCAAGGTGGGGGGACTTTTTTTTTTTTAAAACAGCCCACATGTGCGTTCCTCGGCCGTGCGCACGCAGACATGCAGCATTGCACTCACAGAAAACCACCCAATGATAGAACCGCAGCATTTTCAGTTAATTGTTAACCTTTAAGTTTAACTGAATCATTTGTTAATGGCGATTAACGACTCATTGTTAACATCCCTAATTGTAATATCTGTCTGTTCATGTGATGTAGTACGAGGTTCACTCTGTACACCCATTTGTCCAGTAGAGGGTGCTACAACACATGATATAGTATGAAAGGCAATAAGCCAGTAGGCTCCACTGCTGGCCACTTATTAGTTAGGTACTAGTTAGTGTGTGTGTGTGTGTGTGTGTGTGTGTGTGTGTGTGTGTGTGTGCACCCACCTGGATGTGTTGGTGTGTGTGTGTGTGTGTGTGTGTGTGTGTGTGTGTGCGCGTGCGTGCACCCACCTGGATGTGCTGGTGTGTGTGTGTGTGAGTGCACCCACCTGGATGTGCTGGTGTGTGTGTGTGTGCGTTCACCCACCTGGATGTGCTGGTGTGTGTGTGTGCGCGACTGTGCGTGCACCCACCTGGATGTGCTGGTGTGTGTGTGTGTGTGTGCGTGCACCGACCTGGATGTGCTGGTGTGTGTGTGTGTGTGCACCCACCTAGATGTGCTGGTGTGTGTGTGTGTGTGCACCCACCTGGATGTGCTGGTGTGTGTGTGTGTGTGTGCGTGCGCCCACCTGGATGTGCTGGTGTGTGTGTCCGTGCTGCTCTTGCTGGTACAGAATGTGTTGGTGTTGGGTTTGTTCCAGGAGTCTCTCGTCCCGCGGAGCAGCGTACATCTTCTGGAGCTGCTCACACTCCTACGCACACGCATGTGCACACACACACACACACACACACACACACACACACACAGTCACACACACAAACAAATGTAAGGTCACGTGAGTGCATATTTCGGCCTTAGTGGTAACAACATATCGTTGCCGTCTGTCTCCATATTCAAAGTTGTTCGTCGTACATGGTCAAATAAAGCCGGACTTGAGCGTTACTACGGCGTCACGCAAAGGCGACTGGAAGTGCGGTCGTTCCAATGCGACATACTGAGGTGACCTCTGACCTTTCCACGAAAAGCTAGGGCCGGGGCGATAGGTATGGTGATGGATATCGTCGAGACGCTGCGACGTCTTTTCAGAGATATCGTACACATCGTGATACAGTTTGCAGTTCTATAGCTAAACGGATACATCTGTAGTAATGGAGGTTTCACAAGAAGTATTTTGGTCTAAATGGTCCGTTGGTCTTTTTGTCAGGTGAAACCTGACTAATGAAAGCTCATGAAATGTAGACCAAGGGTTCTCAACCGCATTTATTTTTTAGCAACTGAATGGCTGAAAAATGGAAATTAAGAGTTTACAAGTAGTAGTACATTTCCTTAATGATTCCTTAACGATATCTGGTTCTAGTGTTTATTGCTGATGTATTTTCTCTATTATTAACGTTATTGAAGCAGTCAATTTGTATTGGGGGTGGGGGAGGGGGGCCGGGCGTGGGTCGCGAGACATGGCCAAAGCATTTACGGGGGTGCCCAGCCAAACACCTTGAGAACCCCTGATGTAGACGACAAGATCGACACCTAGTCAGAGGGGCTGTTCTAACCTGTTTGAGCTGCCTGATGAGGCTGTTCTCACCTGTTTGAGCTGCCTGATGAGGCTGTTCTCACCTGTTTGAGCTGCCTGATGAGGCTGTTCTCACCTGTTTGAGCTGCCTGATGAGAGAGCTGTTCTCCAGGTGAGCCTTGAAGGCCTGGATGGTTTGAGCTCCGTCTGAGAAGCGCCGGACCGGAGAGAACCTCTCCATGGGGAGATGGAGGGTGTTGCAGTCCTTGTAACTGGACCTACGCACGCACACACACACGCAGCAGGGAAACGGGTGTGGCGCAAAGTGACGCGTGGTACATGCACACCAATAAGACACACACACGGACACACACACACACGCACGTTAAAGGAGCTCCTCTGTGTACATAATATTTTAAACGGACTCGATCTACAAGCTCAAGTCGCATTGCGACGGGCGGTGAGCTTGCAGATCAGCTATTTGCGAGACACGCGATGGAGTTGTACAATGTACATGTATCTATTATTTAAGGTTTCTGCCCGAAAGTATGTAAATAGGACTGTGAAATATGTAAATATGACTGTTACAGGACGTTACAAAATGTTTTCAAAACTTTTCAGCCGCAGACACAAATGTACACGAATACTGATTGTAACGACTTAAGCCATTGCAGACCTGTTGTAACCTATACAATGTAATAGAAATAGACCATATGCAGACCGCAGCCATCTTGCCAATTAAACTCATTCCCTGCCCAACAGCGCCATCTAGTGGTGGTTCAGACTGCCTCGGTTTTTAGCCTGCACGGCCCCTTTGAGAAGCGAGACCGACGAAATTGACGCACTTCCGGGAACACAGAATCATGCCCGTGGCACAGGGCACAAACTTGGAAACAGTCCCGCACGGTCGTGATAATTGTTTTATCGACCTTCGAAAACATGGATGTTTTGTATGATCACCTAAATCTGAGCTCAATAAGGGCCTTTCTCGGCCCCACCCTTCTCCCATTGTTTATATTGTGTTTAGTTTACAAGATGGCCGCAGCACCAGGAGGGGGTGGGGCGGAGGTGAGCGGGTGGGGTATATACATATGCCCTTACTGGGCTGCATTCAAGACACTTGCCTTGTGTCTGACACCTGACTTGTGTCTGAACACAGCTTTGATGGATGTGTTCTGCCCCCCCCCTCCCCCCATCAAACAAAATGTTTGGTCAAACCATATGGGCTTCCATTGGAAAGGCATTGGAGCAGCCACCCGCTCACCTCCGCCCCACCCCCTCCTGGTGCTGCGGCCATCTTGGAAACTAAACACAATAAAAACAATGGGAGAAGGGTGGGGCCGAGCAAGGCCCTTATTCCAATACAAAGCGTTTTTTTTTGGGATATGCGATAGCCGGGGACCAGTGCATGGACAATAACCGATGATGTCACGAACGCGGAAGGGACCCGTTGCCTGGCGGCGATCACAACAAGAGCCGGTAAAAATTAATAATTTAACACTATAAACCCTTATCTCGCCCAAGGCTTAGGAAGAAAAACTGTTAAGTTAATGGCAAGGTTCGTAACAAGCCGCAACTTCCCATTGACAGCCCATTCATCCAAACAGAAACGTCCTATCCGATTGGGTTAAACAACGTCAAACTCACCAACATTGCATCTGTACGAAAAGCTTGAATTATCCTCTCTCTTTTTTTTTAATAAAGTATATTTATTGGTTTTAACAAAATTAAGGACAATAAACACAGACATTACACAACAGGAACATAATAACAAACCAGAAAAGAAAAGAAAAGAAAGAAAAACAGCTCAGGCAGAATTATCCTCTTTCTATCTGCAATGTGTTTGTTTCATAAAAATCCACCGTAGACATGTTATGAGCTACTTCCTGTCAATACATTTCTTGCAGGTGATTTTTTTTCCGAAGTGCTGGAGTTTGGAAGCGCTTGTTGAACATCACTCAACGGCCCCGCATGCCACCCGTTTTGAATTTTGAGGCAGCAGGACGTTACTTCACTGAAAACGAGTGCTTCCAAACTCATACCATGTCTACGGTGGATGTGTGTGTGTGTGTGTGTGTGCGTGTGTGTGTGTGTGTGGCGTGCCTCCCTCCTCACCGGGTGGTGGTGTGTGTGTCGGGTCCCCAGCAGACCCCCCCGCCGCCCCCCCTCTGGCGGGAGGGGCCGCCGGGGCCCTGCTGGCCGCCCCCCCGCTGCTGGGACTCCGCCCCCTGGGGCTCTGTGGCGTGCTGCGGCGTGCACGTGAGCGCGTGCGTGGTGTGGCGTTTGGAGCGGTTCGCCAGGTACCTGGTACCGCGGGGAGGTGGGGGAGGGGGAGGGGTGATGGTGGGTGTGGTGGGGGGGTGGAGACAGGAAGCAGTGCCGGTCAGCTGTCTCTCTTTCCTCATTGGCTAGCAGAGTGAGGGTGGGCGGGGTTACAGTACATCTAAGTCTGACGTCAAACGCCGGTCTTTAAAGCCCCCCTTTTCTCTGAATCAGATTGAGCTGGATTGAACAACGCGCCACTGTTAGCGGCTCAATGCTAAGTCTCGGTTACCGCGCAGTTAAAATATCAATGCGTTAAGAAGACTCTTAAATAGACGATTTTCGCTAACTATTTTCGGGGGACCGGAAACGGTATTGTTCTCCAAGTAAAATAGAAAGAGAGTCTATGGTGGCGGTAAGCCAACAGCGCCACACTTTTAATGGCGGGCAATGACTTAACCGGCCACACACACACGCATTGCAACTTTTCAGGAATCGATGTCATTGGTGGGCGGGTTTCTGAATTGCCCACAGCCCTCCTATTACATTAGTGAGGACCAATTAATAGGTTAAAAGTGGTCCTTTAAGGAATCAGACTGTGAAGAGGTAATCGTTAAGAAACTCTAGTCACGAAAATGTTTTTTACCAGAAAAGCAGAGTCTATAATCGACATGCAAGCAAGTCCAGTAGTCCTCTAGTCCTGTAGTCCAGCTGGTTCTCATTGGCTGATGCTTGTGCGCAGCGCAAACAAACGACTCGGAACACAATAGTTCCGCATTAGAGAATTTTGGTTCCTACCTAAAAATACTGCGCTGAAACTGACAGAGGCAGTTATAACGGACCCCCGCAGATAATAATAATGCAGCTGGTAATTACTTGATTTAATCAATTTGGGCTTGTTTTTTATTATCACGCAATATAATATCTGTGTTCTTTACTCATATGGTTATGAAACAGACGGTGAAATTAGGCCTATTTTATCCAAATAATACAAAAATAAAGGCCACGTACAAATTCCTATCTTTTTTTTTTTTTTTCTTTTTTTTTTTTAAGATTTTTGCGGCTTACGCCTTTTATTGGTTTTTGAAGGGACAGACAGTAGGCTGACAGGAAACGGGAGAGAGATGGGGGAAGACATGCAGTAAAGGCCGTGTCGGGCTCGGGAGTCGAACCCGCGGCACACTGCGACTGGATTACCAGTCGGGTGCCCAGACGGTTACGCCACCGCCTGGGCCCAAATTCCTATCTTTAACGTTAAAGGAAATGTAACTATATAACATGACCTAATATGAATAAATGTCAAACGGTACAGAGCCAAATCCCTGATAGAATTTCTGGTGTCATTTGATTTTATACATTTTTTGTAACAAAGTTCTCATGATTGAAATGCGGCTTTGAACAGGAACAACACTCGGGCGACTCCGGGGCGCGCGGCGTGGGTTTGACGTCAGTAGGTGGGATAAGCCCCGCCCCTGCCCCCACCCATTCCCCACTTCAGCCAATGAGTGTTTTCATGTCATATATATATATCATCTCACACCAGCCAATCAGATGGAAGCCAAGAAGAGTCACACAATGACAGCTTATTATGGGATGTATCCCAGAGTCCCACCCCCAAGCTTTCAAACAATTTTGTTTTGCGGATCGGAAAATCGACAGCAAACCATCGACTTGTTTTTGGCCGTCATTAATTTTAGTTTGTTTTGCAAAGCTACAGAGTTAGCAAAGCCCCTGCGACAAAGAGAGAGGTGGGGCAGTGTTAATTTTGCCGACTAAAATACTAAGATTGATATTTAGTCCGCCAAGTCTAAACCATTTCAGATGACTAAACATGGCTGAAACTAAATGGTGTGATCAAAAGACTAAAGGGCCTTTCAAACGTGAAGCGATATAACGCGCCTATAGTTCATTTTCAATGAGACCTGCATTTTTGCGCGGAGCACTGTGACAACGTGCGACAATGCAAGCGTATTTACGTGAGCGCGGTCCCGTGAATTTGTTTGCGTGCGTGCTCGTTTCGTGCACACGCCCGCGACTCACCAGACCTGGATACTGTTTAGCTTTTTTTTTTTACACTTGCGTTGTCGCGCCACCTCTTGAGAAGACCTGTAGCAGACCTCTCGTTGATCCAGGCAACGTGTGCGTTCCTCGCTTCCTGTTTGAAATGCCCTTAAAACTAAATAAGACTTTACTGTGAAAATTAACACTAAGACTAAGTCCAAAATATGTTTAGTCGACTGAGACTAGACTAAACCATTTCAGATGACTAAATAGTAAGGGTGTAATGATATGGTAACTGTATCGAAATATCAATTTTAATTTAAAAAAGTATGTAAACAGCAAATATCGCATCGTTTGACTGTGTATCGTATCGTTTTGCAATGGAAATAATCAATGTAATCAATACCAAGTACTTGTGCATTGCATTTAGCAATTTTAAGAAGACAAAGGAAAAAAGATTAGTTTAATTACCTTTCCATTCCATATCGCTACACTTGGTCTATGGATAAATGTGTGTATTCTCTGTGTTCATGTCAAGGCGTGGGTTTGTTCAAATACAATGTCCATCTATTTGCCAGAGAATCACTGTGTTTACTCATTTATATCCATAATAATACATCTTTCCTTTAAAAAAAAACCTGCACTATCCTCAAGTTTCACACATTTAATGCATTTGCTAAATAGTTACTGCATCGATTTCAAATCATTGAATCGTATCGTATCGCCATAATGAACCAACATCGTTCATGTATCGTATCGTCAACCGTGTATCGCATCGCTGTTAAAATGTATCGTCACACCCCTACTAATTAGTACCACAACGAGAGAGAAAGCGATCGATGTAAGCGAGTGGGAGAGGTGCAGGCGTGGCTGTGAGGGCGTTGTTCGATTCAGATCGGGAGGTGGGGGGAAAAGCATGATGGGGGATGAGGAGGAGGAAGGGAAGGAAGGGGTGAGGAGGGGGGGATTCAGTACCCCCCCCCACCACACCCCCAGAAGGGAGGCAGAAAGCAGAAGCTCCGAGCCTAGAGCCAACACACACCAAGGACAGTCTAAGAAGGATGAGACGCGAAGACCGTACGGGCGACGCCATGTTGCTTTGGAAGGAAAGAAACATGCGCAATGGGCTATATGCAGCCAACACTTCCGCGTTCAGCTTCCTTGGTCTCAACTGCGCATGTTTCTTTCCTTCCAAAGCAACATGGCGTCGCCCGTACGGTCTTCGCGTCTCATCCTTCTTAGACTGTCCTTGACACACACCCAGCTACACACACACACAGGGCAAAGGTCACCAGCAGCACCAGCAGCAGCAGCAGCAGCAGCAGCACACCACACTCCCAGATACACCCCCCACTGAGCAATACTCGACCATTATACGTCTGTTTAAAAGCGGCTTAAAACTGGTGTAAAAGTGAACTTTTTTTTGGGAGATAAATAATACCACAGACGAAAAACAGTCTAAGTCCAAATTTCAGACTGACCCCTCCACGAAAAGGCCTCGTTGTCCTGAACCCTTATCTATCATTTATATATTATGGATCAATAGTGTGGGACTTAGACTGTTATTCGTCTGTGGTACTTAATGGAGCCTGTATGTAAAGATCCCATAGCTGGAAGGGACGGAGGCGTTGCATAGCAACCGGAGCAATGCTAAAAGGTAAATTGACGGTCGCCACTTTTATATAGGATGTATGCAGGATATATATATATATATATATATATATATATATATATATATATATATATATATATAGCTATAACACTAAGCCTAAAAGGTTCACTTTTACACAGTTTAATATGGCGGTTTTAGACGGCCATTAAGACCTATTTCAGAGGTGTAACAGGCCAGAGTACTGCTCAGCAGGTCAGCAGGTCCCCAGCAGCAGCAGCACAATCCCAGGTCAGCGCTTCTGGATGTTATCACACGCTTTGATCTCCATCATCAGCCCTTATTATGAAGACCATTCAATGCCGCCAGAAATGGCCATTTTCCTACACGAGTGGTTCCCAAACCACGAGTGTACAAATGGAACCAAATGGGACCCCCTGGGTTCCATTTGTACACTCTCAGAGTTACAGGACCCCTGGAAGTCCCTCAAGGACCCCCTGGGGGTCCCCGGACCCCACTTTGGGAACCACTGTCCTCCATATTGACGTTTGTGGTCAGCCGTTGTCCGTGCTGGCGTCCATGGCATGGTCTCCATAAGGAGCATAATGTTGGTTATTAATTATGGGCTGATGATAACATCCAAAGTGGGTTGCCCAGCAACCCCACACAGATCACCAGCAGATACTCAGAGGACATTCCCATAGAAAATGCATTGAAGCTGCCCCCCCCCCCCCGAACCCCCCCCCCTCCCCTGCAGTCTGTCGTCTGAACTAAAGATGCCTGGGAAAAAAAGAACCCTGAGCGTGTCTGAGAATTTCCGAGACTCAAAACTGGTTATCCAAGTCAGTGGTGGTCCCTTTAACACATTTGAGTGACATCTGGTGGACAAAAGTGGTGTTTTCTTTCCTGAAAAACCTATGTTCCTATATCAGTGGTGCTCAACCTTTTCCATGTCAAGGACCACCACAATTATATGTAATTGGCCGCCGACCCCCATCTGAAAATATGTTGTTCTCAGAAGCAAAGATTTCAGTTAAAAACGTTCGCTCTGAAAGAATATATATTCAACGATTTGAGCCACATTTAAAAAAATAGCAGATCTACAAGCTCGTAGCGCAGCACTCGGTGCCACGCTAAGAGCTTGTAGATCTGCTATTTTTCAATAGCTTAAGTATAAAACCAAAAGGGGTTCCCGTCCTGAATGGTTTAGACCAGCGGTTCTCAACCTGCAGGTCGGGGACCAGATGGGCGTCGGTTCCAAAGCATCAAGATCAGACGACAGAGCCCAGCCCAAACTAACCCCCCCCCCCCCCCCCCCCACCCCCTCGCCCGGTTGCCGTGGGTTACCTCTGGACCGCCTCCTGGTCCGGCTCGCCGTCGGACCCCTCCTCATCCACGGGAGCTACGGCCGGGATGGGATGCTGAGAGAGAGAGAGAGAGAGAGAGAGAGATTTGAGAATTTAAGCCACGGTCCCACGGACCACCATTTGATGACATTTAGCCTCTCAGACCCAAAATGAAAGAATATTTTGTTATCGTTGGATAAGATTTTGTCCACAATCCCATGCTATATTGATGTTGGTCCCATTAGGAGCGATAACAGGCAAAAACGTTGATCAAAAATAACTATTCTTCTACATTCTATGTGTGTAGACGTCTTGTAAATTAAAAAAGGTACCGTAAATCCTCAAATACATTCATTCCTTCAATAAAAAGCCGCCCCCCTATTAATTACCGGGGGTGGCGTTGAATTTAGCAAATAAAAAGCCTCCTTTTATTAGCCGGTTATTTTTTTTAGCTTTATTTAGTTTTTTTCAAGTGGCCGTATCCGTTACCTTCCTGCTCTTCCCGGCTGTCTGTCACGTCAGTGTCCAGGTGGTGGCGCTGCTCGTGGACAACAACAACAACAAACTAACAGACTAACTTCGGGAGAGAACACCACTAAGAACTTCTCATGGCTACGGACAATAAAACTAACTAGCGCAGCAGTCTATAACTGCGGAGGAGGGAGGATACAAAACCAAGCAAATTAAATCTACCCCACAGCCTACTACGATGAGTGAGTGTTTGTGACACGATGCACTGCGCCTGCAGATCTGCCCTTTATGCAACGAACGTACTGTACGTTCTATAAACGATATATTAGCCAGGAGAATTGGGGGCTGCAGCAGCCCCGATTCTCCTGGCGGATCCATCATTTACAGAACGAACGCTAAGCTTAGCTTGTTGCTAACGCCTCTCTCTCTCTCTCTCATTGTGTATGTACCCCGATGAAGTTACAAGAGTTAGATGATGATCACTGCAGTGTGGCACTGTTCATATAAACTGCTTTGATATTATAGGAAATAGCCTGCCATACTGTATATTTTATTTTATTATTTGCTTCTGAACTTCTGAGTCATTAGCCTAACTGTAGATACAGATATTTGAATGTGCCACAGTATTGTGGTAGTATGTCTCAGTTGACGTTATATATTTGTGACCAGATTTGACTGAGGGACTGCCATTGGATTTTTGTTTTCACGTCATATAAAAGCAGGGAATCATAGCTTCAAATTGACATTGGTTGTTAAAGTTAAATTGATGTGTTGATGTTATTAAAGTATTTACCATAGGCGATGTATAAAAAAAGTTTAAATGACCATTGAGCACCTGCAACTGCACTGTTTAATATTTCACGAGGAATTCAATACATACAATACATGAGTCCAGTACATTTTACTGGGTTCTAACTGACACAAAATGTGACTTATTCATTATAATCGGTTTGAAAAGTGGTTTTTACTACTAGTAGTTTTTACAAATGTAAAATTAATCTAGCAAGAAAGACTAGGCAAGGATGTCCTTTATCCGGAGCTCTGTACGCGCTTGTAGCCGAATCCTTCGCCCAAACAATTCGGTTAAATCCTAATATTAAAGGCATACATGCTGGCAACATGGAACACAAGATCTCGATATATGCCGATGATACCTTGCTATTCATATCTAATTTAGACCAATCAATTCCTGATTTAATGTCAGTAATAAATTAGTATGGCTTACTTTCCGGCAATAAAATGTACTTATATCTACTCTCTGTCCACTCAGATAGATGATGAAAAACCTTAACACCTTATCTCCCTTTAAATAGACACAATGATTTATTTTTTTAGTTTTTATTTCTCCCATACTGGACAATCTATATACTTGTAATTACACAAATCAAGTACAAAATCTGAAAGAAGATATGGATTTATGGACCAACATACACTTATAGGTCGAATTAATGTAGTTAAAATGAACTTGTTGCCAAGACTAAATTATCTATTTCAGTCATTGCCCTGTCCAATTCCACCCTTATTCTTTACTAATTTAAATACCAATATCTCTAGATTTCTCTGGAACCATAAAAAAGTACGAATCTCTCTGGCCACATTGTGCAAACCTTATAACGAAGGCGGTCTAGCTCTCCCACATTTCGAATTATATTATTGGTCTGCTCAAATTAAACGAATGACTGAATGGTTCCAGGATTCGGATGACTCCCTGTGGAAAACAATAGAATCCCATCTCAGTCACCCAATTCACACTTAAATCTCTCCCTTTCATAAATAAGAGTTTGTCAGGGCTCAACAAATCCTTCGTCGTTAACGGCATTTTATCAATGTGGCCAAAGTGTAAGAAATATTGTAAAATTCAAAAGAGTACATCTGTCCTTTCACCTGTTTCTCATAACCCGGACTTACCGGCAAGTCTAAGTAAGATTGGTTTGCAAAGGTGGACTAACAAAGGTGTTAACAACTTAGGTTGTCTACTTAATAGTACAAACATAAAGTCCTTTTCAGAGGTGAAGGAGGAATTTGGCCTGTCTTCCACAAACTTATTCCAGTACTTACAATTAAGACACTTTTTACAATCATTGATTAAGAAAAACATTTTTAGGTCTCACATAGACGAGATAGAACAGTGCATCATCAGCACCCAATCTATGTCAAAATTCACTTCAAAGATTTACAAAACTCTTAATGGTTTCCAGCCTCTGAAAAGGATATGGGAAAAAATATTTAAATGTTGTTATTGATCAAGAAACATGGACAACAATATGTGCAAAAGTAAACCTATCTTCACTTACTCCTAGAATCCTGGAACATAATTGCAAGTTCATTTTCAAAACATATTTAACCCCTGTTTGTCTAAACAAAATGTCCAGGGAGCACTCTCCCCAAACTAACGTTGGGTACCTACCCACATATGTTCTGGTTTTGCCCAAATATTAAACCATTTTGGCAAAAAATTCACGATCAAATGGAAAAAATCCTTATGGCAAAATTGAGGAAAATCCCCTCTGTTATATCTCTTGAGGGCAGACCCAAATGTAAATATGAGCTCTGCTCATAGGAAACTATTTGATTTATTTAGATTCTTGGCAAAGAAATGTATTTAAATTTTATGGAAGACAGATGAGCTACCTTCAGAACATATGTGGACGGCCCAAATAATGTCACTATTACCCCTGGAGAGACTTAAATATGAAACACAAAATGAGGCAGATGTATTCGTAGAGGTATGGACCCCCTTTTTGGATTATATCGAAGAGAGCAGTTGATTCTGACCGTTTCATGATTCATACCCTGTTTGTGTAGGACGGAACCCACCTTCACTTGCACACATACCACTTGGAAATTACTATTACTATTTTTTTCTCTTGTAATTTTTTATTTTCTTCGTTTTCATTGTTGTTGTTTTTATACATTATTGTTAGTATTTTACATGTACACTGTCTTGTATGTAAATTAGAGTTCTCAAATTCTGCCCGAACCCGAGGGTACCCGACCCGACCCGACGGGTTCGGGCCGAGCCGGGCTGAAATATATGCTAATTGGTAGGGCCGGGTCGGGCTCTCGGGTTGGCGCTGCTAAAGGGGATTTTTTTTTTTTTTTTTTCAATAAAAATGATTCTGTTCTGTCAATCTGTCTTTGTGTATTTATTTATTAATAATGAACAGCAGTGCTGTCAGTGTGTTGTGTTGCTCCGCTGACAGTGACTGGATTGGGAATTTGGGATGTAAAACTTTTGGAGAGAGAGAGAGAACAGCACGCGTTGCGCTGCTCGCGCAGCATAAAGTCTGTCAGACTGAGTGAGGCTGAGGGGCGCCTGATTTATACTTCATTGCAATCTGGTGTTGCGCACAAAATAGACATTCAATCTACAAACCCACTGAAGTCCACAATGCACCATGAGCTAACGCTTTTTTAACTTGTAGATCGTTTTTTTTAAAGGGCCATAAATCACACAGTGCGCAGAGAGGATGATGGGGGGTAAGTGTTTTTATAGGTGTTATAGCCTTCCCTTTGTTAGAAGAAAGAAAACAATAGCCTGAATTTACATGACTAAAGGTGTTACACTTACAGCCGCGGCACGGCGGTGCTCAGCAGCACGCAGCAGAGCAGACGCACGGATTCAAGGCAGACAGATAAAGCATTGATTGATTGACTGAATACTTTATTAGCAGTTTACATACAAGCGCAAGACAGTAGGCTACAGTTCAAAATACAAGGTCTGCTTGAGCTTGCCTTGTTCTCATACTAGAATATGATTTGTTTTGTACTACTGCTACTACTGCACGTCTGCACAGCGCAAGTGCATGCATGGTCAGTGGCGTCTGTCGCTCACCGAACATAGCAGGTCTGCGACTGCAGTAGAACATGTTTTGGGTTTGTAACTTTGTTTAACTTTGTAGACTAGAAAAGATCTCTGCTCTGCTGATAAAATATAAATTACACGAGCAGCGGCAGCGCCGTCAGGGAGAGAGAGAGAGAGAGAGAGAGAGAATGAGAGCTACAAAGGGGATTTAACATTCTAGTGCTAAATACCTATTTCGTAGGCCTACTATAACCTATTTCGCGCAGAAGAGAACTTACTAAGTTAACATTATGTTTTCAACAACTGAACATGAGATTGTGATGTTTCCATTTAGAAAACTATTATAATGTCCGTTGACTCCATTCTCTCTCTCACTCGCGAGTCGCAACATGGCGCTGCCTGCGCAGTGCGCACACTAACAATCTTTTTTTTTTTTTTTTTCCTCTCGGGTTTTGTCGGGTTTTCGGGCCTAAAATGATGAGAACTGTTCGGGCCGAGCCGGGCCTCGGGCTGGCCCAGTCGGGCCCAGTTAGAGCCGGGCTTTAATTTTCAGGCCCGTTGAGAACTCTAATGTAAATCTGTTGTTGTTCTTGTCTCTATGTCAGAAAAGAGGAAACTCAAAAGAAATGATAAAAAAATCAATTTAAAAAAGCCCACTGTCGAGGTGCCAACTTGCGCACAAGTAGGCCATGCATGGCCTACTTGTGCGCAAGCAGAGCGCGCAGGTACTGCTACTAACTAATGTCTATTAAACTGCTGTTCTAAATCCTTTAGACCCGTTATTGACCGTATACCAACCCTGAAACGTACCTTAGTTACGCCCCCATCAACAGCCAATAAGGGACCACCATTCTTACACACACACACACACACACACACACACACACACACACACACACACACACACACACACACACACACACACACACACACACACACACACACACACACACACACACACACACACACACACACACACACACACACACACACACACACACACACACACACACACACACACACACACACACACACACACACACACACACACACACACACAGGGCCAAGTAACTAGTTTTCCAGGGCTCAGTACTAGTAACAAGTAACTAATTTTCCAGGGCTCAGTACTAGTAACAAGTAACTAGTTTTCCAGGGCCAAGTAACTAGTTTTCCAGGGCTCAGTACTAGTAACAAGTAACTAGTTTTCCAGGGCTAAGTACTAGTAACAAGTAACTAGTTTTCCAGGGCTAAGTACTAGTAACAAGTAACTAGTTTTCCAGGGCTAAGTACTAGTAACAAGTAACTAGTTTTCCAGGGCCAAGTAACTAGTTTTCCAGGGCTAAGTACTAGTAACAAGTAACTAGTTTTCCAGGGCTAAGTACTAGTAACAAGTAACTAGTTTTCCAGGGCCAAGTAACTAGTTTTCCAGGGCTAAGTACTAGTAACAAGTAACTAGTTTTCCAGGGCTAAGTAACTAGTTTTCCAGGGCCAAGTAACTAGTTTTCCAGGGCTAAGTAACTAGTTTTCCAGGACCAAGTAACTAGTTTTCCAGGGCTAAGTAACTATTTTTCCAGGGCTAAGTAACTAGTTTTCCAGGGCTAAGTAACTAGTTTTCCAGGGCCAAGTAACTAGTTTTCCAGGGCTAAGTAACTAGTTTTCCAGGACCAAGTAACTAGTTTTCCAGGGCCAAGTAACTAGTTTTCCAGGGCTAAGTACTAGTAACAAGTTACTAGTTTTCCAGGGCCAAGTAACTAGTTTTCCAGGGCCAAGTAACTAGTTTTCCAGGGCTAAGTAACTAGTTTTCCAGGACCAAGTAACTAGTTTTCCAGGGCTAAGTAACTATTTTTCCAGGGCCAAGTACTAGTAACAAGTAACTAGTTTTCCAGGGCTAAGTAACTAGTTTTCCAGGGCTCAGTACTAGTAACAAGTAACTAGTTTTCCAGGGCTAAGTAACTATTTTTCCAGGGCTCAGTACTAGTAACAAGTAACTAGTTTTCCAGGGCTAAGTAACTAGTTTTCCAGGGCTCAGTACTAGTAACAAGTAACTCGTTTTCCAGGACCAAGTAACTAGTTTTCCAGGGCTAAGTAACTAGTTTTCCAGGGCTCAGTACTAGTAACAAGTAACTAGTTTTCCAGGGCTAAGTAACTATTTTTCCAGGGCTCAGTACTAGTAACAAGTAACTAGTTTTCCAGGGCTAAGTAACTATTTTTCCAGGGCTCAGTACTAGTAACAAGTAACTAGTTTTCCAGGGCTAAGTAACTATTTTTCCAGGGCTCAGTACTAGTAACAAGTAACTAGTTTTCCAGGGCTAAGTAACTAGTTTTCCAGGGCTCAGTACTAGTAACAAGTAACTAGTTTTCCAGGGCTAAGTAACTAGTTTTCCAGGGCTCAGTACTAGTAACAAGTAACTAGTTTTCCAGGGCTAAGTAACTAGTTTTCCAGGGCTCAGTACTAGTAACAAGTAACTAGTTTTCCAGGGCTAAGTAACTATTTTTCCAGGGCTCAGTACTAGTAACAAGTAACTAGTTTTCCAGGGCTAAGTAACTATTTTTCCAGGGCTCAGTACTAGTAACAAGTAACTAGTTTTCCAGGGCTAAGTAACTATTTTTCCAGGGCTCAGTACTAGTAACAAGTAACTAGTTTTCCAGGGCTAAGTAACTAGTTTTCCAGGGCTCAGTACTAGTAACAAGTAACTAGTTTTCCAGGACCAAGTAACTAGTTTTCCAGGGCTAAGTAACTATTTTTCCAGGGCCAAGTACTAGTAACAAGTAACTAGTTTTCCAGGGCTAAGTAACTATTTTTCCAGGGCCAAGTACTAGTAACAAGTAACTAGTTTTCCAGGGCTAAGTAACTATTTTTCCAGGGCCAAGTACTAGTAACAAGTAACTCGTTTTCCAGGGCTCAGTACTAGTAACAAGTAACTAGTTTTCCAGGGCTAAGTAACTCGTTTTCCAGGGCCAAGTACTAGTAACAAGTAACTAGTTTTCCAGGGCTAAGTACTAGTAACAAGTAACTAGTTTTCCAGGGCTAAGTACTAGTAACAAGTAACTAGTTTTCCAGGGCTAAGTAACTAGTTTTCCAGGGCTCAGTACTAGTAACAAGTAACTAGTTTTCCAGGGCTAAGTAACTAGTTTTCCAGGGCCAAGTAACTAGTTTTCCAGGGCTAAGTAACTAGTTTTCCAGGGCTCAGTACTAGTAACAAGTAACTAGTTTTCCAGGGCTAAGTAACTATTTTTCCAGGGCCAAGTACTAGTAACAAGTAACTAGTTTTCCAGGGCCAAGTACTAGTAACAAGTAACTAGTTTTCCAGGGCTAAGTAACTAGTTTTCCAGGGCTCAGTACTAGTAACAAGTAACTCGTTTTCCAGGGCTAAGTAACTAGTTTTCCAGGGCTAAGTAACTAGTTTTCCAGGGCTCAGTACTAGTAACAAGTAACTAGTTTTCCAGGGCTAAGTAACTATTTTTCCAGGGCCAAGTACTAGTAACAAGTAACTAGTTTTCCAGGGCTAAGTAACTATTTTTCCAGGGCCAAGTACTAGTAACAAGTAACTAGTTTTCCAGGGCTAAGTAACTAGTTTTCCAGGGCTCAGTACTAGTAACAAGTAACTAGTTTTCCAGGGCTAAGTAACTATTTTTCCAGGGCCAAGTACTAGTAACAAGTAACTAGTTTTCCAGGGCTAAGTAACTATTTTTCCAGGGCCAAGTACTAGTAACAAGTAACTAGTTTTCCAGGGCTAAGTAACTAGTTTTCCAGGGCTCAGTACTAGTAACAAGTAACTAGTTTTCCAGGGCTAAGTAACTATTTCTCCAGGGCCAAGTACTAGTAACAAGTAACTAGTTTTCCAGGGCCAAGTACTAGTAACTAGTTTTCCAGGGCTAAGTAACTATTTCTCCAGGGCCAAGTACTAGTAACAAGTAACTAGTTTTCCAGGGCCAAGTACTAGTAACAAGTAACTAGTTTTCCAGGGCCAAGTAACTAGTTTTCCAGGGCTAAGTAACTATTTTTCCAGGGCCAAGTACTAGTAACAAGTAACTAGTTTTCCAGGGCTAAGTAACTATTTTTCCAGGGCCAAGTACTAGTAACAAGTAACTAGTTTTCCAGGGCTAAGTAACTATTTTTCCAGGGCCAAGTACTAGTAACAAGTAACTCGTTTTCCAGAGCTCAGTACTAGTAACAAGTAACTAGTTTTCCAGAGCTCAGTACTAGTAACAAGTAACTAGTTTTCCAGGGCTCAGTACTAGTAACAAGTAACTAGTTTTCCAGGGCCAAGTAACTAGTTTTCCAGGGCTCAGTACTAGTAACAAGTAACTAGTTTTCCAGGGCTCAGTACTAGTAACAAGTAACTAGTTTTCCAGGGCCAAGTAACTAGTTTTCCAGGGCCCTTGATAATTCCAAACCTTTTGCAGGACTGGATTATTATGATTTCTTTTCTCATTTCTAAATATTTCCAGGAATGTCCTGACCGTGGTAACCCTCAACAAACGGGTCCCTCAGCAGTGAGCGGTGTTACTCACCGGACTGGCCACGAGGGGAGACGGGCCCCGGGGCCTCTTGAGGAGCTGTGCGTGGAGCTGGATGTTGGCCCCTCCGTCCGAGGCCCTCCGCCCCAGGGGCCCCATGCCGTTCAGCAGCTGCAGGGTGGGGGGCTGCAGCAGGGACTGCTCCTGTACAGGGAACACACAGGGAGGTTAAGGTTGCAGGGTGGGGGGGTCCCAGTGGAGAGTGGGGGGGGGTCCCAGTGCAGAGTGGGGGGCTGCAGTGCAGAGTGGGGGGGCTGCAGTGCAGAGTGGGGGGCTGCAGTGCAGAGTGGGGGGGCTGCAGTGCAGAGTGGGGGGGCTGCAGTGCAGAGTGGGGGGGCTGCAGTGCAGAGTGGGGGGGGGGCTGCAGTGCAGCGTGGGGGGGGCTGCAGTGCAGAGTGGGGGGGCTGCAGTGTAGAGTGGGAGGGCTGCAGTGCAGAGTGGGGGGGGGGCTGCAGTGCAGAGTGGGGGGCTGCAGTGCAGCGTGGGGGGGCTGCAGTGCAGAGTGGGGGGGCTGCAGTGTAGAGTGGGGGGGGCTGCAGTGCAGAGTGGGAGGGCTGCAGTGCAGAGTGGGGGGGGGCTGCAGTGCAGAGTGGGGGGCTGCAGTGCAGAGTGGGGGGGCTGCAGTGCAGAGTGGGGGGGCTGCAGTGCAGAGTGGGGGGGGGGGCTGCAGTGCAGCGTGGGGGGCTGCAGTGCAGCGTGGGGGGGCTGCAGTGCAGAGTGGGGGGGGGGCTGCAGTGCAGCGTGGGGGGGCTGCAGTGCAGAGTGGGGGGGGGCTGCAGTGCAGCGTGGGGGGGCTGCAGTGCAGAGTGGGGGGGCTGCAGTGCAGAGTGGGGGGGCTGCAGTGCAGAGTGGGGGGGGGGGGCTGCAGTGCAGAGTGGGGGGGGGGCTGCAGTGCAGCGTGGGGGGGCTGCAGTGCAGAGTGGGGGGGGGGTCCCAGTGCAGAGTGGGGGGGGCTGCAGTGCAGAGTGGGGGGGCTGGTCGGAATAACGTGTCCCCCCGTCAGGTGAAAAGAAGCAGCTTGGACTCCTCATGCATAGATGGAAGCATGAGGTCAGTCTGTTGCTCTCCCCAGGTTGGCAGAGGGAGTGTAGCACCCAGTATTACATTAGATAATTGACACTGGGTGAAAAAAAAAAAAAGGTTACAAAAATGTTGGAATAAAAATGTAAATAGAAGGAGTTACCTTGTACTCCAGCTGCTGGGTGGGCTGCAGGCTCTGGGGGCTGCAGGGCATCAGCGTGTGACCCATGTGACCCCCCATGGCGGGGGGCAGGGGGAAGGGGGGCTGGGGGACGCCGCACGCCCCCCGTGGGAACCCTGGGGGCAACTTCTGTAGGTCCTCCTGCATGTCCACCCTGAGGGGGGGGGGGGGGGGGTAGAGAGAGAGAGATAGAGGAATAGACATATCAGAGACCTCCTATCTCCGTATTTGAACATTTTGTGTCTGTTTTCATAAATTAACAACGTCCTGCGTGATCACACCACAGCGTCACCTAAAAGCATCAAATTAACATCAGTTTGAACCGGATGTGAAAGTCGGCCAGGTCACCGTAGTGGATCTAGGCCTTTCCTTACTAGCGATCAGTTTTTCACCGAATATCGCATTTTTTGCACATTACGATCCATAATGCACATAAAGACTGCGTGCGCGTGTGTGCACGAGCGTGCACTCGAGTATTTTGGCCGTTTTTTAGGTAAACGTCACTTAGCATAAAATCAAAATGCTAAGAGTTGCTACTCTTCCCCTGGATTATGGAGAATCAAACAAATCTTGGGATGCAGGGCATGGCATCGGTTGCAAAGGTGAGCTAATCTCCCTGAAGCCCAGCCGTTCAGCCACACTGAGTGGCCTTGTGTCCATTACTAAGAACTTAATAAGCTTTTTTTTGTGCAAGCCTCTTGCACAAAAAAAGCTTATTAAGTGTGTGTACGTGCGCTACCTGGGGTCCGGTACTCCCACCGTGTGTCTCCTCATCGACAGGTAACGAGCCATGGCCTCTGGAGATGGCTCCTCCCCCTCGTCACTGTCCAACGCCATGCTGCCTTCAGGCTGTAGACACACGCACGCACACACACACAGGCGCGCACACACACACACACACAAAAGCACACACACACACACACACACTTAATGGCAGTAATGACAGATGCACACAGATGTAATGACAACATTGGGGTTTTGAAACCTCGTATCTCCAAATGAGGTCAGCTCTTTTTCAACTCCCCGTTTCTTCGTAAATAAATAAAACGTCCTATTCCGTCGTAACCCGAGTGTCGCGCAAAAGTAGTTTTATAAATGTTGAACCAATGGAAAAACAACGAAGATCCAGCTTAACCCATTCAGAACAGGAACCCCTTTTGGTGTTATAATTGAAGCCCTGATGAAGGCTTAACCGCCGAAACGTTGGATTCATTTTTGTCTTACCTGCTGTCCTAATAAAATATTGCCACTCTGGCTATTGGCGTGTGCGGCCACCTTCTTGTTTTTTCAAGATTTCCTCTATAATTGAAGCCCTAACCACACCAGAGGGTCCAAACGAGATTACGAGGAGTTGCACGGTGACACTTATGGTGTGGTTTTGGTCCGTTGAATTCCATGCGTTGAATCACTTGGGACGACGCGCGTCAACGTGCAACAGGACATATCACACCGCTCTGGGTCAACGCTAAAACCGTCTCGACCCTTTGGTGTGGTTAGGGCTTAACCCATTTTGGGCGGGAACCCCTTTCGGTGTTAGCATTATGTTATGCTTTAGCTATTGAAAAATAGCAGATCTACAAGCTCGTAGTGCGCCACCGAGTGGCGCGCTACGAGCTTGTAGGTCTGCTATTTTTTTAATCTGATCTCAGGTCAAAATGGGTTAAGCATTATGTTATACTTTAGCTATTGAAATAAAATAGCAGATCTACAAGCTCGTAGCGCTGCACTAGATCTGCTATTTTTTTGAACAATCGTGAAAGTCTTTGAATGTATATTCTTTCACGTTTTTTAACTCAAATCTTTGAAAAGCCAATGAAACGGAAGAAACGTTTTTAACTCAAACCAATGAAAAGCAACGGACTAAATACGTGACTTCACGTGAATAAACAACACTGGTGGAAAGTAACTAAGTACGTTTCCTCAAGTACTGTACTTAGGTGAAGCTTGAGTACTTTTCACACCAATGATAATAACTACAGTACATTAGAACGGTATTAGACGATTATTAGAACGGTATTGGACCAATAGGAAGCTTCCTTTACACACGACAGCAACCAATAGTAATGACACATGCACTTAATAATAGTAATGATACTTGGCAGTGTGTGTGTGTGTGTGTGTGTGTGTGTGTTAGTTAGTGAATCATGCATGGTCACTGTTTTCTTCAGCCTAATCTCGGTGACAGCATCATGCCAGCTGGTGGTAAACAGCATAACGTGCACCATTCGCCTTATTCGTTCATTTATTTAGGGCGTACAACTTCCTCTTTAGGGCGTAGAACTTTCTATTTAGGGCGTAGAACATTTGTTTTTTTTACACCCTAGAACACTAAACACAGGTGACTTTCACCTGGACGATTATATTTGTTGTAATTTTCATAATGTTGGCCTGGGCCATGGCTCAGCGGTCAGTGTGCCACGGGTTCGACTCCCGATCCCGACGGCCTTTACTGCATGTCACCCCCCCTTCCCTCTCCCCATTTCCTGTCAGCCTACTGTCTGTCCCTCCATAAAAAAAAAGGCGAGTGTTGTGATTGGTCGAAAAAAATATTGTTTTCTGGAGGAAGTACATACGACGGCAGTCCCCGCACCTATCATATAGTGTGTGTGTGTGTGTGTGTGTGTGCGTGTGCCTCACCTCTACAATCTGGTTGTCTGGGTTGATGAGCTGAACTTGAGGGACAGTCATGTTGACTGGATTACCCTGTTGATCCGTCTGCGTACGCACACACACAAAGACAGGTAAACAATCTTCTTAAAACAGTGTGATTGACCTCTATCTCACTCTGTGTCTCTCAGTGTGAGATCACAGTGAGACTGTACTGTACTGTACTGTACTACACTAAAAGTTGTAGTGAAACGGAAATGGTGGGCATTTTATTTAGAAGTTTCAGCCGGTTTCAGCTTGAAACGCTAGCTCTGAAGTTTCTGAACCAATCAGAGCATCGCATCCCTCCAGGCTATGGGAGAGGAAGTCTCTCACGTGCAGTGTCGTTTGTAAACAAAGTGACAGAGAGACGTGAGGCAAAGCCAGGGTATTATTTAACCTATAAACCTATATCTACCTATAAACAACCTATATACATATTTTAGCATGATGATTCAAGTTTAAAACGAGTAATACACTGTTTGGATGTCATCTTGAATGAGATTAAAGTAGTAGTTCTTTAATCAAAAACAGCTGTGTGGAGGAGGACAACAAAGCATGGGAATCAAACAGGTGAGCTTCATTTTTATTGGCTTTTATCGATGTGGGCCTCGACACATCATCACGCAGCACGTTTTTGTTTTCAGGAAGTAATTCAAAAAATATTTCCATGGACTTTTGATATAAAAACACAACAATGAGAATTTGCCCATTTTGACCAGTATACCCGTCATATAAATTAATGACTGGGTACAGATGACCAGTATACCTGTCATATAAATTGTGTGGGGGGCGGGACTTACCTGTACAGCGCCGAGGGGATAGCCAATGGGGCGAGGTGTGGGCGGGGCCACACGGAGCGTCTTGTGTTTTTTGAGCCGGTCGGCCAGCAGACTGTAGATGGCGCTGTAGTTGTCATACGCGTCCGTGTGTAAGGACTGTATGGACACGCACGCACACGCACATGCGCACACACACACACACACACACACACACACACACACACACACACGTTTTATGTTAGAAATGTTTAGTATGGGTCCCCAGCATGTAGAAACTGCTGGATGCTAACTTGCATATGTTGAGCAATTTTCATAATTGGCATAATATCTGACCATACCATTAACAACATAGGAGAAAAAAAAATCTAAATTTCATCATGCTTTATGTAGCATGTGACATGTCAAACTAGGGGGTTTTCATGATGCTGAATCCATTCCAAGCATTAGTTTTGCACAGAAAACACTCCTTAGGCTAAAACAGTCATAACCGTAATCACAAATGTGATGATGTCAGCATATTTGGTAGTAGCTATGGCCGTTTATAGCCCAAGGAGTGTTTTTTTGCAAAACAATGCTTGCCCCCAACGAGCACTTCCAAACTCCAGCACGTAGAAAAAAATCATCTGCAAGGAATTTATTGACAGGGAGTAGCTCATAACATGTCTACAGTGGATTTCTACACTGCAGATAGAAAGACGATAGTTTAAGCTTTCCGTACAGCTGCAATGTTGGTGAGTTTGACGTTATTTAATACAATTAGATGAATGGGCTGTCTATGGGAAGTTGCACATAGGCAGCCGTGTGCATATCATCAATTGTGCGTGCGCGCGTCTCACCTGTAGGGTGCGCTCTCGGTCCAGACCCATCTCAGACATGGCCATCAGAACCTGTTCATTGATGAGCTCTGTCTCTCTCTCCGTCTTCACCTGTTCACACTCTGCTATTAACTAGAGAGAGAGACAGAGACAGAGACAGAGACAGAGACAGAGACAGAGACAGAGACAGAGACACAGACAGACAGAGAGAAGAGATGCAAACATTTTAGATAGATAATACTTGCTCTATACTTGCTCTATCAAACTCTGGGTCGGGGTCTCCTAGTCCAAAATGGACCCTTATGGGTCTGTAACTCAGAGTGTACATATGTGTACATTTGTACACTCCGAGTTAAATTCAGAGTTAAATTCACAGATCTTACAATATAAATTGGGGTCCCAGAGATAGAAATTCCATTAAATGGGGGTCCGTAGACTAATGCATGTCAAACTGGGGGTCCTTGAAATTAAAAGGGGTTGAGAATCACTGCTATAGAGCCGTACACATCTTATCTTATGGAGGTCCCTGGCATATCTTTTCAAATGGGGGTTCCATGGGGCCAATTAGTGTCAATGTGGTGGTCCTTGACATGAAAAAGTTTGGGAACCACTGGTGTGGTGGAGGTTATAATACTACTACTAATTCTGTCAATGGCCCAACCTCGTGGAATGAACTTCAAAACTCCTTAACCCATTTTGACCTGAGATCAGATTCTAAAAATGTCTTCCACATCCTGACAGTTTTCGGAAAAAGCTATGTTTCTATGTCAGTCGTTCTTCGATTTTTCAAAAATAGCAGACCTACAAGCTCGTAGCGCGCCACTCGGTGGCGCGCTATTAGCTTGTAGATCTGCTATTTTTCAATAGCTAAAACATAACATAATGCTAACACCAAAAAGGGTTCCCGCCCAGAATGGGTTAAAACTGTCAATTCTGTCAATGGCCCAACCTCGTGGAATGAACTTCAATGAACTCCTTCAATGAACTCCTTAAAACTGAGCTCCCTGCCATCCTTCGGTCAGTTCAAAGGAATGGTCCAGAACATTTTTCACCTTGATTGCTCCGGCTTCAATTGATTTATTTTACTGGTTGTTCTGCATTGAAGTTCCTTTGTAATTTATCCTGATTTATAATGTGTTGATGTATTGTTTTTTAAAAGATTGTTTTTATCCCACAATTTTGTAACCCATTGTCACCCATGTGTCAATTATCTAATGTGATCCTGGGCTCTACACACCCTCCGCCAACCTAGTCCCCATATATGGGGGACATGGGGAGAGCAACGGACTTGAACTCATGCTTCCTTCATGCCTGAGTGTCCAAGTTGCTCCTTTACACCTGACAGGGGGGAGTTTCTATGGTTGGAAGTAGCGATTGGAAGGAACACGTTATTCCAACCAGTTCCTTTCCCCTCCATCAGGCGCCCCGGCTGGCCAGGGGGAGGCAGTTTAGAGACCAGGATTACTGTATGTTTTTTGTGAGGGTACCTACCCTAGGGGACACGGGGAGAACATGCAAACTGTGTATGTATTGTTTTGACTGCATTTGTGTATTGTAAACCTCGGCTACATTGAAAATGAGGGCTTGCCCTCAACTGTATTTCCGAGTATAAATAAAGATGATGATGAAACTCTGGGTCAGCAGCGCCTCCTAGTGGAGGATATAATACTCACCCTGTCAAACTCTGGGTCAGGGTCTCCTAGCCTCATCCACTTGTTCTTATTGATCTGCTCCATGGAGAGTCTCCGACTGGGCTCCAGAACCAGCATGTGTCGGATCAGGTACTCGCAGTCTGAAACGCACATGCACACAGGAAGGAACACACACACACACACACACACACACACACACACACACACACACACACACACACACACACACACACACACACACACACACACACACACACACACACACACACACACACACACACACACACACACACACACACACACACACACACACACACACACACACACACACACACACACACACACACACACACACACACACACACACACACACACACACACACACACACACACACACACACACACACACACACACACACACACACACACACACACACGAAGGAAGGAAGGAAGACACACACACAGGAAGGAAGGAAGGAAGGAAGACACACACACAAAGGAAGGAAGGAAGGAAGACACACACACAGGAAGGAAGGAAGGAAGGAAGACACACACACAAAGGAAGGAAGGAAGGAAGGAAGACACACACACACACACACACACACACACACACACACAGGAAGGAATAAGACACACACACAGGAAGAAACACACAGGAAGAAAGGAAGGGACACACAGGAAGAAAGGAAGGGACACAGGAAGAAAGGAAGGGACACACAGGAAGAAAGGAAGGGACACAGGAAGAAACACACACAGGAAGAAAGGAAGGGACACACAGGAAGAAAGGAAGGGACACACACAGGAAGAAAGGAAGGGACACACACAGGAAGAAAGGAAGGGACACACACAGGAAGAAAGGAAGGGACACACAGGAAGAAAGGAAGGGACACACACAGGAAGAAAGGAAGGGACACACAGGAAGAAAGGAAGAAACACACACAGGAAGAAAGGAAGAAACACACACAGGAAGAAAGGAAGAAACACACACAGGAAGAAAGGAAGAAACACACACAGGAAGAAAGGAAGAAACACACACAGGAAGAAAGGAAGAAACACACACAGGAAGAAAGGAAGAAACACACACAGGAAGAAACACACACAGGAAGAAAGGAAGAAACACACACAGGAAGAAACACACACAGGAAGAAAGGAAGAAACACACACAGGAAGAAACACACACAGGAAGAAACACACACAGGAAGAAACACACACAGGAAGAAAGGAAGAAACACACACAGGAAGAAACACACACAGGAAGAAAGGAAGAAACACACACAGGAAGAAACACACACAGGAAGAAAGGAAGGAAGACACACAGGAAGAAACACACACAGACAGACAGACAGACAGACAGACAGACACACACACACACACACACACACACACACAAACACACACACACAATTAGAGTCGGGGACGCTAATCCTGGTCTCTAAACTACCTGATTTGATAATGACAATGATTTGTTAATCTCCTGAACAACGTCCGTCACCTCAACCTGAGCCCTAAAGCCGATAAAGACTGCGTGTTTGTGGATTCCGATGACGTCACGCCATGGAAGCTTTTTGTGGCGGTTCTGGACGACTAACTGCGTTCCCTGTGGGGGTGTGGAACGCGTGTGTCGACACATACAGAAATCTGACATCATTCTCACGTCGGGCCACAAGTTAAGTTATTGTTAAACATCTGCATTACTTAACCCAGGGGTCGGCAACCCAAGTTGTTGAAAGAGCCATTTTCGACCAAAAATAAATTCAAAATCTATCTGGAGCCGCAAAGAAAATATACGCATTATAATGCGGCTTGCCAAGCTTTATTATCTCCCGGGTTGCAACGAAACTAGCAGAATTTAGCATGCTTTCACTGGAAATGTCTTTCAACGTTACTTTTTGTGTTGTTTGATAGCTTCTCACTGCAGATTGAACATACAGGCAGCCAATCTGCATTGTGTTTTTCGTCGGCTATCTTTCTTTTTCTACAGGGTAAACATTATACATTTCCATCGATGTTTTGTAATGCTACAGGGAGCCACTAGGGGTGTGCTCTAGAGCCGCAAGCGGCTCTAGAGCCGCCTGTTGCAGACCCCTGACTTAACCCATTTTGACCTGAGATCAGATTCTAAAAATGTCTTCTACATCCTGACAGTTTTCTGAAAAAGCTATGTTTCTGTCAGTGGTTCTTCGATTTTTCAAAAATAGCAGACCTACAAGCTTGTATATGAGCTTGTATATGTGCTATTTTTCAATAGCTAAAGCACAACATAATGCTAACACCAAAAGGGGTTCCCGCCCAAAATGGGTTAATTTACAAGAGGTTTACACAATTAGAGAATCTGGAAGAATATTGTTATTTTGATCAACGTTTGAGTGTTATCTCTCCTAATGGTACCAACATCAATACAGCATGGAATCGTGGACAAGATCTTAGCGACGACAAGACATTAAAGGTATATTCAGTGATTTCACTTAATTCAAATATCACTTATTTTTTCTTATTTTTTTGGATAATCCTCCCTACTATAAAGTGTGCTGACCATATAAGGAGTTCCTCCCTGTCCCCAGTGAGCCCCTGGGGTCAAAAAACCCTAGTTTCGGTTTGGGCTTTGGGTGGCAAAGCCTTCATCCAATCAGGATGAGAGGGGCCTTCCTCCAATCATGATCGAGTGGGGCGGGCATTGGTGCACGTGCTGTTGGTCAGTTGTACTTCCCCCACTGTAGAGCGTGTGCATGTGCACATCTTGTTACCGGGTGGACCGGGTTTTTTTCCAAATCACTGAATGCTCCTTTAAGTTGTGAGTCTTTTGCGAGGCAAGATCTCCTCAAATGGTGGTCCGTGGCTCACCTGTGGACATGAAGAAGGGGATGCGGAACTTTCCACTGAGGACGCGAGCGCGGAGGTTCTGTAAGGTGCTTCCATCGAAGGGCAGAGCGCCACACACCAACACGTACAGCACCACACCCAGGCTCTGGAGGGGCATGCACACGGGCGCATGCACGCACACACACACACACACACACACACACACACACACAGGAAGACAATCAATTAGCGTAGATTGGGACCAGTGTTGATTTTGTCCACAGAAAATGTGGACGGGTTTCTGAACTGCCCACAGCCCGAGTAGAAAATAATTGTGCTATTTTTATCATGAACATTATAACTAAAAGACACACTGCGTGTGGGTCTAGTGCAGGGGTTATCAACGTTTTTGGCTGGGGACCCCCGGAAATGCTTAGGACCCCCGCCCTGCCCCCCCTCCCCACCCCCAATACAAACTGAAATAACCTTAATAATAGAGCAAATATATCATAAATGAATGAATACTGAAACCAGATATAATCATTAAGAAAATGTATGCATGTACTATTGTGTACTGTGTAAACTCTTCATTTCCATTTTCCAGCCATTCAGTTGCAAAAAAAAATGTTTTTTTTAATAATTTGACGACCCCCCAGAATATTTTGGCGACCCCCCGAGGGGTTGCGACCCACAGGTTGAGAACCCCTGGTCTATTGAATCTACAAGCTCACAATGCGTCGCAGACACCTCGTGAGCTTGTAGATCAGCTATTCACGGCACACACTCAACAAAAAAGCAGGTTCACTTCGCTGGCCAAGACTTCTCTGACCGAGAACCATGGTGTGCTGCTTACAGCGACCACGCTAATAAGTAGGGGTGTAACCATATAGTAACTGGGCCCGTCCTAACTAGACTCACCCAGATGTCTACTTTAGGCCCGTCGTACTCTTTGCCCTCGAAGAGTTCCGGAGCAGCGTAGGGGGGACTGCCACACCACGTCTTCAACAGCTGACCACGAGAGAACAGGTTGCTGAAGCCAAAGTCTGGAGAGTGAGAGAGGGGGGGGGGGGGGGGGGGGGGGGGGGGCTTAACAATCCGGTAACACTCTCAAATGTTTATACATTGCTGCACTGGATGGAATATATTTTTGAACTGCGTCAGACACTAGGCCAACAATGCGGTCGTGGCAAGCAATACACAGATTTTTGTATGCACTACATCCATTGTTATGTGATGTGTGCGATGGTTTCTAGGTGTTGTTCAGAGTGTGCGATGGTTTCTAGGGGTTGTTCAGAGTGTGCGATGGTTTCTAGGTGTTGTTCAGAGTGTGCGATGGTTTCTAGGGGTTGTTCAGAGTGTGCGATGGTTTCTAGGGGTTGTTCAGAGTGTGTGATGGTTTCTAGGGGTTGTTCAGAGTGTGTGATGGTTTCTAGGTGTTGTTCAGAGTGTGCGATGGTTTCTAGGTGTTGTTCAGAGTGTGCGATGGTTTCTAGGTGTTGTTCAGAGTGTGCGATGGTTTCTAGGGGTTGTTCAGAGTGTGTGATGGTTTCTAGCCTGGGTTGTTCAGAATCATGATGATTTATACAGAGTGCAGTGTGGATGTCGGGATACCAGATTGACAGGTTGTACTTGGTTGGTTAATACTTAAGAAATATTACACGAGAGGGTGTTCTTTATCGCTGAAAAACAATATTTTTTTCAATATCAGATGTAGCCACTACGACCACAAAGTTAATGTTGTTTAAAGTCATTAATGCAATCAAATAGGACTTTTCTGTTTGGATGTATGGGGCTGTCAAGGACAGAAAGTAGTTTTTTGCCACTCAGTAGGCATTCCCGCATAACTTCCGGGTATGATGGTGATATGGCGCATACCCTCTATAGCAGTCTAGCTTTGATGGGTGCATTTTAAAATAACACTGCCCGCATTTTTGTACATGGAATGTGAAACATGGAATGTGAAACATGGAATGTGAAATCGGCTGACTCAACACAGGACAACTTTCACTTAACCCATTTTTGGCGGGAACCCCTTTTGGTGTTAGCATTATGTCATGCTTTAGCTATTGAAAAATAGCAGATCTACAAGCTCATAGCGCGCCACTCTACGAGCTTGTAGATCTGCTATTTTTGAAAAATCGAAGAACCACTGACATAGAAACATAGCTTTTTCAGAAAACTTTCAGGATGTAGAAGACATTTTTAGAATCTGATCTCAGGTCAGAATGGGTTAAGTCAAAGTCAATGGGACTGCAATGGAAATAAGCCGTTGGCGTTCTTGCATTTATCATTTTGATGGTGATGTATAACTATGTGCATTTTTCTGTACATGTAAACATTATCAATAAGCATATAAATCAATCAAATGTTGTTTGGCTTCAGTATGTCTGTCACACACACACACACACACACACACACACACACACACACACACACACACACACACACACACACACACACACACACACACACACACACACACACACACACACACACACACACACACACACACACACACACACACACACACACACACACACACACACACACACACACACACACACACACACACACACACACACACACACACACAACTTAACTTAGTTTCCACTGTCGATCATCACAGTCGACTCACATAAGAGCAGATTAGATTTACATTCACCGTGCTAAACATTCACCTGATAATTCTTAGAACTTTATGCACTTTCCATAGTAGATACTACTTGATAGATTGATACCTTTATTATCCCACGGGGGGGAAATCAGTCTCTGACTAACTCATTGTGTCGTCACTAAACGGCGAGCCGTCTGTAATTTACCGCACGCACGCATGCACACACGCACACACATGCGCACAAACACACACACGCGCACACACACCTGCGATCTTGATGTTGAGGTTGTGGTCCAGGAGGAGATTCTCGGCCTTCAGGTCTCGGTGGACGATGTTCCGACAGTGGCAGAAATGAACCGCCGCCACGATCTGCTTGAACTTCCTCCTGGCGTCCTTCTCCGCCATGCGCCCGTGAGCCACCAGGTGGTCTGTGACGCACGCACACACACGGGGGGACACAGACAGTACAATTACTAGGATTAATTGCGATAATGAATCGATCACAAGTGTCAAAGATCATCTCAACAGATTTTGCTTGTTTGTAATTTCTGGATCATTAGAAAGCACTTTGTTTATTAGTCACACAGTGAGGGGGAAATACATCATGTATCGCCTCTGGCCTAAAGAACAGTTTGAATAAAGTTTTATGCACAATTCAGCAAATAGACAACTTCGGACAAGTGACTTTTGTGCCCGGACAAGTGAATGGGAAATGTACTTGTCCTTAGGAGGAGTGAATGGGAAATGTACTTGTCCTTAGGAGGAGTGAATGGGAAATGTACTTGTCCTTAGGAGGAGTGAATGGGAAATGTACTTGTCCTTAGGAGGAGTGAATGGGAAATGTACTTGTCCTTAGGAGGAGTGAATGGGAAATGTACTTGTCCTTAGGAGGAGTGAATGGGAAATGTACTTGTCCTTAGGAGGAGTGAATGGGAAATGTACTTGTCCTTAGGAGGAGTGAATGGGAAATGTACTTGTCCTTAGGACAAGTGAATGGGAAATGTACTTGTCCTTAGGACAAGGGAATGGGAAATGTACTTGTCCTTAGGACAAGTGACTTTTGTGCCCGGACAAGTGAATGGGAATGTACTTGTCCTTAGGACAAGGGAATGGGAAATGTACTTGTCCTTAGGACAAGGGAATGGGAAATGTACTTGTCCTTAGGACAAGTGAATGGGAATGTACTTGTCCTTAGGACAAGGGAATGGGAAATGTACTTGTCCTTAGGACAAGTGAATGGGAAATGTACTTGTCCTTAGGACAAGTGAATGGGAAATGTACTTGTCCTTAGGACAAGTGAATGGGAAATGTACTTGAATGGGAAATGTACTTGTCCTCAAAAGTGCCTAAAAAACAATGTCAAACCCTGATGTTTGCCCGTGTGTTTCTGGAGGGCATATTGGTTGGTTTCAGACAAAACCAAAGCGTACGACATGGAACAGAGATGAAAGGAGGTCTACGAGGGTCTTACCGAATATCTCTCCTCCACTGGCGTACTCCGTCACAAGGTAGATCATTCTCTCCGTCTCCATCACCTAGAGACACACGCACCGCACACGAGCGCGCACACACACACACACACACACACACACACACACACACACACACACACACACACACACACACACACACACACACACACACACACACACACACACACACACACACACACACACACACACACACACACACACACACACACACACACACACACACACACACACACACACACAATGAAATCACTTCCAATGACACATGTTTAATGTGTCAGTTCTCTCTCCTGATTGGATACAACTGGTATCCCGACCTAAACTAAAACTCCTTCTATTCTATAGCAACGATCACCATTATCACAGCACTGTATTTAACAAAAACATGTAAATTATATATTATTATAATTATAATGCACATTTAAACAAAGCAGGGAAATTAACACACTATTAAAAAATAAGTTGATAAATCATGTTCTTTTGAAGCCAAAACCTCCTGTCCACTAGTGGTAGGACTACATTACCCTCCTATCAGGTGGTAGGACTACATTACCCTCCTATCAGGTGGTAGGACTACATTACCTTCCTGTCAGGTGGTAGGACTACATTGCCCTCCTATCAGGTGGTAGGACTACATTACCCTGCTGTCCAGTGGTAGGACTACATTACCCTCCTGTCAGGTGGTAGGACTACATTACCCTCCTGTCCACTAGTGGTAGGACTACATTACCCTCCTGTCCAGTGGTAGGACTACATTACCCTCCTGTCCACTAGTGGTAGGACTACATTACCCTCCTGTCCAGTGGTAGGACTACATTACCCTCCTGTCCAGTGGTAGGACTACATTACCCTCCTGTCCAGTGGTAGGACTACATTACCCTCCTGTCAGGTGGTAGGACTACATTACCCTCCTGTCCAGTGGTAGGACTACATTACCCTCCTGTCCACTAGTGGTAGGACTACATTACCCTCCTGTCCACTAGTGGTAGGACTACATTACCCTCCTGTCAGGTGGTAGGACTACATTACCCTCCTGTCCAGTGGTAGGACTACATTACCCTCCTGTCCAGTGGTAGGACTACATTACCCTCCTGTCCACTAGTGGTAGGACTACATTACCCTCCTGTCCAGTGGTAGGACTACATTACCCTCCTGTCCACTAGTGGTAGGACTACATTTCCCTCCTGTCAGGTGGTAGGACTACATTACCTTCCTGTCAGGTGGTAGGACTACATTACCCTCCTGTCAGGTGGTAGGACTACATTACCCTCCTGTCAGGTGGTAGGACTACATTACCCTCCTGTCAGGTGGTAAGACTACATTACCCTCCTGTCAGGTGGTAGGACTACATTACTCTCCTGTCAGGTGGTAGGACTACATTTCCCTCCTGTCAGGTTGTAGGACTACATTACCCTCCTGTCTGGTGGTAGGACTACATTACCCTCCTGTCCAGTGGTAGGACTACAATACCTTCCTGTCAGGTGGTAGGACTACATCACCCTCCTGTCAGGTGGTAGGACTACATTACCCTGCTGTCAGGTGGTAGGACTACATTTCCCTCCTGTCAGGTTGTAGGACTACATTTCCCTCCTGTCCAGTGGTACATTTAGATAATTGTCTCCACCAGTCCGTGTGTGTGTCCGTCCTTCCGTCCGTCTGTTACCAGCTAATCTCCGGCACCGTTAACCCGGTCGATGTCAAACTTTGCACACACACTCCCTGGGTGCCAACGATGAACCTCTGCCCCACATTTTCCAGAACGGCCTGTTATAGTGCCACCATGAGGCAGCTTTTCAAATGTTTTAACTAAAACTGCACCGATCTGCGTGAAACGTTGCATGCACACTCCCTACAGGCCAAGGACAAACCTTTGACCTGCATTTTCCGCATCTGCCTTTTATAGCGCCACCAGGAGGCCGACTTTTGTAAAACACATTTTTTGATATTACTCCTTCAGATTCTGTCCAAACATCTCACAAATCGTTACACATAATCTCTATGGTCATGTGCTCAAGTCGGATCTGTCCAATATTTCATATTCCATCCTAATTGGCTATAATTGGCTTTCACAGTTTGCAAGATTGCCCCGTTTTGAACAAAAGCCTCAAATCATGAACGCAGCATGCAATTTACGTGAAATCTTTCACACATTTTCTTACTAGGCTGAGGAATATATCCCACCCTTTTCACATTGGCCTGTTATAGCGCCACCAACAGGTTGATTTTTGCAAAACACATTTTTGGAACAAAATGCCTCAAATCATCCAATTGCCATCAAAGGCGTATGAAGAAATGCCACCCTTTTCACATTGGCCTATTATAGCGCCACCAGGAGGCCACAACGTGACCTGCCCTGGTGGAGACCTGTGCCCCGAGGGGCACATTTTCTAGTTGAAGACTATCTTTGTATGCAGTAGATCATAATCAACTCTTTGACCGCAACGTTTACAGCATTGTAAACGTTGCGCTTAATTCAAACTCTGTCACATAATGTTGTCGCTTGCTTGACTAAAAGATCAGATCTACAAGTCATCAACATGTTGACTAAAAGATCAGATCTACAAGTCATCAACACGTTGACTAAAAGATCAGATCTACAAGTCATCAACACGTTGACTAAAATATCAGATCTACAAGTCATCAACACGTTGACTAAAAGATCAGATCTACAAGTCATCAACACGTTGACTAAAAGATCAGATCTACAAGTCATCAACACGTTGACTAAAAGATCAGACCTACAAGTCATCAACACGTTGACTAAAAGATCAGATCTACAAGTCATCAACACGTTGACTAAAAGATCAGATCTACAAGTCATCAACACGTTGACTAAAAGATCAGATCTACAAGTCATCAACACGTTGACTAAAAGATCAGATCTACAAGTCATCAACACGTTGACTAAAAGATCAGATCTACAAGTCATCAACACGTTGACTAAAAGATCAGATCTACAAGTCATCAACACGTTGACTAAAAGATCAGATCTACAAGTCATCAACATGGTGCGACACGATGACAGCTTGTACTGTCTGTTCTTTTTGGGATGCATATGAGTGAAACACTGGTGTGCGTGTGTGTGTGTGCGTGTGTACCTGGTACAGCCTGATGATGTGAGGGTGTCTCAACATCTTCATGATCTGAACCTCTCTGAAGATCTTCTTCAAGTTCTCATCGTCCAGCTGAGTCTTATCGACGATCTTTATCGCCACCTAGTGGGGGGAGGGGGAGAGAGAGAGAGGTTAAAGACATGGTAGTCTAAGGATGGATCTGTCCATGTGCTCAAAGCGCTTTCCAATGGTTCATTCATTCATACATTGGGAGGTGAAGCGGCGAACAGTCGACGCCAGCGTCCTCACTTCCCACATTCACACACCGACGGTGGCGAGCTCACACCGACCAGCTCATTGGAGGCAATGTAGGGTTCAGTGTCTTGCCCAAGGACACGTCGACATGTGGACAGGAGGAGCCGGGACTCGAACCGCCGACCCAGGGATCATTGGACGACCTGCTCTACCTCCTGAGCCACAGCCGCCCTACAAATATAGTGGCCTTCTGGAGCGAGTGTGGAAATATAGTGGCCCTCTGGAGTGAGTGGAAGCCAGCTACATGAAGATACAAAGATGCAGTCTACCATTCACTGTCAATGGAAGCCAGCGGCATGAAGATACAAAGATGCAGTCTACCATTCACTATCAATGGAAGCCAGCGACGTGAAGATACAAAAGATGCAGTCTACCATTCACTGTCAATGGAAGACAGCGACATGAAGATACAAAGATGCAGTCTACCATTCACTGTCAATGGAAGACAGCGACATGAAGATACAAAGATACAGTCTACCATTCATTGTCAATGGAAGACAGTGACATGAAGATACAAAGATGCAGTCTACCATTCACTGTCAATGGAAGCCAGCGACGTGAATATACAAAGATGCAGTCTACCATTCATTGTCAATGGAAGACAGTGACATGAAGATACAAAGATGCAGTCTACCATTCACTGTCAATGGAAGCCAGCGACGTGAATATACAAAGATACAGTCTACCATTCATTGTCAATGGAAGCCAGCGACATGAAGATACAAAGATACAGTCTACCATTCATTGTCAATGGAAGCCAGCGACATGAAGATACAAAGATAGTCTACCATTCATTGTCAATGGAAGCCAGCGACATGAAGATACAAAGATGCAGTCTACCATTCATTGTCAATGGAAGTCATGCAACGACATGAATTACGTCAACGACCATGTGAGCAACGGATATACAAAGCGACAAAGTTCAATATCAATCAAACGTGTCTAGTCTCTAGTCTAGAACAAAAGCCAAATCAAAAATGATATAAAATCTTAAAGGACCACTTCACCACGGAAGACGGTTTCTAAACTGCCCACAGCCCTCCTATGAGACACAGACTGAGTAGAAAAAAATCGTGCCATTTTATCATGATTATTAGTGAGGACCTATTATATGAAGAAGAAAGTGGTCCTTTAAGTAAAATAAACTGTGTATTGTCTCATTCAGTTGTGAAAACAAACACTTGGAAAAGAGTATAGGTTATTTATTGA
Organism: Electrona antarctica; assembly: GCF_951216825.1. NCBI lineage: Eukaryota > Metazoa > Chordata > Actinopteri > Myctophiformes > Myctophidae > Electrona > Electrona antarctica. The sequence goes on along the minus strand of NC_136792.1, from coordinate 51,109,456 downwards.
TTGATTGAATACTTTATTAACAGGCTTTGGGCCAATAGCCCCTATAGGCCCTAGGCTTGTTTCCATTGTGGTCCTCTGTATAATATCGGAATCGGTCAGAATCGGTATCGGCAGATATGACTCTGTAAATAATCGGAGATCGGATATCGGTCATAATTTCATAATCGTGCACGGTGCACCCCTACCACCATAGAAAAGGGCTCCTCGATTGGCTGGAGTCCCCCGTAAATTATTTGGTCATGTTTTCTTTGCCACTTAGGGAACAAGAGGGCAAATTTAATTAACAAGAGCTTGAATTTAATGAGCAAAATCTGAGAGTGCAGTGTGTGTGTGTGTGTGTGTGTGTGTGTGTGTATGAGTGACTGTGAGTGCGTTTAGCATCACTGCGTTTGCAACAGGCAACTACACGTGTGTGTGTGTGTGCGTGCGTGCGTGCGTGCGTGCGTGCGTGCGTGCGTGCGTGCGTGCAGTACTAACAGCCAGATGTAAATAGTAAATGGTGCATTTATATAGCGCCTTTATCCAAGGTGCTTTACAGAGATTGTGCATTACATTCACCCATTCACACACACATTCATACACCGATGGCTGCGGAAACCATGCAAGGCACCAACCAGCACATCAGGAGCAATTAGGGGTTCAGTGTCTTGCTCAAGGACACTTCGACACCAACTCTGGGGGAGCCCGGGTTCGAACTGCAGCCACTCTACCCCTGAGCCCCGCCGATGTCCCCAGATGTATAGTAGAATTTGAGAAATGGACATTACTTTTCTTGTCCTTACAATTACAAGACATGCGATGTGAGAGTGTGGTCTGGCCAACACCAACTCAGGAACCGAATAGACCACATGCACACGACATGATATAGACCATCTAGCCATGACGTTAATGACAGGGTGGCAAGTTCTGGCAACTAGCCGCAGTTTGCCATCAATAGCCCATACATCCACACAGAAAAGTCCTATCTGATTGACAGCCCCATACATCCAAACAAAAAAGTCCTATCTGATTGACAGCCCATACATCCACACAGAAAAGTCCTATCTGATTGACAGCCCCATACATCCACACAGAAAAGTCCTATCTGATTGACAGCCCCATACATCCAAACAGAAAAGTCCTATCTGCGGTGGCTCAGGGGTAGAGTTTCCAGATGGTAACCGCAAGGTCGCCAGTTCGAACCCGGGCTCCCCCAGAGTTAGTGTCGAAGTGTCCTTGAGCAAGACACTGAACTCCTAATTGCTCCTGATGTGCTGGTTGGTACCTTGCATGGTTTCCGCCGCCATCAGTGTATGAATGTGTGTGTGAATGGGTGAATGTAATGCACAATCTATGTAAAGCGCCTTGGATAAAGGCGCTATATAAATGCACCATTTTTTTTGATTGACAGCCCATACATCCACGCCGAAAGGTCCTATCTGATTGACAGCCCCATACATCCACACAGAAAAGTCCTATCTGATAGTAGGGATGTGCAATATGACGATATATATGGTATGGAGTAATCTGGACGAAATAAAATGTCTATCGTTTATATTGGCGTGTCGCAGAACAAGCGTTGGACCACCGGTGGTCCCCGGACCACTGGTTGAACCCCACTGCTCTACAGTGCTTTATTTGCGAGACAAAAACTGTTACATTAATTATATACATGTACTTTAGGGATGTCACGATCACATGACCGGTACTGTACTGTACTGTACTGTACTGTACTGTACTGTACTGTACTGTACTGTACTGTACTGTACTGTACTGTACTGTACTGTACTGTACTGTACTGTACAATACAAGCCCTCCTGCCTGGCATGTGTGTATCTGTTAGGCTGTGAAACAGTGACACTTGGTGGTGAACAAACGATAACGCTATTTTTGTGCTCGGACACAGCCAGGGCACAGGGGCGTACGGACACAGCCACACACATAGCCGTCTATAGGAGTGGTTGCACCACTCAAAAAGTGGCCCTCGGGGCACAGGTCTCCACCAGGCCAGGTCAGGAAGTGGCCTCCTGGTGGCGCTATAATAAGCAAATGTGTAAAGGGTGACATTTTGTCTTACGCCTTGGATGGCAATTGGATGATTTGAGGCATTTTGTTCCAAAAATGTGTTTTGCCAAAATCCACCTGTTGGTGGCGCTATAACAGGCCAATGTGAAAAGGGTGGGTGGGACATATTCCTCAGCCTAGTAGGAAAGTCTGTGCTAAATTGCACGCTGCGTTCATGATTCGAGGCTTTTTGTTCAAAACGGGCCAATCCTGCAAACCCTGAAAGCCAATGTTAGCCAATTATGAAGGAATATGAAATATCGGACAGATCCGTCTGGAACACATGACTATAGAGATACTGTGTAACGATTTGCGGGATTCTTGGACAGAATCTGGAGGAGTAATATCAAAAAATGTGTTTTTCAAAAGTCTGCCTCCTGTTGGCGCTATAACAGGCTGTTCTGGAAAATGTGGGGCAGAGGTTCATCGTTGGCATCCAGGGCGTGTGTGTGCAAACATTGGCATCGACCGGGTTAACGGTGCCGGAGATGAGCTGGTAACAGACGGACGGACGGACGCGCGCACGCACACACACACGGACGGACGGAGTGCAAAACATACTCTCTCCCCATGCCTTTGGCCTGGTGGAGACAAAAATAGGCGATCTACAACTTAAGCTCACCAGTTTGTAGATGTAATGTTGGCTATTGTGTGGGCGTGCGACTGACTGACTCAATTTAACTAATTCTTTAGGCTTTGGGTAAAAATATTAATACAAAAATGTTTTTAAAAATGGCATTTAGGCAACCCATTTAAACCAGGAGAGCATTTGTGTTGTTTTGGTTTTAGAGTTGGCTATTCAAAGATAGCGGATGTAGCTTGTCATCATCATCATTTATCATCATCAACATCCGTGTGTGTGTGTGTCTATTTTCAGTTCCTGACGTCTATTATTAGAACTGGATCTGATCCAGTTCTGTTGATGTATTCACTGCCTTCCACAATGGACACACACACACACACACACACACACACACACACACACACACACACACACACACACACACACACACACACACACACACACACACACACACACACACACACACACACACACACACACACACACACACACACACACACACACACACACACACACACACACACACACACACACACACACACACACACACACACACACACACACACACACACACACACACACACAACAATTTTGTTGAAAAGAACGGTTACGCCGCGGACAAAGCCAACTCGAGTCGTGACAAATCATGACAATAAACACAATATTTTGGACCAAACAAATAATTGCAAAGAAGAAAAACAACAAAAAAAAAGTGTTGTAACCTGTGGTTTTTTACTTCTAATTCTTTGTTCGGCCTTTTTTTATTTCCTGGGCCCTGGTAGGGGGAGGGACTGTGACGCTCTAATACCAGTGGTCTTCAACCAGTGGTCTGGGGACCACCAGTGGTCCTTGAGGGGCTCTAGATGGTCCCCAATGATGGAGAGTTGGTAACCAAATGGACCCTTTTTGATCTTTAACTCTCGAGAGCAAAAGTTATAAGTATAATTAGTTAAATATCTGCATCACTGAATTTACACAATAAGAGAATGTAGAAGAATTGTTATTTCGGTCAACATTTGCCTGTTATCTCTCCTAATGGTACCAACATCAATACAGCATGGAATTGTGGACGTTTTGGGTCCGAGAGGATAAAATGTAATCAAATGGTGGTTCCTTCTGTGGCTCAAATGCAAAAGAGATAATGGGCCTTGATGTGAAAAGGGTTGAAAACCACTGGTGTATATGTATATATCCCAACTTGGGCGGAAACCCTTTTTGGTGTTTTAACTAAGCATTATGTTATACTTTAGCTATTGAAAAATAGCAGATCTACAAGCTCATTGCGCGCCACTCGGTGGCGCGCTATGAGCTTGTAGATCTGCTATTTTTCAATAGCTAAAGTATAACATGATGCTTAAAACACCAAAAGGGGTTCCCGTCCAGAATGGGTTAACAAGCTTGTAGGTCTGCTATTTTTGAAAAATCGTGAAAATGCGGCACAAATCTTTGAATATATATTCTTTCAGAAGACTTTTTTATTAAATTTCGTCCTCAGGCCAGAATGGGTTAAACGATATACTCATAGCCTTCACTGTACAAATATTCTACTGTTAACCCATTTTGGGCAGGAACCCCCTTTTGGTGTTAGCATTATGTTATGCTTTAGCTATTGAAAAATAGCAGATCTACAAGCTCATAGCGCGCCACCGAGTGGCGCGCTACGAGCTTGTAGGTCTGCTATTTTTGAAAAATCGAAGAACGACTGACATAGAAACATAGCTTTTTCAGAAAACTGTCAGGATGTAGAAGACATTTTTAGAATCTGATCTCAGGTCAAAATGGGTTAAGACAGATGGTTCTTAGCATGTTTATGACCCTAGATGACTATTTCTATGTATTTGATGTATAACCACGTGTTGTTCTTGCTTACTGTAAGTGGCTCTGGATTGAGAGCGTCTGATAAATGCCTAAAATTGTAAAACTACGGTCGTCCTCCACCCGGTCACTCTGCCACAGCGCGCCGCGTATCCTCCTTACTGAGAACACGCAGTCCTCCTGCCATGCAAATAGTTACAAAACACGGAAATCGCAGTGGAATCACAGTGGCACAGAGCGTGTGTGTGTGACTGTGTGACTGTGTGTGTGTGTGTGTGTGCGCCAGCCAAGGTCGTAAAACCCTGTGCCAGGTGCGTGCCAGGGTGATGGGACAAGCGATAAGATGCCACCACAGGCAGGACGTCGTGCCGGCATGGTGTTGTATGAGGGCATGACGGGACCCAGAGAGTCAATGTCGTCGACTAACCTGTTTATGACTGACACCGGATTCTACTAAATGTCTTGCAAATCATGACAGTTTTCTGAAAAACCTTATGTCAGTCACGGTTTTCAACTATTTCATATCAAGGACCCCAGATATATTGTATTTGGCCCCCACCCCCCCCATCTGAAAATGTGTTGTTCCAGGGACAGATATGAGTTATAAACGTTCGTTGGGAAAGATATATAGCAGATCTACAAGCTCGGTAGATCTGCTATTTTTCCAACAGCTAAATTTTAAATAATTGGTTACAAAAGTGGTGCCACATATATGTTATCGTCCTAAATGGGCTAAAGGTCTACTCATACTCCACTTTTAGGTGATCACCGAAAAGGTGACCACCGAAAACTACATGTCCGTCACTGAGTCGCAGTGATAAGAGACTCACCTCACCCAAACATCTGTTTTTACTAAAACTACAACATGACGTCACTGAGCCGCAGTGATAAGAGACTCACCGCTCACCCAAACACGTCTGTTTTTAGCTAAAACTACAACATGATGTCACTGAGCCACAGTGATAGGAAACTCACCCAAACACACCTGTGTTTTTACTAAAACTACAACATGATGTCACTGAGCCACAGTGATAGGAAACTCACCCAAACACACCTGTGTTTTTACTAAAACTACAACATGACGTCACTGAGCCGCGGTGATAGGAGACTCACCGCTCACCCAAACACATCTCTGTTTTTACTAAAACTACAACATGATGTCACTGAGCCGCGGTGATAGGAGACTCACCGCTCACCCAAACACATCTCTGTTTTTACTAAAACTACAACATGATGTCACTGAGCCGCGGTGATAGGAGACTCACCGCTCACCCAAACACATCTCTGTTTTACTAAAACTACAACATGATGTCACTGAGCCGCGGTGATAGGAGACTCACCGCTCACCAAAACACATCTCTCTGTTTTTACTAAAACTACAACATGATGTCACTGAGCCGCGGTGATAGGAGACTCACCAAAACACATCTGTTTTTACTAAAACTACAACATGACGTCACTGAGAAGCAGTGATAAGAGACTCACCGCTCACCCAAACACATCTCTGTTTTTACTAAAACTACAACATGACGTGACTGAGCCGCAGTGATAAGAGACTCACCTCACCCAAACATCTGTTTTTACTAAAACTACAGCATGACGTCACTGAGCCGCGGTGGTAAGAGACTCACCGCTCACCCAAACACATCTCTGTTTTTACTAAAACTACAACATGACGTCACTGAGCCGCGGTGGTAAGAGACTCACCGCTCACCCAAACACATCTCTGTTTTTACTAAAACTACAACATGACGTCACTGAGCCGCGGTGGTAAGAGACTCACCGCTCACCCAAACACATCTGTTTTTACTAAAACTACAACATGACGTCACTGAGCCGCGGTGGTAAGAGACTCACCGCTCACCCCAAACATCTGTTTTTACTAAAACTACAACATGACGTCACTGAGCCGCAGTGATAGGACACTCACCAAAACACATCTGTTTTGACTAAAACTACAACATGACGTCACTGAGACGCGGTGATAGGAAACTCACCCAAACACACCTGTGTTTTTACTAAAACTACAACATGATGTCACTGAGCCTCGGTGATAAGATACTCACCGCTCACCCAAACACATCTCTGTTTTACTAAAACTACAACATGATGTCACTGAGCCGCGATGATAGGAGACTCACCGCTCACCCAAACACATCTGTTTTTAGCTAAAACTACAACATGATGTCACTGAGCCGCGGCGATAGGAGACTCACCAAAACACATCTCTGTTTTTACTAAAACTACAACATGACGTCACTGAGCCGCAGTGATAGGACACTCACCAAAACACATCTCTGTTTTTGAGTGGTGCAACCACTCCAAGGAACAGCAATGTCTGTGACGTTAACCTATGTTTGTGTGTGACTCATGAGTACCAGTAGGGGCGCTGTTGTGCCAGAAACAGAGACAGAGAGATTTAGTGTTAAGCCACGTCAGACAACGCGCGTCGTCGCTGCACGTCTAAACAGTAGCCGTGATCAATGCACAGAATGCAGCAGATACTGAATGTCTCCAAAACGTCACGATATAACGTCTCGTGCTATCAATGCATTCGTTATCCACTAACCAATCGGTGAGGTGACTCTGTATACCCAACACACCAAATAAGGCTCTGTCTGCATGTCTGGGTGGTCTGGGTGGTCTGCAGGATCAGGACTCTCAGAGGGGCTGATAGCACTGACCAGGGTACAGTGGTGTGTGTGCTACCCCTTAGGGCAGTCCCGTCAGCTTTTGTGGAATTTTCCATTGAAAGATCTAAGCGCACGCACGCACACACGCACACACCCCTGAAGTGTCACATAGGCCCTCCGATCACAAGACAGTGACCTCACTCAACTCTGTGCTCGAGCAGATTTGACACAGAGAGACTGGCATGGAAGACAGTGAACTCACTCAACTCTGTTGCTCGAGCAGATTTGACACAGAGACTGGCACGGATTTTTCGGGACGGGACATTCACACTTTTTAGATTTTAGAGGAAGCAAAGCATGGGTCAAACGGTCCACGGAAAACAATGATGTGATTTATTTTAGTTTTGGGGATGTTAACCAAATATTTGCATGTGTGTGTGCTGCGTTCACCAAGCTGTGCATGTGATATTGATTTATTGACTTAATCGAATGTATTGATTTGTTTAGTTATTTACTTATTTATTTTTGTCTTATAATCCCGTACGTAAAGGATGGATGGGTCTTATGACACGACACGAAAATATAAAGGAATACGTACACGCACGCACAGCTTTTCATCGTCACTTCATGATTCGGCCTACAGCACTGCTAGGCCTGACTCACACGTGCACAACAGATTGATGTATAGCTGATGCATGAGACTCGTTTACTGATGCAAGCTCGCAATTCATTTCCAATGGGAGTCACATGGTTTGACACAACATTTTTGTTGTATGAGGGGGAGGGGGCAGCCGAAAGCTGTACAACAAAAATGTTGTGTCAAACCATGTGACTTCCATTGGAAATGCATTGGGGCAAGATGTAAACAAACCCTTTGTTTACATCAAGCATGCATCAATGTTGTATGCTAGATGCGAAGGTGTGAGTGAGGCCTTAGCGTTCTTGGCAGATGCAGCGAGAGAAATAAGCAGCACGGTCTGCGACAACGACAATATGAACCTTATGCAGACCTCGGGCCATCTTACTTGCCATTAACCCATTTTGACCCGAGATCAGATTCTAAAAATGTCTTCTACATCCTGACAGTTTTCTGAAAAAGCTATGTTTCTATGTCAGTCGTTCTTCGATTTTTCAAAAATAGCAGACCTACAAGCTCGTAGCGCGCCACTCAGTGGCGTGCTATGAGCTTGTAGATCTGCTATTTTTCAATAGCTAAAGCATAACGTAATGCTAACACCAAAAGGGGTTCCCACCCAAAATGGGTTAAGTCAACTCGGCTGTAGAGCATCTTTTATTTATCTGTAATGTAGGAAAAGAAAGTGGGATTTTTACTCGTGACCCATACGAATGTTTCCGTTATACCCACAAATATTATTTTGGGTCAAATACGATTATTTTGGGTGGGTCGCAGCCTGGAAAAGGTTGAGATTACCACTGGCATATTATTACGCCATTAGTGTACACAATAACATATTGTTCCCATGTATCAGTATCTACACAGTTTGACTGCGGGATTAATTAATCGTGATCCTGTATCTGACTGCATAGTTTTTCCACTAAACTTTGAAGAACCACCCCGCCGACATCATCGTTCCGTTTCATGAAAATCCACTTTAAAATGGTGGGATCGTGTTGAAAAATAATCCAAACTGCCGATTGCGTGCCTCCATTGCAATAGGAATGCATTGGGCCTCAATTGAACACTCTGGTGGAGCTGTTGCCCCCGCGACCCGACTACGGATAAGCGATTGAAGATGGATGGATGGATGGATGGATGGGCCTCAATTTCCCAGAAGCCTTTGCATACCAGTGTGACTGATCTTTTTTCGTGGTGACGTCATCCGAACGCGTCACCTATGCCACTCTGTCCGATGGAAACCCTGCAAGTCTTAAAACGTATTAAAACGCAAATTAAACAATGAAAACATAACTCGTGGAACTCGTGATTGGGAGGGAAGCTGTTCTACATCAATTAACTCATTAATGGGAGGGGAAGTGTTAAAAGGTTAGACCAATTTAATTGACCGGGGCCTGGTGTAATATATCAGATTAAGTGTATCTTTTGGCTTTACAGACAAAGCATGCAGTATCAAACGCCTGTCACCAGTATCGCCTAAACCACCTGATCACAATTAGTTCAGAAAATCAGTAAAGTGAAACGACCGCTCACCGTCAGTCACTTCTTTTTTTCTATTCTAATATTTATCATCCCACGATTTTGCAACCCATTTTTTCACCCAGTGTCAATTATCTAATGTAATCCTGGGCGCTACACTTCCTCTGCCTGGGGGAGGGGGGGGGGGCAGCGGACTGACCTCATGCTTCCTTCTATGCATAAGGAGTCCAAGCTGCTTCTTTTCACCTGACAGGGGAGAGTTTCCCCGGCTGGACGTAGCGCTTGGAAGGAACACGTTATTCCGACCAGTTCCTTTCCCCTACATCAGGCGCCCCGGCTGGCCAGGAGGAGGTAGTTTAGAGACCAAGATTACTGCATGTTTTTTTGTGATGGTACCTACCCTAGGGGACAGGGAGAACATGCAAACTCCACACAGAAAGGCCCTTTCGCCAACCCCGCCTCGGGTATGGGCACTGATGACGCGGAGGAGAGAACACGCCCCCAGCGCCTCACTGTCAGTCACTTCTGAGTATATACTGTATAGTAGTATACTAGGGGTGTAACGATATAGTAACTACATCGAAAAATCGATATTCATTTCAAGAATCGAAGTATATCGAAATGAAAACAGCAACATTGACTATGTATCGTATCGTTTTGCAATGCAAAAAATCGATTGTCCGTGATATTTAGCAATTTTTAGAAGAAAAATTAAAAAGAGGGATTTAATTACTTAATTTAAAATAACGTCAATGTATTTTAAATAGTTACTGTATCGATTTCAAATCATTGAATCGTATCGTATCGGATTGCATCTCGCATCTGTTTTTTACTAAAACTACAACATGACGTCACTGAGCCGCGGTGGTAAGAGCCTCACCCAAACACATCTCTGTTTTTACTAAAACTACAACATGACGTCACTGAGCCGCAGTAGTAAGAGACTCACGCTCACCCAAACACATCTCTCTGTTTTTACTAACCACCGTTTCAGTGGTCACCTTATCACCTAAAAGAAACTGGAGTATGTTTTAGAACTCTGGGGGAGCCCGGGATCGAACTGGGAACATTCCGGTTCCCACACAGCCGCTCTACCCACTGAGCCATCATCCCGATGACTACAAAACAATGACTACAACATGACGTAACGATATCATCCTGATGACTACAAAACAATGACTACAACATGACGTAACGATATCATCCTGATGACTACAAAACAATGACTACAACATGACGTAACGATATCATCCTGATGACTACAAAACAATGACTACAAAATGACGTAACGATATCATCCCGATGACTACAAAACAATGACTACAAAATGACGTAACGATATCATCCCGATGACTACAAAACAATGACTACAAAATGACGTAACGATATCATCCCGATGACTACAAAACAATGACTACAACATGACGTAACGATGTCATCCCGATGACTACAAAACAATGACTACAACATGACGTAACGATATCATCCCGATGACTACAAAACAATGACTACAAAATGACGTAACGATATCATCCCGATGACTACGAAACAATGACAACATGACGTAACGATATCATCCTGATGACTACAAAACAATGACTACAACATGACGTAACGATATCATCCCGATGACTACGAAACAATGACTACAACATGACGTAACGATATCATCCCCATGACTATAAAACATTGACTACAAAATTACGTAACGATATCATCCCGATGACTACAAAATGACTACAAAATGACGTAACGATATCATCCCGATGACTACAAAACAATGACTACAACATGACGTAACGATATCATCCCCATGACTACAAAACAATGAGTACAAAATGACGTGTAAACGATATCATCCCCATGACTACAAAACAATGACTACAAAATGACGTAACGATATCATCCCGATGACTACAAAACAATGACTACAACATGACCTAACGATATCATCCCGATGACTACAAAACAATGACTACAACATGACCTAACGATATCATCCCGATGACTACAAAACCATGACTACAACATGACGTAACGATATCATCCCGATGACTACAAAACAATGACTACAACATGACGTAACGATAAAATCCCGATGACTAAAAACAATGACTACAACATGACGTAACGATATCATCCCGATGACTACAAAACAATGACTACAACATGACGTAACGATATCATCCCGATGACTACAAAACAATGACTACAACATGAAGTAACGATATCATCCCGATGACTACAAAACAACGACTACAACATGACGTAAAGATATCATCCCGATGACTACAAAACAATGACTACAACATGACTTAACGATACCATCCCGATGACTACAAAACAATGACTACAACATGACGCAACGATACCATCTGCTCCCGAACGGATCACACTGCGATTTAGTAACACAGACCAGGCTCTCCTCCGAGGTGGAAGGCCTGGTGACGTCATGAGGTCACTCAAGTATAGACAACTACAAAAGACAAAATCTGGTGTACGGTAAGCCAACATGAGTCAGCAAAACAGGACCTTTTACAAAACATTCTCCATGGTGACAATAACACATGACGTGTGTGTGTGTGTGTGTGTGTGTGTGTGTGTGTGTGTGTGTGTATTGTGTCAATGTTTGTGTGCGTGCGTTGGACACGTGCGGCATGTTGTGAAGACTTGATGGTCTTATTTTCCCACGGATGGAAGGACACGTAGGTGACGATTCACGCAGGCCTGCTGGTCATCGCTATTTTCGACCAATAGGAGGGGCCGCTACAACCCCACGGTGATCACCATGGAAACCGGCGCGCGCGCACACACACACACACAAATGACAACGAGCCTTTCTACCACACAAAGCTTCCAGACAGCGGTGTCGCCCCGGGCAACCAGCGACGTACGTTCTCTCTCTCGCTCTCTCTCTCTCCCCTTTACAGAAAAGAAGTACAGACATTTTTATTAGAAAAACTAGTTAAAAGGTTAAAAACTAGAAATCAAAATGAAAAAAGGGTGTGTGGGGGGGTTATGTAGGGAAAGCCAGTTTGAAAAGGTGGGTTTTGAGTGTGCTTTTGAACATCTCGAGGGTGGGGGGGGCAGCTCTGATGTGAGTTGGGAGTGAGTTCCAAAGAGAAGGGAGGCGGCCACTGCAAAAGCCCTGTCTCCCCAAGTGCGTTTGTTGGACTTTGTTGGGGTTCCAGTTGGTTGGCAGTGCTTGACCTGAGGGAGCGAGAGGGGACATGGAGGTTGATGAGTTCAGAGAGGTAGAGGGGGGGGCCTGGTTGTTGAGGGTTTTGAAATCAATTCTGAACTTGACTGGGAGCCAGTGGAGTTCACAGAGGACGGGTGTGATGTGGTCCCCGTTTGTTGGGACTTGTGGGGTTCCAGTTGGTTGGCAGTGCTTGACCTGAGGGAGCGAGAGGTTGATGAGTTCAGAGAGGTAGAGGGGGGGCCTGGTTGTTGAGGGTTTTGAAATCAATTCTGAACTTGACTGGGAGCCAGTGGAGTTCACGGAGGATGGGTGTGATGTGGTCCATCCATCTATCACATATTCTCTCTCTCTCTGCCTCTCTCTGCCTCTCTCTCTCTCTCTCTCTCTCTGCCCTGGCAGAGTTGTTAGCAGATCTACAAGCTACAGCGAAACTAAATAAAAAACATTGCATGGATGCACCAGGGACGTATCCTCAGTGATGTATACCAAGGTCATCAGGGTCTCTCGAACATCATACCCCTCACTCAGGCGACCCAGCCGGGGTGATCAAGTCCCGACTTACGTCCCAGTAGCTACCATCAATCAGTCCCACTAGGGCAAAACCAGGGCCACACAATCCGTTGGAACTACTCCAGAACTACTACGCTTCTGGCGCATGGAAGGACTAGGCTCTGTGGGTTAATCCGAGCGGTTACCGGTAAGTGCTTAAAGTTTAAAGAATTATCAGGCCTACATTTATAAATCTATTAACTAATTTAGACCCGAGACCAGATTCTACAAATGTCTTCTAAATCATGACCCTTCAGTGTTTCTCAAACTATTTAATGTCAACGACCCCAAGAATTATCTGTAAATTGGCCTCCGACCCTGCATCTGAAAATATGTTGTTCCAGGGACACCCCAGAAGAAAAGATTTGAGTTAAAAACGTTATGAGCTATGAGCTTGTAGATCTGCTATTTTTCAACAGCTAAAGTATAACATAATGCTTAAAACACCAAAAGGGGATCCCGCCCAGAATGGGTTAAGGGTATTTTACTATGTATAGTCAATCTAATCTCAAATCTAAAGTTTAGTAATCTAAGGCAGGGCTCGGCAACCTTTTTGACATGAAGTGCCATGTTTTCATTTTCTTGTTAATCAGTGTGCCGTATCAACATAACGTTGAATTATGTCACCACATAAAGTTGTAATATTTCCATCTGATTTGGATTGTCCATAGGCTGTACATAACCTTTTTATGTGGCCTATTTTCTTTCACAGACTCAGAGCCCAGTTTGAGTGGATGTAGAATTATGTGCAGGGTGTAATTTATTTTTTTTAATAATTTTTATCCCACAATTTTGTAACCCATTTTTCACCCCTGTGTCAATTATCTAATGTGATCCTGGGCTCTACAAACCCTAACTCAACCTAGTCCCCATATATGGGGGACATGGGGAGAGAAACGGACTTGAACTCATGCTTCCTTCATGAATGAGTGTCCAAGTTGCTCCTTTTACACCTGACAGGGGGGAGTTTCCCTGGTTGGACGTAGCGCATGGAAGGAACACGTTATTCTAACCAGTTCCTTTCCCCTCCATCAGGCGCCCCGGCTGGCCAGGGGGAGGTAGTTTAGAGACCAGGATTACTACATGTTTTTTGTGAGGGTACCTACCCTAGGGGACATGGGGAGAACATGCAAACCCCACACAGAAAGGCCCTTTCGCCAACCCCGCTTCGGGTATGGGCACTGATGACGCGGAGGAGGAAACACGCCGCCAGCAACCACAGCGTCCCGAGCGGGAATCGAACCCAGGACCTTCTAGCTGTGATGCGACAGCACTACCAACTGTGCCACCGTGCCCCCTTCAGGATGCAGGGTGTAATTTATATATAGATGTGAGGGGACTAGGGCTGGGGCGGTATGGGGTTTTTATTACCGCGGTTATTGTCGGCCCCCATACCGCCGGTATGGCGATAATTACCGCACCCCCCCCCCCCCCCCCCCCCCGCGCGCGAAAAAAAAATCCTCCGGTTTTATAGTGTTATTTAGTCCGGTGGAACACCGTGTATGGAGATGTTAGAGCAGGTCTGCAAAATCCGGTAAAACACCGTATACGGAGATGTATAGAGCAGCTGTGTGTCTTTAGTGCAGTTCCAGTGTCATTCCTCCATGCGCGGCCTCCCCTCACAGCTCACACACACACACAGTGGCACCGTTACAGAGACAACAGACAAGACGACTCATATAGCTTTTCCACGTGTTTCTGTTGTTATCCAGTTTACCAAAATTAAATCCACAACAGCGCTATTATGAAGACCCTTGCGCAGCGCGAGGCAATTAACCCCAGCTGCAAACGATCCGGACTTTGATTGTGTGATTATAATATATATAAATCCTTTTGGGCCAAATAACCAGGCAAACAGAGTTTTGGAACGGATATTATGGACTACAGTTTTATTAAGGAAAGATTGGCATGTCAATGCCGCAACACGTGTTCGGGTGTCAATCAAATCAACTGCGTCAGACATCTCCCGCAGCCCGCTGTTAAAAAAAGAAATAAAAAAGCGAACGGATTTCACATCATTTCAGATCAAGACAAGTTGTGTTGAGCGTCTTTTTCCTGCGATCCCATTGATGTCACAACAGACAACATTTATAGGTGGGTCTGGTTTGGAGTAGCCTAATTTAAAACATTGTCCGACTTTGTTTTGAGAGAATATTAATACCTCGCGCTATTGTAACAGCCAGGTGCATCGTGCATTGCTCAGACCGTCAGAGAGAGAGAGAGAAAGATTAGGCTAAACGTGTAGCCTATGGATAAGGGCGCATCGTAGGTAACAGGTTTCAACTTTGTATTGATGTCTGTCAGCGAGAGACGAGAAGAGAAAGGGAGAGAGAGCGAGAGAGAGAGAGACATTAGGCTGTAGTCTATGGATAAGGGCGCATCGTAACGGTTTCAACTTTGTATTGATGTCTGTCAGCGAGAGAAGAGAAAGGGGGAGAGGGAGGGAGAGAGAGAGAGAGAGAGAAAGAGAGAGAGAGAGAGAGAGCGCTATACAGACAGGACGGACAGAACTGTTTTTATCTTTTGACTGACTATAAGAAAAAGTCCTTCTGCACACCTACAATGGACAGGTGCGTCGGATAACTGGAACTGAGAAGTAGAGAAAAAAATAATCCCGCACACTGTCTCACTTGGAATCGCAATGGCAACCATTCTCACTCCAATGAAATGCCCGCTCAGCAGCGCATCGCATGAAACAAACACCACCATTCAAAAACGTCCCCTCATCATGGAACCTAAAATCTTAAACATATTAACTGGTTTATGGCCAGTGACGTAATTGACGTAATGAAATCAATAAATCCCTTATGGCCACTGACGTAATTGACGTAATCGATTGATTCCCAATAATCGGGAGCTTATTGTCGCAAAATTTAGCATTTTTTAGCTAATTTTGCTAACGGCCGATGTAATCTTCCTAAAACCGGCCGAAAATCCGCGCGTGCACGGTCGATCGCGCACGCGCGTGATCGCGCATGCATGGCTGCGTAAAATGCGATGTTTTGGGCTTGATTAGAGCTTAATTTGACTTAGTTATGAAAAAGACGATGATAGCTTAGCATTCCGGACATCTTCCATTGTGGCACACTAGCAAAGCTACTGCCGGATATTTTGATCCTAACCGGATGTGGTCATCGTTCACTCGCTCCTTTTGGTCAGAATCGGCAAAATGGTGACGTTACCGCCACCATCAGGACTGATTGTCCCAATACTATGGTCTTGCCCCGTCAGAATGAGATATAGTGTGTATATCGCGGATTTTTCTATTGGCATTAAAAAGACAAATTAAACATTTGAAAAATGCTGGCTGAAGAATCAATCCAAAATGCACCCTATTTTAATCTCTGCAAATGTGAAAATGTGGCGCACATCTTTGAATATATATTCTTTCAGAGCGAACGTTTTTAACTAGTATCTTTGCTTCTGGCCGGGGGGGGCCCATTTGCACTGTGGCAGCGCTTCAATACATCATCAGTATCGCGTTGATCCCGCCTCTAGTGGCCGCATATCTCTCCGGTCACAAATGGCTCGGAGCACATGGTCTCTGCCCGAGAGGGACCAGATGGGAGCAGGAGCAGGAACTCACTGCTGCCACCAGCTGGCGGAGTCAGGTTAGGGGGGTCCCTGAAACAACATATTTTCAGATGGGGGTCGGCAGCCAAATACATATATATTTTTGTGGGTCCTTCACCACATGAAAATGACGACGGACATAGAAACATGAGGTTTTTCAGAAAACTGTCAGGATTTAGAAGGCATTTGTAGAATCGTCCTCGGGTCGAAATGTGTTAAGACAAAACATACATTAGCCACTTAACTTAACCCATTTTGACCTGAGATCAGATTCTAAAAATGTCTTCTACATCCTGACAGTTTTCTGAAAAAGCTATGTTTCTATGTCCGTCGTTCTTCGATTTTTCAAAAATAGCAGACCTACAAGCTCGTAGCGCGCCACTCGGTGGCGCGCTATGAGCTTGTAGATCTGCTATTTTTCAATGGCTAAAGCATAACGCTAACACCAAAAGGGGTTCCCGCCAAAAAATGGCTTAAGCCATTCCATACCTCGGCTATTGGACAATAGCAGATCTTGCAAGCACTATTGGATTAGTAGAATTATTATTATTATTATTATTATTATTATTAGACTATTGGCTATTGGACAACAACAGCACACGACATCATTGCACGTGAGCTTGTAGATCTGCGCTTGTGGATCGTGTAGATACGGGAACTTGAAGATCTGCTATTGTGTAAACGTATCGCCGATACCAAACGAGTCCTTCCTTCCGGCTGTACTGTTTATACAACACGGGAGTGAAGAGGGTAGTATTTAGTTTGGACAAGGCTGAGAGTAGCTGGACAGGTTTTAGTTTTTTTTATGTTTTCTAGCTTCTTGGACAGATAAATATCATTGTATTTAGTTTGGACCAGGCTGAGAGTAGGAAGCTAGACGGGGTTAACCATTATTTTAAACTTAAGGTGTTGGGAAAAAAATAGCAGATCTACGAGCTTGTACATCTGCTATTTTGGGAAAAAAACGTGAAAATGTGGCACAAAAAAACATATATAATGTATATTCTTTCACAGTGAATTAACTCATATCTTTGCTTCTGGGGGGGGGGGGGGGGGGGGGGAGTGGCGCGCTACGAGCTTGTAGGTCTGCTATTTTTGAAAAATCGAAGAACGACTGACATAGAAACATAGCTTTTTCAGAAAACTGTCAGGATGTGGAAGACATTTTTAGAATCTGATCTCAGGTCAAAATGGGTTAAGAGTGAATGGTTTTCAGGCTATTGGATAGATAGATATCGCTGTGTACTATTTGGATCTTCAGGGTGAGAGTAGGAAGCTAGACAGGTTAAGAGTGCATGGTTTCCATGCAGGCTGTTGGATAGATAAATATATTTCTATTTAGTTTGGACCAGTTTAGGAGTAGCTAGCTAGACAGGTTAAGAGTGAATGGTTTTCAGGCTATTGGTTAGATAAATATCGTTGTGTTGTATTTGGACCCGTTTAACCCATTTAGACCTGAGGACGATTCTACAAAATGTCTTCTAAATCATGACAATTTTCTGAAAAACCTCATCTATATCAGTCGTTCTCAATATTTCATGTCAAGGACCCCAAAGATTATATGTATTTGGTCAACGACCCCCATCTGAAAATATGTTCCAGGCCCCCCCCCCCCCCCCCCCAGAAACAAAGATTTAAGTTAAAAACGTTCGCTCTGAAAGAATATAATATATTCAAAGATTTACGACACATTTTCAAGATTTTTCAAAAATAGCAGACCTACAAGCTCGTAGCGCGGCACTCGGTGGCGCGCTACGAGCTTGTAGGTCTGCTATTTGTCAATAGCTAAAGCATAACATAATGCTTTAAAAAACACCAACAGGGGTTCCCGCCCAAAAGGGGTTACGTGTAGCTAGCTAGACGGGATGAGGGTTTCTTTAACTTTCTTAATCCACCTGGATTATCTAATCTAACAGTTTTATGGATGAAAACTGTACATCAGTGGTGCTCAAACTTTTTCTCATGATCGAGCCGAGGTGGGCCTTGGTGTGTGTGTGCTGTTGGCCTGTTGTGTATCCCCCCCCCCACTGTAGAGGGTGTGCAATGCATGTGCACAACATCTTGTTACCGGGGCGGACCGGGTTTTATTTTTCTCCAAATCACTGAATGCTCCTTTAAATGTCCATACTTTCCACACTTGCATAGTACTAGAAACCCTGGACGGTATGCTGCATTGTTTTATATAAATACCAGTATTGACTTCAGATATTGCGAGACACGATAATACCGGTATGTCGCCCAAGTCCAGTTCATGTCCACAATAGAGGGTATGCGCATGCATAAAGTGAATGGCAAATCGAGTGGCAAAGTGAGTTTAACATTGTTTAACGTTGTTTAATGCAATCATATTGGACTTTTGTTTGGATGTATGGGCTGTCGATGCCAGAAAGACGTTTTTTGCCACTTAGATGATGTCACGCGCATACCCTCTATAGAGTCTAGGTTACATACATGTCCACAATAGAGTCTAGGTTCCACGACATAATGAATTCATAATAATTAATTGCATTTTTATAGCGCTTTTCCAATTGCTCAAAGCGCTTTACAATGGTTCATTCATTCATACATTGAGAGGTGAAGCAGGGCAAGCTCTCACCGACCAACTCATTGGAGGCAATGTAGGGTTCAGTGTCTTGCCCCGGGACACTTCAACATGTGGACAGGAGGAGGAGGAGTCGGGATTCAAACCGCCGACCCCAGGGATCATCGGGGACGACCTGCTCTACCTCCTGAACCACAGTCACAATAGACAGTCGAGGTTACATCATGTGATTCAAATGGTAGCGCTAGAGTTGTGCCATCGACTCACCAGCCACCACAGGGGTTAGGGGTTTAAGTGTCTTGCTCAAGGACACATACAGGGGCTGTTAGTGTTAGAGCTTGTGGTGGATCACGTGACCGGAGGAAACCAACCCCCCCCCCCCCCCCCCCCCAAAACCACTTCTCAGGGCTTCTGGGAAGTCGAGGCATAATGCATTCTGGGAAGTGTAGGCACAATGCATTGGCTACATGGGGTGTCATGGCAGCTTCCATGTCGGGCTGTTCCCTCTTGTTGTCGTTGCTGCTCGCGGTGGTGGAATATTTGTCCACACTATGACAAACGATGGCATTATTTTAACCCATTCTGGGCGGGAACCCCTTTTTGGTGTTTTAAGCATCATGTTATACTTTAGCTATTGAAAAATAGCAGATCTACAAGCTCATAATGCGGTGCCGCGCTATGAGCTTGTAGATCTGCAATGTTTTTGAAAAATCGTGAATTACATATAATTTTTGGGGTTCTTGACATGAAATACCACCAACAAAGAAACAGGTTTTTAGAGAAAACAATCTGATTTAGAAGCCATATTTTTAATTGGCATCGGGTCTACATGGGTTAAGGTAGACTTTCGTGAAATGGAGTTACAATCACAACGGGGTGATTCTACAAAGGTTAGTGTGACGGTATATATATATATATATATATATATATATATATTACTCTTAGGCTTCACTCACACCTATACATCTAGCATACAACAATGTTGGATGCTAGATGTAAACAAAGGGTTTGTTTACATCTTGCCCCAATGCATTTCCAATGGAAGTCACATGGTTTGACACAACATTTTTGTCGTACGGCTTTCGGCTGCGTTTCGACTGCCCCCCCTCCCCCTCATACAACAAAAATGTTGTGTCAAGCCATGTGACTCCCATTGGAAATGAATTGCGAGCTTGCACCAGTAAACAAGTCTCATGCAGCAGCTATACATCAATCTGTTGTGCACGTGTGAGTCAGGCCTTAGGCCTCACTCAGACCTTCACAACAGATTGTTGTATGCAGAAATCCTCCTTTTTTATTTCCATTCAAGATAACATCCAGACAGTGTATTACTCGGTTTCAACTTAATCATCACGCTAAAATATGTATCTGAAAACATTATAGGGTAGAAATAAGCCACATATCAGTAAACTGGTACAGCTGGCCAACCATCTGACTTGTAAACAAACACTCCATGCATAGCAAAGCTACCTTCCCATCGCCTGAAGGGATGCGACGCTCTGATTGGTTCAGAAACTTCAAAGCAGTGTTTAACCGTCTGAAACTTCAAAATAAAATGTCCACCATTTCCGTTTCACTACACCTTTAATACATACAACACGCACACACACACACATTTCACTCATGCATACACGCCCTACACCACTGACCTCCACACTTCATCTGTTCAATCATGATTTATTCCTTACATTTACTATTTTTGTTTAATTAATACATTCTATTTCTTTGGTAAACTGCGTCTCCCCTGTTTTTTGTTGTGTACCTTTGCACCCCCTAGGCCAGGTATACAACACCTGCAGGCAGTGAAGCCATGTTGACGATCGTGAACTAAAGCGCTGTAAGGGTTCATCGAAAAAGTAGCCGATAGATCGGATAGAAGAATGTCTAGTAAGCAACAACACAACGAGCAACACAACGCAGCGTTGATGCGCGCACGCACACACACAGTCACACACACACACACACACACACAATAAGAAAACAGTGTTTTCAGTCAACAGTAGTGGCACGAGGCTTAGATTAGATTCACATCATAGAGTCCAACACAGAACAGAAGCACACAGATGAGACATCTCTTTGAGCCACCGACTGTACAGGAGGGTGCTGTGTTCTTGTTGTTAGTCTCGCAGCACCCATCAGCACCCATCAGCACCCATCGGCCCAGCACCCCACCCACCATCACAGATTAGGGGCAGTGGTGGGAAAAAGTACTCAATAATGTTTTACTTTAAGTAAAAGTACCAATACTGCAATGTAGACGTACTCTGTTACCAGTGAAATAGTCTGGATAAAATAAAAAGGCATCAAAATGTACCAAAAGTAGAAAGTACCCCATTATGCAGAATGTCCAATTTCATGTTTTCAAATGTATAAATGTCACACCTGTGTGAAGTGAGCGGTGCAACTGTACCGTGTGGGGGTCCCCGGGGGGGTCCCCGCAACATACAGACCACCAGGAACGTGCCCATGGGGGGGGTGGCCCGGGTTCTGGCGAGCCTTCCCGCGTCCGAAATGGTCAAGAAATGACAAGTTACCGTGCTGCAGCTTTCCGTGCTCGGACATAGATTACAGACACATGGACAGACACAGGGACATAGACACATTGCTAGGTAATGGAGCGGTTATTACACATTTTCACGATTTTTCAAAAATAGCAGACCTACAAGCTCGTAGCGCGCCACTCGGTGGCGCGCTATGAGCTTGTAGATCTGCTATTTTTCAATAGCTAAAGCACATAATGCTGTTAGGCACCGCTCAAAACCCTTTTGAAAATGGCAGATCTACAATGCGTCGCCTTGCGAAGCATTGACAAGTGAGCAAACAAGGGCAATAAATATATCATCAACCTCCAACTATGTGACCTTCAAATTCAACCTGAAGAGGTGGCTGAAAACAAATCAAATCTGTAACCAGGAGTAATTACCAGCTCTATTTATCACGGGTGTCACTTCTCACGTCACTCTGCGGTTGTTCCGTCCCCTGTACCATGTTTATTTGTTCCTGTATTGTATTGTATTGTATTGTATTGTATGTGTTTTTGTATGGATAGTTTAATCATCACCTTTAAGAGCCTGCTCAGGGACTACAGATGATGAACATTAGCTTCTGGCTAACTCTGGCTCATTTACATGGATGTGAAAACTATAATGTGTTGATTAATGAGCATTGTCCCTGTCAAATAAATAAAATCAGTAAAATGGTGAATAATGTCGGATCTCAACATCATCCAAATAAATTGTCATAATCAACATTTCGGGCGATAATCGTGCAGCCCTACTTTCCGACGGTTTTCCCGTGCTGTTAAATTCATTTCAAATTAAATCACACAGTCTCCAATCTGACGTCTTCTTCACCAACATGGAATAATAGCTTTTACCCATTTAGACCTGAGGCAGATTCTAAAAAAAAAAAGTTTTATGAAAATAACTATGTTTCTGTCAGTGGTGCTCAAATTATTTCATGTCAAGGACCCAAAAAAATATATGTAATTGGCCGCCGACCGCCATCTCAAAGATTTGAGTTAAAAACGTTAACGTTAACCCT
The DNA here is from genome assembly GCF_951216825.1 of Electrona antarctica. Classification (NCBI taxonomy): domain Eukaryota; kingdom Metazoa; phylum Chordata; class Actinopteri; order Myctophiformes; family Myctophidae; genus Electrona; species Electrona antarctica. The sequence continues at coordinate 51,086,857 of NC_136792.1, read as the reverse complement.
AACCCCAAAGATTTGCAACACATTTTCACGATTTTTCAAAAATAGCAGACCTACAAGCTCATAGCGCGGCACTCTTGTAGATCTGCTAATTTTGAACAGGCTAAAGTATAACATAATGCTTAAAACACCAAAAGGGGTTCCCGTCCTGACTGGGTTAATAAAAGATTTAAAGAACTACTATTTGTCACATACATCACTACTAGTGTATGCCAAATGTGTTCTCCGCAGTTGACCCATCATCTTTTGGAGCGCCGAGCCGCAGCCGAGCCGCAATAACTCGCTCGGGAATCATTTGTAGTTGATCTAACGCCCCCAGTCCAATCCTCGATGCCGAGTGCCAAGCAGGGACTTCCGTCTGCTGAGCCGGCCTGACGGCGTGCCGCGGGTTCGACTCCCAATCCCGACGGCCTTTGCCGCGTGTGTGTCCCCCCCCCCCCCCCATTTCCTGTCAGTCTACTATCAACAAAAGGCAGAAAAAGCACAAAAAGATATCTTTACAAAAATCACACCCGTGTGAAGTGAGGGGCGCTGTTATCATCGTACATCATCATGGCATAAAATACACTACTATGCCTATTTGCTCTGACACTATGACGTAAAATTCTCCATTCATTCATTGTCAATGGGAATTTAATGTTTGATTTAATGCAAGACGAAAATCTACACTAATCGACGCTGAATACAGGAGGGGCTAAAAATATAGGTTACGCCACCTTTAATTTATGAGATTACATACCATAATGGAATTGTTTTGATGCGCCTTCGTACCACAACAAAAGAAACGTAATGTCGCCAGCTCGGGGCTCGACATAAACAAGCTATGACTAATGGTTACACTCATTCCCTCTTTCCAGTAACATTAGTCCAAAGTCACACTTAACAACTTACTAGTTTTAAGTACATTTAGACTCGAGCATCAGCTCAAACATGAAGTCAAAGACAAAGAATATATAGCCTACATATTATTATGTCTTTTAAACTTTGGCTTGTTTGTTGTTGTTGTTGTGTTTGACTAATTGACCTTAAGGGTTGAAAATGTATCAAGGTGGCAAAAACGCAACACAGCAAAGAAAATGTGTTAGTTCGACACAATTGCTCCAATGTGTGTGGGGTGGGGGTGTTCCCAGGAGGGGTGGTCCCCTCCAGCTAAATAAAATGATCGCTAGTTGGGATTAGGAACCAAATGGACCCTTTAATACCCCACAGGCCACAGCCATCTAACTCCGAGAGTAAGAACCAACATCCCAAATGTTGGTGACTTAAATAAACAGAGGGTTTTCTTTATTTTTTTTTAACACAGTAGATCAGGGGTCCCAGTCTCAAGAAGAGATAGGAAGAAATTGTATCAGATGCTGGAGGGGGGGGGGTGGGGATCCATGCAAAGAAACAGTTTGCGAAGCACTGCTGTTGTTGCTGTAATTAGCCCAGTTAGCTAACAGTAGCTATAGGTTTAGTGGAATGCTGCTACTTGCTACTAACCTCTCTCTCTCTCTCACTCTGACAGTATAAATAAATAAACAAACCTCTCTTTCTTTCCTCTGCCACATATCACAACACATCAACCTCCGACAGACAGACAGACAGGCAGACACAGACAGGACTCTGATCTGACAGTCAGCTTCTGTTTGGTTAGGGCTAGGGGGAACATTTTTTTGTTGTTTTTGTTGGGGATATTTTTGCTTCTCTCTCTCGCTCTCTCTCTCTCTCCCTCGCTCTCTCTCTCTCTCTCAAAGGGCTTTAGTATTGGCATGAGAAAACATACGTTTACATTGCCAGGCCAAAGCAAAAAGTGGAACCATACGATCAAAACAAAATGTATGTACAATTGAAAGTCAGAATCTCCAGAACACACACACACTCTCTCTCTTTCTCTCTCTCTCTGATGATGGTGGACTGACTGACACCCCCGCACCACCAGAAGCAGCAGCAAGCAGTGTCATCAAAAGCCGCTGTGTGTGTGTGTGTGTGTGTGTGTGTGTGTGTGTGTGTGTGTGTGTGTGTGTGTGTGTGTGTGTGTTATTATTATTATTATCATCATCATCATCATGATGACCACCACAGCTCTCCTTACCTTGGCCTTGGTGATGACGTGCGTGGCCAGCTTGACCACGGCGAAGTTCCCCTTGCCGATGGTCCGCTCGATCTCGTAGGAGCCCACCCGGGCCGGAGGGGGCCTGCTGCCGTCGGCCGCCGCGGCGGGGCCGCCGGCCGGGGAGGCCGAGGAGGAGGAGGCCGGGTGGGGGTGAGGGTGGCCCGGGCCGGGGCTGCTGAGGACCGTGGCGGCGCTCCGGCTGCTTATTATGCCCCCGGAGGACGAGGGCTGGGGCTGGGGCTGCGTCGTGGCCCCTCCTCGGTGTTGGTGGTGTTGGGAGTGGGAGTGGGAGCCGTGGTGCTGTTGGTGTTGGTGGTGGGGGTGGGCCGAGCTGGGCCGCTGCTGGACGCCGGGGACGGGGTGGTGATGCCCCGCGGTGGTCCCGGGTGGAGGAGCTGGAGGAGCGGCGGCGCTGGCCGCCGCGGCGGCAGCAGCAGCGGTGGTCGCTCCGCTAGACACGGCCGCCATCTTGTCCTCTCTCTCTCTCTCTCTCTCTCGCTCTCACTCTCTCTCTCTCTCTCTGCGGGGAAACAACAAGCGGAGCGGAGAGCGCGCGGCGCGCGCACGACGAGGCACGCGCGGGGTTGCCAGGCGTTGTGAGAGAAACAAGCATGGGTCTATGAAAACAAGGCCCCAAAAGAAGGCAGCGGCCCCGCTTCGCCCTTGGCCTTAATTACCTTTAAGTCAGAATGATTGATTGATTAATTGATTGATTGATTGATTGATTGATTGATTGATTGATTGATTGATTGATTGATTGATTGATTGACTGCTAAGGATAGAATAAAACAAGAAAAAGCACTAACTAAGACTTGTTTACATAACAAGGGTGAGGGTCCTCCAACATGTTACATATAGCAGATGCGTAATGACGTGAGCTTGTAGATCTGCTATTTTCAGGGGGGAAAAAATATTGAAGAATATTTTTGAAACAGATTGATTGATTGATTGATTGATTGATTGATTGATTGATTGATTGATTACTACAGTTTCTATGTATTTTTTGCTGTGGAGCCAATCTCCAAATATTTTGTTCCAGTGACCCACAGAAACAAAGACTTTAGTTAGGCCTAAAAAGTTTCACTTTAAATGAGTATATTATATTATATTATATTATATTATATTATATTATATTATATTCACCCAGTTCACACGGGTGTGATTTCATTACGTCAGACATTACGTCAGACCACAGCTGATCAGTCTATAAAAGACCTTACACCACTCAGTTCACACGGGTGTGATTTTATTATATTATATTATATTCAAAGATTTGCAGGAATTTTCGAACTCAAAGTGTATTGTCTAAAGTTGTTTAAACATGTGGTTCTCAAAGTGGGGTCCCCAGCTAAATGATAGATAGTTAGGACTTAGGAACCAAATGGACCAAATAGACCCTACAGGTCTGTAACTCTGAGAGTGTACAAATGGAACCAAATGGACCCTTACAGGTCTGTAATCCTGAGAGTGTACAAATGAAACCATGCAAATGGACCCTTACAGGTCTGTAACCCTGGCCTGAGAGTGTACAAATGGAACCAAATGGACTCTTACAGGTCTGTATGTAACCCTGAGAGTGTACAAATGGAACCAAATGAAAAACAAGCCCCAAAGTCGCTTATAACGGGGAGACGTGGCAACGCTGGCACGAGCCTGCCTGGCGCAGTGAGCGCGCATGCGGCGCGGGGCCACGCCCCCACACACAGACCCCGAGTGCCTGCGTCATTTTACGCAGTGGTTGGAAAGTAACGGAAAGTACTTTTGAGTAGCTACGTTTACGTCAATTAAGTTAATAACATGTAGTAACTTGCATCTACTCGCGTAGGCCTTAATCTAATAAAAAGAGAATGAATACAAAAAAAAGTACAAAAGAGAAGAGAAATAGTCAGAGTGCTTGATTGATTCAAGTAGGCCTATTTATTAACAGTAGCCTAGCCTATATGAATAATAGGTACATTTCAAACGAAAGTAGGCCTATAGGCCTACGACTGTCACTCAATACAAAAACTGTGGACGACACCATGATTACACTTGTTTACAACAACAGCTAGGGTCCGTCCACCATTTTCAATTCATCAGAACATTTAGAGACTACAAATATACACTTCTATATAATAAACAAGAAATCATCATAAGGAAGTAAAAAATCACACCCGTGTGAACTGAGTGGTGTAAGGTCTTATATAGCCTGATCAACTGTGGTCTGACATAATGTCTGACGTAATGAAATCACACCCGTGTGAACTGGGTGACCATTGCAACCATGCTCATTTTTTGGTACGAACAGACACGTAAACTAACAAAGCCAGTTGTAGGAGTGGTTTACACCACTCAATTTGGTACGAACAGACACGTAAACTAACAAAGCCAGTTGTAGGAGTGGTTTACACCACTCAAAAAGGGAAAAAACATATACAGTAAGGGTTTAAATATATACCTAAAATTGTAATAGCTTTCCTTTTTGAGTGGTGTAAACCACTCCTACGACTGGCTTTGTTAGTTTACGTGTCTGTCTGTCTGTCTGTTCATACCAAAAAATGAGCATGGTTGCTACGGTCACCCAGTTCACCCGGGTGTGATTTCATTACGTCAGATCAGAGCTGATCAGGCTATATAACACCTTACACCACTCAGTTCACACGGGTGTGATTTTTTATATATAGTAGGTGCTTTGAAATGTTACGCCGTTTTTATTTTTTTACTCCATTACACAAATATTCTGTAGGCATATTTCACATCTTTAGTTACAAGTTACTTTGCCGATTTAGATTATTATTACAAAACATATAAATTATATATTTTCAAAATGTTCAACTTACTTAATGTTTTTCAGATTAACACTTTATTATTTATGTATTATTTACAAACTTACACATGCCCCCAACTCCATCCCCAAGCTTTTTAGTAACTTTCAAATTCTCAAGTCCACAAATACAACACTAGACAGGCTACTCATCTCCATCCCCCCCATAGGTATAGAGGCCTGTATAACTTATATTAAGCCCCCAGGGCTTCTTGTCTCCTGGCACTTTCCCTTTTTGAGTGGTGCAACCCACTCCCTTACGGAGCTATGTGTGTGGCTGGGTGGGTAGCTGGCTGGGTGGCTGGGTGTCTGGGTATGAGCATGAAAACAGCATGGCTGTTTTTCACCACCTGTGCGCAACCTAACACACACACAAACACACACGCACATATTAACTGTATATATGATGATTTCGAGTGTGCCAGTACAGTACTACAGTGACAGTACAGTACAGTAGGGTACGGACCCCCACACGGTAACTCTGTCATTTCTCAACCGTTTCGGACGTGGGGCGGCTCGCCGGAACCGGCCCGGCCCCATGGGCGCATCCCCTGGTTGTTCCGGGGACCCCCAGGGGACTCCCGGAGACCCCCACATGGTAACTCTCATTTCTCTACCGTTTCGGACGTGGGGCGGCTTGCCGGAACCGGGCCGGCACCCTAGCCGTGGTCCTGTGGGTCTGGAACTTCCGGGGACTCCCACACGGAGTTGCACCACTCACTTCACACAGGTGTGATTTTTATTTATTGGGCGCTAGCCCTTCCTATACACAGGTTTAATGTTTGTCTTTAGTAACAAAAGACAAACATTAAACCTGTGTATAGGAAACAAACAATGTTCCGAAGCCCCAGGAACGCGCCCAGGGGGCCGGGCCGGTTCCTGCGTGCCGCCCCACGTCCGAAACGGTTGAGAAATGACAGAGTTATTGTGTGCCGGTCCCTCTACTGTACCCTCTACTGTACTGTACTGTACTGTCACTGTACTGTCACTGTACTGGCACACCCGAAAGCATATACAGTTAATATGTGCGTGTGTGTTTGTGTGTGTGTTAGGTTGCGCACAGGTGGTGAAAAACAACCATGCTGTTTTCGTGCTCATAGCCACCCACCCAGCCACACACATAGCTCCGTAAGGGAGTGATTGCACCACTCAAAAACATTTGTGATCCCTATTTTAGAAAATCAGACCGGTCTGAACTGAGTGGTGCTGTACTGTACTTGTGCTGTGTGTGTGTGTGTGTGTGTGTGTGTGTGTGTGTGTGTGTGCGTGCGTGCGTGCGTGCGTGCGTGCGTGCGTGCGTGCGTGCGTGCGTGCGTGCGTGCGTGCGTGCGTGCGTGCGTGCGTGCGTGCGTGCGTGCGTGCGTGCATGTTAGGCTGCGCAACAGTGACACTTGGTGGTCAACAAACGCTATTTCCGTGCTTGGACACGTACACATAGACTATAGACATAGCCTTATCAGACAACGTCAGTCAGTGCAGGCACACTGTATAGCGTCACGAAGATGCCAAAAGCCGCTCATGGCAGGCGTCTCTTCCTGGTTTTTAGACAGCTGGTGGATGGAAACGAAGCTCTACCCACGTGGCAGAATGCCGCGGGGGCAAGCTTTTCCGGGAATCTGGCCGACGCGCCATTCTGCCGTGTAGGGTGGAGCTTCATTTCCATCCACCAGCTGTCTAAAAACCAGGAAGAGACGTCTGCCATGAGCGGCTTTTTGCCGCGCATGGAAGCCCAAGTGTGCTTACACCCTTTGCCGGCGCTGCAAATTGTCGCGTGGGTGGAGCTTCATTTCCATTCACTAGCTGTCTAAAAACCAGGAAGAGACACCTGCCGACCGCGGCTTTTGGCATCTTCGTGACTCGACTGTCGGGAAGCACCTAGACTGGGTGTAAACACACGTGGGCGTCAACGTAAGCTCACAAGTCACAACAGTCACATCCGCGACGCGATATGAGCTTGTATCAGCTGTTCTCGGCGCGCAATACTGTTGCGCAATGAAGTATAATGCGTGCACCACACTAGCCAACACACAAGATGAGGTTGAATGAACTGAAACCAGCCCTCCACAAAACAACAGGTTTGGAGATCTGTTGGGAATTGATTACATCATGAAACACCTGTGCGACCAGTCCCAATGTTTGTAAACAAATAATTGGTATAGGGACATACAGTATAGGGACACACATTGCTGTCTAGGAGTGGTTAGCACCACTCAAAAAGTGTCTTTTAGCCGGGGAGCCATGCAGTCACTCAAAATTTGAGAGGACCTGTGATGTCATGACATACTTTTTATTTGTGGTTTTTCTATTAATTTGGTCATTAAGGTCCACAGAATGAGAGGTCTGCTCTGCCGGAAACATCGCGAAAAATGGTTATGGCCATTTTTGTATACAACACCATAGACAATAATTATAAGGTGAAAATTTCCAAATTTCATCATGCTTTAAGTAGCATTTGACATGTCAAACTATAGGGGGTTTTCATGATTCTGAATCTATTCCAAGTATTAGTTTTATAGAGTTTTTGCCACAGTCCTTGGCCGAAAAATGTCCATAGCCGCCATCACAAATGTGATGAGGTCAGCACATTTGGGCACATTTGGGCAAGTGGCTATGGCCGAATTTAGGCCAAGGAGTGGTTTTCGTGCAAAACTAATGCTTGGAATGGATTTAGAATCATGAAAAACCCCTAGTTTTGTCCCAAAGTGACTCCAAACAAAATGCTGCTATTTGTTTCAAAAAAGCTTGCATAACATGTATATAACAATGCAATGTGACTATTTACAAAAATGATGTACCTCCAGGAGGTACATCATTTTGGTCATGGAGTTGTTTTAACTTTCATTATCCCTGAATTTTACACAATTTTACATCTAATCACTTGGTTACCTACTCTCCATAAACAACTACACTTTAGAAACAAGCTCAAATAATCAACTATACTTTATTTTTGTCATACATTTTTATTAACATGTTATAAATGATTATAAAATTGGTACAGTATACTTTTACAATTTATCCAGGGAGCTGTTTACAATTGTCTTCTAAGAACACATTACAAATAACACAAGTGCTTACTGTAGTTAATTAAACAGAGAGGACTGGAGTCAATTGGGTTATATTATTTTTAACACTAATTTGAAGCTGTCAAAATCTGACAGACTTCTGGCAGTCATGGTCACGCCCACCTTTTTGTAACGCCCACTTCCGGCCACGCCCACAAAAAGGACCCCCCCATGTAATTTGCCAGGTAGGCTCCACTGTACATCCTTTATACTTACCATCCCCATTTTCAACCTTTTTTATTGTATTTTGACACTTGTAAGCATTATGTTTTTCTAATGCCAAACAAGCTCCTTTGAATTGAATTGGAATCTCTCTCTCTCTCTCTCTCTCTCTCTCTCTCTCTCTCTCTCTCTCTCTCTCTCTCTCGCTCTCTCTCGCTCTCTCTCTCTCTCTCTCTCTCTCTCTCTCTCTCTCTCTCTCTCTCTCTCTCTCTCTCTCTCTCCCTCTCCCTCCGTTGGAGCGCCCTCTCCAGGTTGTAAGTATAAGTAACCATGGCAACACGTGAGCGTAACACATGACTTCATCCTCCGTCCACAGAAACGTATTGCGGTTGTCATGACGACCATCAAGTGCGCATTGGCCCCCGTGATTCGGTGGAGACTATAGAGAGGAGAGGGAAAAAAAGGAAAGTGCCTCAATCTGCATGATAACAACGCACGCACGCACGCACGCACGCATACACACACGCACACACACACACACACAAAAAAAACACAGTTTGTATTTAAACCAAACTTACCGCTGTAATGATGTGGAGACTCGTCTTGTTGTCTGATATACTCCACAGCAGACCAAACTCACCCACACATATGTCTGTACGCCTTTAAATGTTATGATGAATTTAAAATGGGGGACCCTGATGTAAACAAGTCTTTCTTATTAGTTATTACTAGTGCTTTATCATGGTTTCGTCCACAAAGTATAGCAGTTTTTGTATTGGCTTAATTGTGCTTTCGGTTGAAATGTATACCCATATTCCGCATAGAAATAACATGAAATGTACCCAGTCTACATAGCCTACTGTGAAATGATAACCGAACAGATAATATACCGATTCTACATACTGTGAAATACAATGAAATGTACCCATTCTACACTGTGAAATAAAATGAAATGTACCCATTCTGCATACTGTGAAATAAAATGAAATGTACCCATTCTGCATACTGTGAAATAAAATGAAATGTACCCATTCTGCATACTGTGAAATAAAATGAAATGTACCCATTCTACATACTGTGAAATAAAATGAAATGTACCCATTCTACATACTGTGAAATAAAATGAAATGTACCCATTCTACATGAAATAAAATGAAATGTACCGATTACATACTGTGAAATAAAATGAAATGTACCGATTACATACTGTGAAATAAAATGAAATGTACCCATTCTACATACTGTGAAATAAAATGAAACGTACCCATTCTACATACTGTGAAATAAAATGAAATGTACCCATTCTACATACTAGTCGACTAAATCCACAGTTGATTTAGTCGACTAAAATGTATTTTGTTGGGCCTTGATGCCGTCGTAATGACTGTTTTTTCACTTGCTGAAAATAGCCGATCTACAAGCTCACATGCAACGTGTCGCAGTGCGACGCGTTGCATGCGAGCTTGTAGATCGGCTATTTTCAGCATGCAACCAAGCGTAAAATGACTTATACTGGATCTCTTGTCCACTAGTGCCTTCCTAACAAACGCCTGACGAAACGCCTTTGTCAATATATACTTAGTCTTAGTTTTAGTCATCATAGCTTAGTTTTAATTTAGTTTCCATTAAGTTTTCGTCAGTGGAAAAAGGTAGTCGACGAACATTTTTCATTTTAGTTTTAGTCGACGAAATCAACACTGTCTTCAACAATGGGTGCTCTCTGGTACAACTGGGTGACAGAATTGATGCAAAAAAGACGAGACCAAGGCACTCTTGTATGAGACGGTAAAAAAACCATTAATATAAAGTGGCTAATGCATAGCAAAAGTTAAAATGCGTTGCGTCTAACTGCCTTCATCAGGGTGACTCAACTCAATGGAGCCCAGCAAGGCTATCAAGTCAAATCCGATTCAAATCTGATTTTCTTCTCAAATCCGATCTTTTGGCCCGACCTTTCACACTGCCAAATGTGCTGACATCATCACATTTTGGCAAGTTGCTATGGCCAGATTTAGCCCAATGAGTGTTTTTATGCAAAACTAATGCTTGGAATGGATTCAGCATCATGAAAACCCCCTAGTTTGATATGTCACATGCTACTTAAAGCATAAGAAAATTTAGAAATATTGCCTTATAATAGGATGTCAATGGTGACCATACTGTACAGGCCATTTTCAACACTTTCCCCTCAGACAATTCCAGGCAACCTTTTTTCTGTTATTCAGGATATATTGAAGATGCAAAATCAGTTGAGTTTGGGTTTTTTTCAATTAGTTAGAGGTCAAATTACATTATTACTGGACTATCTGTGTGTTTGGACTGGAAGCAAACTCTAAATGGAACCAATCTGATTTAGATCAGGTCGTTGTTGCAATTTCAGACTGAGATGGATCACCTCAAATCAGATCTGAAACCACCTCTGAATGTGGTTGTGTATGTGACCTGTCAGCATTTAGACTTATTTAAACAAATCAGATTCCAATCTGAATGTGGCACAGATCTGATTCGGGCTAGATTTGGCTGCCAGAGTAAATGAGGCCTCAGAGCAGAAAGTCTGCTAAATGACCACACTGTTCATTGTAACAGGTATTGGTTCATGTGGGTTCACACTGCCCTCCAGTGGCCGAACAGAGCAATGGCCACATTACCTCGAGCTCCATATGCACATAATTATGTTTGATGTAACGAACATTCACACATAAAAGCAGAACACAAGCACCAAAACGACATCATGATTAATAATAAATGATAACATATAATGGTAAATGACCCCCATCTGGAAATTATTTGTTCCAGGGACACCCATGCAGAAGAGTAGATTTGTGTTATTAAAAAACTGTTAAAAAAAATCAGATCTACAAGCTCTCGTGCCGTGCTGTGAGCTTATAAATTATACATCTATGTTTGAATAGCCGAAATATAAATAAATGGATACATTTGTTGAAATTGTATTAACACATTTAGCTGGGGACCCCCTGGAACCCCCTGAAGGACCCCTGGGGGTCCCCGGACCCCACTTTGAGAAGCGCCGCCTCAGTGCACCTTGACAAACTCACCCAAAAGTACATAGAAATAAAAACCAGACACACTTCTATCATCAATAAACATTTATTTGATGTTATCGTTTCAGAAATGCTTACAGAGCATTAGGAATATAAAATGTGTAGCTGCTTATGAATGCTAGACATTTACAATGTAGGCTATACTTTAATACATCAATATTGTAACAAGAACATTACAGTGTACAACCTTTTTTTCTTTTTCTTTTTTTTTAATATGAAATAAAATACATGGTAAACCTCACGCATTAGAAGGACAATGGCCCAATCCCAATCCGCTCCCTGATTTAGCTGCGAGGGCTTGAGGGATGTCCCATTTGAAATCGGTAACAGCCTGGGCACACTTGAACTTCCATGCGCGGCCAAAGGAAGCTGTGTTTTGCATCATCTCCGGCTTTTTAGACAGCTGGTGGATGGAAATGAAGCTCCACCCACGCGGTAGAATGCCGCTGGGGCAAGCTTTCCGGGAATCTGGCCGACGCAGCAATCTGCTAACCTGACTCCAGCAATCTGCCGCGTGGGTGGAGCTTCATTTCCAGAGAGAGACTCGCTGTAAGGTAAGCACCGGACCAGGGCTAAACTTTACTATAATAGTTGTAAAAGGTAACTTTACCATCCTCTGTGACAGAAGCACATGGGACATGGACAGGAGCTTGTCTCGTAGTAAACTTTGTTTTACTGCAAAATATACTCACTTTTTACTTTCGATTTCAGCCGTGGGTTTATAATAATAATAATAATACCTAAACTGTGTGTCTGTGTGTGAGCTGTTGGGCCACTAGATGTCGCTGTTGCCTCTCAAACCAGAACAGGCTTTCCAACACTCAACAGATACCCACTAGTCCAGTGGTTCCTAAAGTGGGGTCCGGGGACCCCTAGGGGTCATTGAGGGAGTTCCAGGGGGTCCACAGCTAAATTATTGTTTGGAACCAAATGGACCCTTATGGGTTCCGCGGGCTAATGAGTGTCATTGTGGGGGTCCTTGACATGAAAAAGGTTTGGGAACCACTGCACTAGTCCAGTCTCTGTTACGGTTTTGATTGATTGATTGATTGATTGATTGATTGTGTTATTGACAGATTGTCGAGTGTGTACAGTTCAAGGAAGTATAGCCTACAGGTCAATACAAAAACTGCTACTAGGATAAAACCTGCATGAAAAAGCACTAAGACTTGTTTACATCAGGGTCCTGCATGCATTTTCAATTCATCAGAATATTTAAAGACTAAAATATACACACAAAAAACACCCATGTGAAGTGAGGGGCGTTCTTATCATCGTACGTCATCATACATTGATTGATTGATTGATTGATTGAAATATTTATTAACAGTTTGCAGAATTACAGTACATTTCAAGCACAAACTCAATACAAAGACTAGCTGTTAACTGTGAGTGGACGACCCAATTAAGCATTACACTTGTTTACAAGAGGGTCCACCTTGTTCAATTCATCAAAACATTTAGAGACGTACAAATAGACACTTCTATATAGTCAAAGAACAGAACAGGAATTCATCATAAAGGAGGTAAAAAGGGAAAAGAAACATATACAGTGAGGGGAAAAAGGGGTGGGGGGGATTCAGATTTTACGGGGGCCAGTTTCGAATTGCAGCCGTCCGTGGGTGCCCTTTGTGCCCTTTGAATTACATTCTAAAATACAATACAAATACAATTCTGGCCAATCACAATTTGCGTCCTCACTTTTGTCTTCAATGTTTGTGTTTTCACACTTTGCATAGACTGGGCTCCATTACATTCACACATTCACACACCGATGGCAGAGGAAACCATGCAAGACACCGCAACTCTGGGGGAGAGCCGAGGATCGAACCGGGAACCTCGCGGTTGCCATCCGGCCACTCTATCCCTGAGTCACTACTACTACTATGCTTGTGGTTTCCGAGGCCACCGTCGCCCTACATGTCTCAAATAAGCAATTACACTTTAAAAACAATCAAAGCCCCCCCCCAAAAAATACAACCACGGAACCACCGATATTTAACAAGCAACTTTACAGATAACAGGCAGACATGGCAACCCGGTTCCCAGCACAGTTAGTCTGCGTGACTGCGTCACTGTCTGTGTTTCTATCCTCCAACACAGTGCCAAAACCAAAACAATTAACCCCCATTTTGGAAGTCACAAAAGTGACAAGTCACAAAACTATTCCAACATTTTTCAAAAGTATTTCATAAATAAAATAAAATAAATAGAATGAGTGACAATAGCTGATCTACACGCTCACAAGGTGGCAAAAAGCGACGCTCTGTGAGCTTGTAGATCGTCTTTGTTCACTTTGAGTCCGGGGGAAAAAAAGGAGAGGAGAGGAGAGGAGAGGGGAGGGGAGGGGAGGGGAGGGGAGAGGAGAGGAGAGGAGAGGAGAGGAGAGGAGAGGAGAGGAGAGGAGAGGGGAGGGGAGAGGAGAGGAGAGGAGAGGAGAGGAGAGGAGAGGGGAGGGGAGGGGAGGGGAGAGGAGAGGAGAGGAGAGGGGAGGGGAGGGGAGGGGAGGGGAGAGGAGAGGAGAGGAGAGGAGAGGAGAGGAGAGGAGAGGAGAGGAGAGGAGAGGAGAGGGGAGGGGAGAGGAGAGGAGAGGAGAGGAGAGGAGAGGGGAGGGGAGGGGAGGGGAGGGGAGAGGAGAGGAGAGGAGAGGGGAGGGGAGGGGAGAGGAGAGGAGAGGAGAGGAGAGGAGAGGAGAGGAGAGGAGAGGGGAGGGGAGGGGAGAGGAGAGGAGAGGAGAGGGGAGGGGAGGGGAGGGGAGAGGAGAGGAGAGGAGAGGAGAGGAGAGGAGAGGAGAGGAGAGGAGAGGAGAGGAGAGGAGAGGAGAGGAGAGGAGAGGAGAGGAGAGGTATTCATGGTGAAAAGAATTTGGAGAATTTTCTCTGACCGAACCAATGCTGGCTGTCTGTCTGTCTGTGTCTGTCTGTCTGTCTGTCTGTCTCTGCCTGCCTGCTCACTCCCGGGAACAACTCTACCCAAATAAGGCTGGGCTTTTTCACCAGGCCAAGACACACGGGCGGGCGGGCAAGAGAGAGAGAGAGAGAGAGAGAGAGAGAGAGAGAGAGAGAGAGAGAGAGAGAGAGAGAGAGAGAGATTGAGAAGCAGAAAGGCTGTGCCCTTTTATGGATGTGGTTTCCTTTTTCCTTCCTTCCCTCTCTCTCTCTCTCTGTCTCTCTACCAGTGAAGTCATCTTTCTGTATAATCTGGTTGTATAAAGCCGGTATGGTAGGAAGGCGGGCCCTGCCTGGCTCGATCAAAAACACACACAACCCTCTCTCTCTCTCTCACTCACACACATGCACACACCTTCTGACATAGGACAGGACGATCAAATGCACACACAGCCCTCTCTCTCTCTCACTCACACACACACCTTCTGACAGGACAGGACGATCAAATACACACAGCCCTCTCTCTCTCATCTCGCTCACACACACCCACCCACACACCTTCAAACCCAGGACAGGACCCAGGAGGCCTTGACACACCACTGACTCCACCGCTCCTCTCTATCTCACAGTGAGTAAAGAAATATTATTGTTATAAAACTACTAGAGAACCAAACTCCAATGGCAGTCAGTCAGTCAGTCAGTCAGTCAGTCAGTCAGTCAGTCAGTCAGTCAGTCAGTCAGTCAGTCAGTCAGTCAGCCAGCCAGCCAGCCAGCCAGGCAGCCAGTCAGTCAGCCAGCCAGCCAGCCAGTCAGTCAGCCAGCCAGCCAGCCAGCCAGCCAGCCAGTCAGTCAGTCAGTCAGCCAGCCAGCCAGCCAGCCAGCCAGCCAGCCAGCCAGCCAGTCAGTCAGTCAGCCAGCCAGCCAGCCAGCCAGCCAGCCAGCCAGCCAGTCAGTCAGTCAGTCAGTCAGTCAGCCAGCCAGCCAGCCAGTCAGTCAGTCAGTCAGTCAGTCAGTCAGCCAGTCAACCGACTCAACCCTGGTCCATATTGTCTCAGAAACAATAGCCTTGTCTTAGAACTAAATTAGCCATACATAACAGATGTCGGAGTGGAAACCGAAGTGAAGAGAAGCAATTTTAGCAAAGTAAAGTTCATGTTCAAGTTCATGTGTAGTCTACTGTCACACACACACACACACACACACATACCGAGGTGTTCTCATCTCACTGCTGTCTGTCCACCCTGCCATGGGTGTCCCTAAACAATGTCCTAATGTCTGGTCAACCTGTGTTTCCCTAAACAATGTCCTAATGTCTGTCCAACCTTTGTTCCCCTAAACAATGTCCTAATATCTGTCCAACCTGGTGTCCTAAACAATGTCCTAATGTCTGTCCAACCTTTGTTTCCCTAAACAATGTCCTAATGTCTGGTCAACCTGTGTTTCCTTAAACAATGTCCTAATGTCTGTCCAATCTTTGTTTCCCTAAACAATGTCCTAATGTCTGTCCAACCTGGGTGTCCCTAAACAATGTCCTAATGTCTATCCACCCTGGGTGTCCCTAAACAATGTCCTAATGTCTGTCCACCCTACATGGGTGTCCTATACAATGTCCTAATGTCTGTCCACCCTGGGTGTCCTAAACAATGTCCTGATGTCCAACACCCTATACTCCATCTGGTGGTGGACAGAAATACAACACATTTGGGGATATTCCTATATGTGGGACTAAATTACATTTGTGACAATGCATTGTGACCAAACTATTGTATATTTGGCTATGGGCGTTTGTGTATTTCTTGGGGGGGTGTATGGGTGGATGCGTGTTGACACTTTTTAACTGTGATGGCGGTGTTGATGAAATACTCTTAATTTGTTAACGGTATAGTCTGCATGATACTGCATCCATCCATCCATCCATCCATCCATCTTCAACCGCTTATCCGTAGTTGGGTCGCGGGGGCAACAGCTCCACCAGAGTGCTCCAGACTTCCCTCTCCAGAGCAACATTAGTGACTTCCTCCTGGGGGATCCCGAGACGTTCCAAGGCCAGTGAGTCGATGCGTTTCCTCCAACTCCGCCTTGGTCTGTCCCGGGGTCTCCTCCCAGTGGGACGTGCGTTGAGGACCTCCCTAGGGAGACGCCCGAGAGGCATCCTAACCAGATGCCCGAACCACCTAAATTGGCTACTTTCCAGGCGAAGGAGCAGCGGTTCTATACTCTGAGTCTCTCTCGTGTGACTGAACTTCTCACCCTTCTCATCTCTAAGGGAGATGTACTATGGTGTGATTGTTGTGAAAGTATATCACACTTGTCAAATTATGAGTGGCATTTCTCCCTGAGACGAGTCTGTGTGATCTATGGATCCCACAGGCACTGAGGCTAGGTTAATCCCACACTGAGGCTAGGTTAATCCCACACTGAGGCTAGGTTAATCCCACACTGAGGCTAGGTTAATCCCACACTGAGGCTAGTTGAGGTACGATGATAAGAGCGCCTCTCACTTCACACTGGAGTGACTTTTTTCACCCGAGGATTCCATGACAGAGGTGGCATGTTGTCCAGCGTTAACACCGAGGTGTGTGTGTGTGTTTGTGTTACGGTGTTACCCAACGAATAACGATCCACTGAGTTGACACTGAGGAGCGCTTGTTTGTGTTAGCCACCGCTACCGTACATGGACATTAGCAGAGCTGTCATTCCTAGTGACAACACAGACACGCACGCACGCACGCACACACACACGCACACACACACACACACACACACATCTCTCTCATTCCTGCTGAATCCAATTTACCTGACTATCAACATATACGTATAGCTAGAATGAATGAATGAATTAATGAATGGCCTCGTCTAGATCCTCCTCCTGCATGTCCTACTGTCCTATTACTGAACAAATACTCTATAGCAATGATTACTGTCACAATATAGAGCTATTTAACACTACTGAACACACACTCTATAGCAATGATTACTGTCACAATATAGAGCTATTTAACACCGTTACTGAACACACACTCTATAGCAATGATTACTGTCACAATATAGAGCTATTTAACACTGTTACTGAACACACACTCTATAGCAATGATTACTATAAGCATATAGAGCTTTTAAAGGACCACTTCACCACTTTTGAACTTATCTTCATAATTGGTCCTCACTAATGTTCATGATAAAATTCACCATCGATGATGTCACTGGTGGACGGGTTTCTGAACTGCCCACAGCCCTCCTATGAGACACAGACCGAGTAGAAAAAAATTGTAGTATTTTATCATGAACATTAGTGAGGACCAATCATATGAAAGCAGGTTGAAAAGTGGTGAAGTGGTCCTTTAAACACTAATTTTAACCAAAGAAAATGACTTACCCTATAACTTTAAGTCAAACACATGAGTACTTTTCGCAGCACTGTCAGATACCTCTCCCCGGCAGGCAGCAGCAGGTCACAGCAGTAGCAGTGTAGTCCAGACAGTAGCCACATGTAGCAGCAGTGTAGTCCAGACAGTAAGCAGCAGTGTAGTTCAGACAGTAGCCACAGTGTAGTCCAGACAGTAGCCACATGTAGCAGCAGTGTAGTCCAGACAGTAAGCAGCAGTGTAGTCCAGATAGTAAGCAGCAGTGTAGTCCAGACAGTAGCCACATGTAGCAGCAGTATAGTCCAGACAGTAAGCAGCAGTGTAGTCCAGACAGTAAGCAGCAGTGTAGTCCAGATAGTAAGCAGCAGTGTAGTCCAGACAGTAGCCACATGTAGCAGAAGTATAGTCCAGACAGTAAGCAGCAGTGTAGTCCAGACAGTAGCCACATGTAGCAGCAGTGTAGTCCAGACAGTAAGCAGCAGTGTAGTCCAGACAGTAGCCACATGTAGCAGCAGTGTAGTCCAGACAGTAAGCAGCAGTGTAGTCCAGACAGTAGCCACATGTACTGTAGCAGCAGTGTAGTCCAGACAGTAGCCACATGTACTGTAACTCTATAGCAATGATTACTGTCACAATATAGAGCTATTTAACACTACTGAACAGTGAACACACACTCTATAGCAATGATTACTGTCACAATATAGAGCTATTTAACACCGTTACTGAACACACACTCTATAGCAATGATTACTGTCACAATATAGAGCTATTTAACACTGTTACTGAACACACACTCTATAGCAATGATTACTATAAGCATATAGAGCTTTTAAAGGACCACTTCACCACTTTTGAACTTATCTTCATAATTGGTCCTCACTAATGTTCATGATAAAATACCACAATGTTTTTCTAGGGCTGTGGGCAGTTCAGAAACCCGTCCACCAGTGACATCATCGTTAGGCAGATTTATTTTTAAACAAGATTTTTTTTAAACATATTTAGATTTGTATTATCGTGAGGCTTCCATTTTCGCATTGCAACTTTTCACAAATAGTAAGCCTGCAGTTTCTATTAGCTTGAATTCACCATCGATGATGTCACTGGTGGACTGGTCTGAACTGCCCACAGCCCTCCTATGAGACACAGACCGAGTAGAAAAAAATGGTAGTATTTTATCATGAACATTAGTGAGGACCAATCATATGAAAGCAGGTTGAAAAGTGGTGAAGTGGTCCTTTAAACACTAATTTTAACCAAAGAAAATTACTTACCCTATAACTTTAAGTCAAACACATGAGTACTTTTCGCAGTACTGTCAGATACCTCTCCCCGGCAGGCAGCAGCAGGTCACAGCAGTAGCAGTGTAGACCAGACAGTAGCCACATGTAGCAGCAGTGTAGTCCAGACAGTAAGCAGCAGTGTAGTTCAGACAGTAGCCACAGTGTAGTCCAGACAGTAGCCACATGTAGCAGCAGTATAGTCCAGACAGTAAGCAGCAGTGTAGTCCAGACAGTAGCCACATGTAGCAGCAGTGTAGTCCAGACAGTAAGCAGCAGTGTAGTCCAGACAGTAAGCAGCAGTGTAGTCCAGACAGTAAGCAGCAGTGTAGTCCAGACAGTAGCCACATGTAGCAGCAGTATAGTCCAGACAGTAAGCAGCAGTGTAGTCTAGACAGTAGCCACATGTAGCAGCAGTGTAGTCCAGACAGTAGCCACATGTAGCAGCAGTGTAGTCCAGACAGTAAGCAGCAGTGTAGTCCAGACAGTAGCCACATGTAGCAGCAGTGTAGTCCAGACAGTAAGCAGCAGTGTAGTCCAGACAGTAAGCAGCAGTGTAGTCCAGACAGTAGCCACATGTACTGTAGCAGCAGTGTAGTCCAGACAGTAGCCACATGTAGCAGCAGTGTAGTCCAGACAGTAGCCACATGTAGCAGCAGTGTAGTCCAGACAGTAGCCACATGTAGCAGCAGTGTAGTCCAGACAGTAGCCACATGTAGCAGCAGTGTAGTCCAGACAGTAGCCACATGTAGCAGCAGTGTAGTCCAGACAGTAGCCACATGTAGCAGCAGTGTAGTCCAGACAGTAGCCACATAGCAGCAGTGTAGTCCAGACCAGGGGTAGACAACCTGCCAACATTGGTACAGGGGAGGGTGGTCACTGGCACACTGGCATAAGTGTGTGAGAGAGATCTTTTATTTTAATGTTAAGAAGTATTCAAAAAAGTTTAGTCTGTGAAATGAAGTCCCCTCACATCTAAATTACACCCTGCACATAATTCTACATTCACTCAAAATCTGGGCTCTGAGTCTGTGTGAAAGAAAATAGGCCACATAAAAAGGTTATGTACAGCCTATGGACAATCAAAATCAGATGGAAATATTACATTTTTATGTGGTGACAAAATTAAACTTTATGTTGATACGGCACACTGAGTATCAAGAAAATGAAAACATGGCACTTCATGTCAAAAATGTTGCCGACCCCTGGTCCAGACAGTAGCCACATGTAGCAGCAGTGTTGTCCAGACAGTAACCACATGTAGCAGTAGTCCCAGTTGACCGTTAGGCAGCTCCGTATAGCCACTAGCCACATGTGTGCAGCAGATAACATCTGGGGCAGCCAGATGTCCAGACCATTAGGCGATGTTTGCCTAGATGCTTCATAGCAGGGGGGGGGGGGGGGGGGGGGGGACGAAAACATAGGAAAGAAAATGTTGCACAAATATGTGGGTTTTGGGGGTGAGGGGGTGACACGGCAAGATTACAGGTTAATTGTATAATAATAGTGTACAATAAGTGTGTAGGCCTACACATCTGTGAGAACTCAATGGCTAAGGCTATTTTCTTTCCACGTAATGCCCCCCCCCCCCCAGGCAGTGAAACAAGATCTTTCGAGAGAAATAATACAGCAACCTGCAGGTCTATGAAACACAGGCCGAAACAATATGTGACCGTTTCTGACCGAGGCTAAGTCATTGATTTTTATTTTTATGTTGTTTCATGTCATGTGAAAGCAGGGAATCATAGCTTCAAATTGACATATTGGTGCAGTTTGACCCACCAGTTTTGGAGATATGGCTTAATGTCTTGCAGAAAACAGCGAGTTGAGAAAACAGGCTTGAAATGTTCACTTCTGTGGACTCTAACATTACACCTAGCTACATGTTTAAGCATTTATTTCATATTTACATGTCGATTTCAGCTCTGACATTTATTTCAGACATGCTAGTATGTGTCAAGAGTCTGCCACACATTTCTGATAAAAAAGATAATCAGTTTTTCTCCTCTCCTGAACAGTTAGTCTTGCCGCCATGACTGTGTCTGTATCAAAAAGAGTTACATATATAGGCCACATGACAACTTCAAACCTATATGCATGCCATGCCGGCAATCTGAACAATCTGAACCGATAATAGCCAAGATAAGAAAAACATCTTGGGATTTTTTGGGAAAATGTTGATTTCTTTTTTTAAACAACACAAATCTGTTCTGGGGGTCCCTGCTCCAGATGGTGGTCCATGGCCAAATACATGGTAATTTGGTGGTCCTTGACACAAACACCATAAGAGAGGAAGCCCAAATAAACTTCACTTTTAGAAACAAGCCCAAAACGTCCACAAACCCATACAACTACCATATTTGCAACTTTACAGAAAAAAATAAATAGGAAAAAAAGTTGCTTTATAATAAGCAGACATGGCAACAACAGTGACACGGGAGAGTTGCTAATGTGAGTGAGTGAGTTAATTGAAGCGGCGGTTGAAAAGCGGAGGTTGAAAAGCATTTAGGGATAATTTTAGATTCTCCGTTTGAATCACAAGAGAGTCACGCTAAAAAGATTTGTAAAGCGATTAAGGGTGCATCATGCAGACGGTCTGCATGATGCAGACGGTATAACTGCATGATGCAGACGGTATAACTGCATGATGCAGACGGTATAACTGCATGATGCAGACCGTCTGCATCATGCAGTTATACCGTCTGCATCATGCAGTTATACCGTCTGCATGATGCAGACGGTGTGACGGTCTGCATGATGCAGACCGTCTGCATCATGCAGTCACACCGTCTGCATGATGCAGACGGTGTGACTGCATGATGCAGACGGTGTAACTGCATCCTGGTCATGGGAGGTATTTCACTTTAGAGACCGAAGTCTCTTACCTCATGAGGGCAGGGGTGCGAAAAGAGAGCTGGCAGGGTGGGAGGGGTCGGCAATCACCTTCTGCATCCTACGCTTGGTGCGTGTGGTGCGGATGGAGGAGACAGTTGGAAGGTCGTGGGACTCGTGGACGATGGTTTTTGACGCAGTAGTAGGCCTACTAACACCCTTTCCAGCTGTTTCCTCTCTAAGACGGTGGTGTTTCCGTACCACACTGTGACTGAGAAAACTGTAGAAGTGAACCAAGGCCTCCCCAGTCGCACCAAACTGTAGAAGTGTTAGTGAACCAAGGCCTCCCCAGTCATACCAAACTGTAGAAGTGAACCAAGGCCTCCCCAGTCGCACCAAACTGTAGAAGTGTTAGTGAACCAAGGCCTCCCCAGTCATACCAAACTGTAGAAGTGAACCAAGGCCTCCCCAGTCGCACCAAACTGTAGAAGTGAACCAAGGCCTCCCCATAGTCACACCAAACTGTAGAAGTGAACCAAGGCCTCCCCAGTCACACCAAACTGTAGAAGTGAACCAAGGCCTCCCCATAGTCACACCAAACAGTAGAAGTGAACCAAGGCCTCCCCAGTCACACCAAACTGTAGAAGTGAACCAAGGCCTCCCCAGTCACACCAAACTGTAGAAGTGAACCAAGGCCTCCCCAGTCGCACCAAACTGTAGAAGTGAACCAAGGCCTCCCCAGTCACACCAAACTGTAGAAGTGAACCAAGGCCTCCCCATAGTCACACCAAACTGTAGAAGTGAACCAAGGCCTCCCCATAGTCACACCAAACTGTAGAAGTGAACCAAGGCCTCCCCAGTCACACCAAACTGTAGAAGTGAACCAAGGCCTCCCCAGTCACACCAAACTGTAGAAGTGAACCAAGACCTCCCCAGTCACACCAAACTGTAGAAGTGAACCAAGGCCTCCCTAGTCACACCAAACTGTAGAAGTGAACCAAGGCCTCCCCAGTCACACCAAACTGTAGAAGTGAACCAAGGCCTCCCCAGTCACACCAAACTGTAGAAGTGAACCAAGTCCTCCCCAGTCGCACCAAACTGTAGAAGTCAACCAAGGCCTCCCCATAGTCACACCAAACTGTAGAAGTCAACCAAGGCCTCCCCATAGTCACACCAAACTGTAGAAGTGAACCAAGGCCTCCCCATAGTCACACCAAACTGTAGAAGTGAACCAAGGCCTCCCCAGTCACACCAAACTGTAGAAGTGAACCAAGGCCTCCCCATAGTCACACCAAACTGTAGAAGTGAAGTGAACCAAGGCCTCCCCATAGTCACACCAAACTGTAGAAGTGAACCAAGGCCTCCCCCCAGTCACACCAAACTGTAGAAGTGAAGTGAACCAAGGCCTCCCCATAGTCGCACCAAACTGTAGACGTGAACCAAGGCCTCCCCCCAGTCGCACCAAACTGTAGAAGTGAACCAACACCTCCCCATAGTCACACCAAACTGTAGAAGTCAACCAAGGCCTCCCCCCAGTCACACCAAACTGTAGAAGTGAAGTGAATCAAGGCCTCCCCATAGTCGCACCAAACTGTAGACGTGAACCAAGGCCTCCCCCCAATCACACCAAACTGTAGAAGTGAAGTGAACCAAGGCCTCCCCATAGTCACACCAAACTGTAGAAGTGAACCAACGCCTCCCCAGTCACACCAAACTGTAGAAGTGAACCAAGGCCTCCCCAGTCACACCAAACCTCTTCAACAGAGGCAGAAAGTGAAGCCTCTGCATGGCGCGCTTTGCTTAGGATTTTACTAGTGTTAACGACCCATTTCAGGGAGTGGCAAATAGTGGTGCCAAGGAATTTAAAAATAGTTTCTTTGGTCTTAGTAGGTTTAGGCATATCGCCATGTTGTGCCAAATAACACCATCATTATGTGGAGCGGCTTCAGTCTGCTGGCAGGAAACCCCTCCACGCACCAACCCACCATGCAGCGCTTAGTAACGGACCACGTCATGTCACCAAAACACACACACACACACACACACACACACACACACACACACACACACACACACACACACACACACACACACACACACACACACACACGCACACACGCACACACGCACACACGCACACACGCACACACGCACACACGCACACACGCTTCCTGTTGTGGTTTTCGGACCGGCGTTGCCTTGGCGACACAGACACACAGAGCGACACAAACAGAGTGTGGGCTGGACTGGAAACGATGAGAGAGAACTGATACTGCCGGTCTGTCTATAAAGTTATTACATTATCTAATATGTGTCTATAACTGCCCCTGTGCACCTTTTGTTTATGAAACCTAAAAGCCAAAGGTAAAAGCCAAACGGAAATATCATTTTTATTATACTGTATGTTCCCATTGCTCAACGCCAAAAACACAATTCAATTGTTAATCGAATGTTAGACTGGTTGAAAACACACGTCTCTGCTTCTGGTGACTGATATTGTCCTTGTAATGAACGTTAGACTGGTTGAAAACACACGTACGTCTCTGCTTCTGGTGACTGATATTGTCCTTCTAATGAATGTTAGACTGGTTGAAAACACACGTCTCTGCTTCTGGTGACTGATATTGTCCTTCTAATGAATGTTAGACTGGTTGAAAACACACATCTCTGCTTCTGGTGACTGATATTGTCCTTCTAATGAACGTTAGACTGGTTGAAAACACACGTCTCTGCTTCTGGTGACTGATATTGTCCTTCTAATGAATGTTAGACTCCTTGAAAACACACGTCTATGCTTCTGGTAACTGATATTGTCCTTCTAATGAATGTTAGACTGGTTGAAAACACACGTCTATGCTTCTGGTAACTGATATTGTCCTTCTAATGAATGTTAGACTGGTTGAAAACACACGTCTATGCTTCTGGTAACTGATATTGTCCTTCTAATGAATGTTAGACTGGTTGAAAACACACGTCTCTGCTTCTGGTGACTGATATTGTCCTTCTAATGAATGTTAGACTGGTTGAAAACACACGTCTCTGCTTCTGGTGACTGATATTGTCCTTCTAATGAATGTTAGACTGGTTGAAAACACACGTCTCTGCTTCTGGTGACTGATATTGTCCTTCTAATGAATGTTAGACTGGTTGAAAACACACGTCTCTGCTTCTGGTGACTGATATTGTCCTTCTAATGAACGTTAGACTGGTTGAAAACACACGTCTCTGCTTCTGGTGACTGATATTGTCCTTCTAATGAATGTTAGACTGGTTGGAAACACACGTCTCTGCTTCTGGTGGCTGATATTGTCCTTCTAATGAACGTTAGACTGGTTGAAAACACATGTCTCTGCTTCTGGTGGCTGATATTGTCCTTCTAATGAACGTTAGACTGGTTGAAAACACACGTCTATGCTTATGGTGACTGATATTGTCCTTCTAATGAATGTTAGACTGGTTGAAAACACACGTCTCTGCTTCTGGTGACTGATATTGTCCTTCTAATGAATGTTAGACTGGTTGAAAACACACGTCTCTGCTTCTGGTGACTGATATTGTCCTTCTAATGAATGTTAGACTGGTTGAAAACACACGTCTCTGCTTATGGTGACTAATGTGGTCCTCCAAAAGTGTGAAGGGGCCATGTATGTATTTTTCAATTCCTTTTTTCTTTTTAATATATACAATAAAGTACAAATATTACACTGGAGAGTAACTGGAAAACACAAACCCAGACAAGACGGACAGACGGACGGGGCAGGCTCCAACCGGGAGCTTGTTTAAAAGTTTTTCTTTGAGTTATGCGCTCTGGGACTAATCCCAAACATAACAACTCATCCCAGGGCACACGTTAAAATGCCAGAGGCTGGAACAGGAATGGAACGATAGACCCCTCTGGGGTCCTGTTAGCATAGAGCTCTCAGACCATTTTGGCATGCAGAGGCTGACCGCAACACAGAACTACTCTGTTAAAAGTTGAGGTCCTGAATTCAAAATCTACTTGAGTAAAAGTACAAGAGTATTGGTATATCAAAGTTTACCAAAAGTAGATAGTACTCATTATGCAGAATGTCGCTTGTGAAAAGAGTAACTGAAAAAACACTAGAATGACACTATCAGTCACCAGAAAAGAGGACGGGTGTTTTCGATGAATCTATCATGGTTAATAAAATGGAGTTTGAAGTTACAATGGGTTTGTATAGGAAGGAAGGGGGCGATTCAGTAATATCAAATATTAATGAAACAAGTAACTTAACCCATTAAGACCTGAGGCCGATTCTAAAAATGTCTTCTACATCCTGACAGTTTTCTGAAAAAGCTATGTTTCTATGTCAGTCGTTCTTCGATTTTTCAAAATACAGGCTATGAGCTTGTAGATCTGCTATTTTTCAATAGCTAAAGCATAACATAATGCTAACACCAAAAGGGGTTCCCGCCCAAAATGGGTTCAAAACTGTCAAATGGGGGTCCGGGGGGCCAATTGCTGTCAATGTGGGGGTCCTTGACGTGAAAAAGGTTTGTGAACCCCTGGGTTAGGGTTTGGGTAGGGTGTTGGACTACCGCGTCGGACCAAACAACATGCACCCGTGCAAGTGCTATACGGGCCAAGATGGAGTCTCGTTGAAAACCAGTGCTCCAGGAGGTCCAAAGCATTAAGCAACTAGTAGACTAGTTTACTATAGTCGACTAGTAAATCCACTAGTCGACCTTGCTGGTACTAGTTGACTAGTTGATAAGAAAAAAAAGATTATAGTTATAGTTTTTTTTTTTTTTTTTTACATCATAGTTGGTTAAACAACTAGTCGCCTAGTCGACTAGTAAACTAGGCAACTAGGCAACTAGTAAAAATGACTAGAAGTGAATGCCCTAGTCCAAACACCTCTGAAATGCCTCTGTATAGTGACTGTGCATATACTGTACCAGGGCTGCAACTATAACGGATATTTTCAGAATAGATTCATCGTTTAATTGTTAGCATGAACACGGCCTGTTGCAACACAAGTCATCAGTCACGTACAGTATAAACACATTCCCCGTGGTGCGTAGGAGGACACATCTCTGGGTGTCTAGAGTTATAGAAACTGTAGCAGAGAGAGGATACCGAACACGTTCAGCCTCCCTCAACTTTCTCTGTGGGTCGGGCAAAAAAGGAAAAGTTCTCGTTGGGGTTCGGACTCCTTGTGAAATATGTGTTCGTTCGTTCGTTCGTTCGTTTGGTCTGTCTGTCTGTCTGTCTGTCTGTCTGTCTGTATACGTACTCTGTGACATGGCCGTCTTAAGTGTTAGTTTATCCTCAGTTCTTCTCCTCCTCACAGACAGGATAGAGAGGTCGATGGGTGCACAGAGACATGCACGCATACACTACACACACAGGCAGGCAGGCAGACAGACATGCAGGCAGACAGGCAGGCAGGCAGACAGGTCAGTGGGTATACAGCAATGTATGATGTCAGTGTGAAGGGTTGTAACTGTGGCTGTTTGTGAGGCCAATGGAAAAAGAAAATTGACTACACACAACTTTTATTACACGTGGGCGCGCACGCGCGCACGCACACACGCACACGCACACACACACACACACACACACACACACACACACACACACACACACACACACACACACACACACACCGCTGCTATGGCAACAAGGTCACAATGACCTGATGAAGATACTTGACATGGAAACATTTTTTTTTTTTTTTGCCTGTACTCTATACATGTTAAAAATGGCAATCTCACTGTTGCGGCACAACCTCGGATATGTGAAAGAACGGGTGGACGTACTCCGTTATGGGGGGGAGGGTATTTCTAATGTGATTAACCCGTTCTCAAATCTTCAGCTATGTGTGCTGTCATGCTCATTTCAGCACGGCTGGATGGCACTATTTCAACCAATTGCTTTGGTCAGAAGAACTTTAGTAATATAAATATATTTAATTCCACTTTTGTCTTTTTTTCTCCTTTTTTTGTGCGACTCCTCTGCGTACCACCAGAGGGGGGGCTTTCTTAAGTACCACCGTGGTACTATAGTACCACTGGTTGGGAACCTCTGGTTTAGAAGACGTTTGTAGAATGTGGTCTCAGTCCGATAAGTCAGACCCTTAGAGTATATATGAATAGAGACGGCACCCAGAGGAAACCCTGAGGCGAAATGGACATAGTGGCCGAATTTGATATTGCAGCGCTGGGCCAAACTCATGAACGCGCTGGTCCGTTGACTATCATTGCGCACGTTGATGATGACACGTGAACGCTGAACGTGTGCAATGATAGTCAACGGCCAGCGCGTTCATGTGTTTGGGCCCAATCAATCCCAGAATGCACTCTGTTCCTACCCGGAAGGAGGAGTGAAATCGTCTCATGCGCTTTAGAGCAACTTATTGCAAGTGGATGGGAGGAGAAATCCGGTGCCGTCTCTATTAATATATACTCTAAGGTCAGACCTCCCCGTTAGTCCTAGTCTATATGTGGCTAACGCATTTATATTCCAGCCAACGTCGTCGTCAGAGACTCATCGCTGGAACTCTGCCACGTAACCCTTTGACCCTTTGAACTTTGACCCCCCCCTCCTTCAGGAACAGGAAGTGGAAGTGCACCTGACATCACCATGGCAACTAAGGTGACGGTGCAGAGAGCACTTTGATCTGAGCTGTCACTCATCTGGCTGTTTGTTGGCCCAAAAACAGACTCCGGAACGCAACCGCACTGAGACAATGGCTAGCAAACATGCTGGCATGGTGTGTGCGTGTGTGTGTGTGTGCGCGTGCATGCATGGATGCAGGGTGTGGAGAGTTGGTAACCAAATGGACCCTTATTACTATATCTCTTGAGAGCGTAAAATGAAACCAAACGGTCC
Source organism: Electrona antarctica (assembly GCF_951216825.1). Lineage (NCBI taxonomy): Eukaryota > Metazoa > Chordata > Actinopteri > Myctophiformes > Myctophidae > Electrona > Electrona antarctica. The sequence continues at coordinate 51,058,455 of NC_136792.1, read as the reverse complement.
CATTTCATTTTACGCTCTCGAGAGTTAGATTGTTGTTAAACAATCTGCATTAGACTCAATTTACAAGAAGTCTACACGATTAGAGAGTGTAGAGAAGAATTGTTATTTTTGATCAACGTTACAAAATTGTCTTTATTTTTTGGGTCTGAGAAAAAACTAAAAAGGTAGAAAACCTACTGAATGACCTGCAGCCTATTAAATCGCACAGAAATACGTAGAAATGTACGGAATTGCAATTCCCGGTTGGAATGACACACACCATGGAGCCTTGAATTCAGGGAGTTTTTGTTCCTTTGTTTGCTTGTTGTTTGTTATGTGATGACCGGGTCATCGGGGGCATCACGTTATTAACCCATTTTGACCTGAGATCAGATTCTAAAAATGTCTTCTACATCCTGACAGTTTTCTGAAAAAGCTATGTTTCTATGTCAGTCGGTCTTCGACTTTTCAAAAATAGCAGACCTACAAGCTCGTAGCGCGCCACTCGGTGGCGCGCTATGAGCTTGTAGATCTGCTGTTTTTCAATAGCTAAAGCATAACATAAGGGGTTAATGTGATGACCGGGTCATCGGAGCCATCACATTATTGGCTAGAAAAACAAACAAAAGCTAAACAGTCTCCATGTGTTCGAGGCTTCATGGGGTGTGTCATTGATAGAACATAGGCCTACGTATTATTTGGGGGGTGAACTAAATTACTATGCTACCAGAAATGGCTGATCTACAAGCTCACAGCGCACCGCGTCCGCGACACGTTGTGAGCTTGTAGGTCGTGTGACGGACGATGCGTTGGGCTTCAGACTTAGAAAACAAAAACTACTGAATCACCCTGAGTTTTATTAAAAACAACCAAACAGATTCACTCCACGAACCTAGAGAGAGAGAGAGAGAATGTGAGTGAGTGATGAGTCAATGTGAACGCATTGAAAAGCAGTATGGCTGTCATAGAGCTCCCATTGTACGCCACTTAACCTTGACACACACACACACACACACACACACACACACACACACACACACACACACACACACACACACACACACACACACACACACACACACACACACACACACACACACACACACACACACACACACACACACACACACACACACACACACACACACACACACACACACACACACACACACACACACAGGTCCTGGCAGGATGTATTGGCGTGCATTGGGAGACACGTGCAGGTCTTGGCAGCTATGCTGAAACTAAGCGCTGCTGACATGTATGTTGTATGTTGTGTGTTTTTGTTTGCGTGTGTTAAAGTTTCTAGGTGTGAACAAATAAAGATGCTTCATTCGTACACACGCGCCTTTGACCTGCATGTCATTAGTATGTTTATGTCCTGCTGCTGTGGGTTGGGATCCGGAAACCGGAATTATTATTATTATTGTGTCTGTGAGCCAACGTCTCATGTACCTTCACGTGCTGATGTGTTTTATTTGCATGTTTTATTTGCATGATGTGAGTCCATTACTCTCTACTGTGTTGGTGTGTTTGGCTACAACAGGCCACCGTAGTATACCGTGTGAGTTCTCTCCTCTGATTGGATGAAATTGGTATCCTGACCTGAACGTGTATTTTTTTTCTGGTTGGTTAAAGAGCCGAGGGAAGAGGAGGAGCCATGTTACTGAGCAAACTGTAACAAAATATTAAAATAATAATTAATATAACACTTTTTAACACTTGCATTCTCTGCCTTACTTCTCTCCATTCCACGCATCCATTCCGGGTTTCCCCCACCCTCTCTCTCTCTCTCTCTCTCTCTCTCTCTCTCTTTCCACCTTCTCCCGTTTGCCTCCATCTCCCACGATGCCCTCTGGCAGGGCGTCGTCGGCATGGCTAACAAGGGTCCGTCGTATGGGATGAGCCGGCAGGTTCAGGACAAGATCGACAGCAAGTATGACGCGGATCTGGAGCAGATCCTGGTGGAGTGGATCGTCCTGCAGTGCGGCTCCGGCGTGGGCAAGCCCGAGGAGGCCGGCAAGATGGGATTCCAGGCCTGGCTCAAAGACGGCTGTGTGAGTTACGGCGGAATGGATTCCCTTTACATTTAACAAGACAGATGTGATTTAGTACATTCCGCTAGCATCCCAGAGCTAGCCAGATGTAGCTCAGGACCGCGACCAACCTTTAATCTATAAACTAACCTGTGTCTGTGTTACAAACTTGCTGTGTGAACCGGTCTGGAGCGGATGATATCGTTAAGTCATGTTGTAGTATCGTTTTGTAGTCAACAGGCAGGAAGAATCAACCGGAACTTCCTTTTCCCTCAAACCGGAAGAAAAACAATAAAAGTTCTCGGAGCCTGCTGCTTTTACTGAGAAAAATCAATTTGAGGGAAAAGGAAGTTCCGGATGATTGTTGACTACAAAACAATACTACAACATGACGTAGCGATATCATCCGCTCCCGACCGGATCATAAACCTGAAAAGGAATGCTGCCCAGGCTAATATAAAACATTACCACTTAGATTGCAATCTAGTGTTCATGGTAGTTCAGAGTGCCAGGGAAAACTAGCCTGGTATCCAGCCTGCTTCGCTACGTTCGGCGGATTTTTTTTTCTCTCTTCGCTTATCAGTCTGGAAAGCCTCCTATCTCCAAGGGAGGCGGGACATGCCAAAAGCTTCGAAACCTAACGTGGCTTCTGATTGGTCTGTGGTGCGGGGCGGGACAAAGCACCAGTGAGACGTCATAGCAAAGCGCAGCTACTGCATGGAGGGTGCATGGAGGGTGGCGCTGGCTGATGACGTAGGTTGCCTAACGCTACTCTCATTCGTTGGAACAACATCCAATCAGCAACGACGTTGACTACGTAACATATGTAGTTCTAGTGTAGTTCTGCAAAACCTCCCAATGGGAGGCTTTCCAGACTGATAAGCGAAGAGAGAAAAAAAAATCCGCCGAACGTAGCGAAGCAGGCTGGATACCAGGCTAAGGGAAAACAGTGCAATTCTGCCCATGCATATCCGCCTCTCGCAGACTTGCAGAGGGAGGGGGAGAAGCCAGGGGTTGTGTTAGCAGCTGCCGACGATGTTTATCTTTCTCCAGAAACGGTATATGTCAGGCTCGATGCGATCAAAAATCACAATTTGTATCCAAAACTCGGATGGATTGATATCGCGGCTTTGGCATTTTGGCACTATGGCAGTAGCAATAGTTCAGCACAGGCCACCACAGATTTGTACAACGAGAGTTGTAAAAACGTCTTTGGCCTGGAGGCACTTTATGAACAATAAGTCAAATCAGTACTTGGCCTTCAATGAGTTTTAAAGGACACTAGCTGTTTTATTACCGTTGATACGTGGGACAGGTATACTCGTCATGATTAATCAATTTTGCGCCATGCGCTGATTACACATCAGTCATAATGCGTTTAATATCGCTGGAACCGCTCTGGTTGCTATGCACGGTCGCTAGGGCCCCTCCCGCGCCTTTTGTTTTCACTCAAACACACTGGCTCCTGTTTTAAGCCACGTCTTTGCAAGCGCTGTCCGTGGTGTTGAACCGGACGCGAGTCATAGTGGAATGGCCAGAAATCCCCGGCACCCAAGCGTCGTACCAGCTTCATCCAGCAGGCGGGACTCATTGTGTTAATGGTCTTTGTGCTGATAGCACATAGTAGGGCCTCACTCACATCTAAGACACACGCGTGTCCTGTGTCTTCTGTGTGTCATGGCCGCCTCAATGCATTTCCAATGGGAGTCACATGGTTTCATGACACAACCTTGTTGCATGGCTGTCTTCTACACTCCCCCCCATGCAACAAGGTTGTGTATTCAAACCATGTGACTCCCATTGGAAATGCATTGAGGCGGCCATGACACACAGAACACACAGGACATAAGTGTGTCTTGCGTGTGTCTTAGGTGTGAGTGAGGTCTTTACCAACGAACACCACTGTCCTCCTGACTATCGCCTGGCATGGTCAGACTAACATCACTGTGTAGACATTACTCTGGAACTTCAGACTAGTATCACTGCGTAGCCGTAGACATTACTCTGGAACTTCGCTGTGGAAGATCTATTTCCAAGGGGGCGGGGGGTTACAAACAGATTCCAACGTCACAGCAAAAATAAAGTCTCACTTTGAATAGTGGGCTCTGATTGGTCACCCTCCAACTCTGGGGTGTATAATTCAAACTGAGGAGTGTCAGACCATTCTCTCCTGTGGCAGATACATCTGGTTCCCAGGCTAAACTATATCCTGTCCCTCCCTCCCTCCATCCATCCACCCATCCCTCCCTCCCTCCCTCTATCCATCCCTCCCTCCATCATCCCCTCCATCCGCCCATCCCTCCCTCCACCCACCCATCCCTCCCTCCCTCCCTCCATCCATCCACCCATCCCTCTATACATCCATCCACCCATCCCTCCCTCCCTCCCTCTATCCATCCCTCCACCCATCCCTCCCTCCCTCTATTCATCCATCCCTCCCTCCACCCTTCCCTCCCTCCCTCCCTCCCTCTATCCATCCCTCCACCCATCCCTCCCTCCCTCCCTCCCTCCCTCCCTCCATCCATCCATCCATCCATCCATCCACCCTTCCCTCCCTCCCTCCATCCCTCCCTCCCTCCACCCATCCCTCCCTCCCTCCCTCCCTCCCTCCCTCCATCCATCCATCCCTCCCTCCCTCCCTCCCTCCCTCCATCCACCCATCCCTCCACCCTTCCCTCCCTCCATCCACCCTTCCCTCCCTCCCTCCCTCCATCCCTCCCTCCCTCCACCCATCCATCCATCCATCCATCCCTCCCTCCCTCCCTCCCTCCATCCACCCATCCCTCCACCCTTCCCTCCCTCCATCCATCCCTCCCTCCCTCCCTCCATCCACCCTTCCCTCCCTCCCTCCCTCCCTCCCTCTATCCATCCCTCCCTCCCACCATCCATCCATCCCTCCCTCCACCCATCCACCCATCCATCACTCCCACCATCCCTCTATCCATCCATCACTCCCACCATCCCTCCATCCCTCCCTCCATCCCTCCACCCATCCCTCCCTCCCTCTATCCATCCATCGCTCCCACCCCGCCCTCCATCAGGTGCTCAGTGAGCTCATCAACAGTCTGTTTGTGGACACCAAGCCGGTGAAGAAGATCGCCAGCTCCCCCATGGCCTTCAAGCAGATGGAGCAGATCTCCCAGTTCCTCAACGCCTCAGAGAAGTACGGAGTCAGCAAGACCGACATGTTCCAGACCGTGGACCTCTGGGAAGGTACGGGACCTTCTGACCATCTCCATGAAGATTGATAATCAATACTTAATAGATAATCAATAGAAACCTTCTCAACGTCTCCAAAAATACATATAATCAATAGATAATCAATAGAAACCGATATGTGGGAACGTACAGGACCTTCTGAACATCTCCATTGACCATTTGTACACCACGGCCACCACGGCCAACTAGCTGCAATTTCCCATTGACGGCCCAAACAGAATCCAAACAGAAACGTTTTCGGGGGTACAGGTTACTGATGAGTGATGACCAAGGGGCCAGTGAGGCTATTCAACGTTGAAGCTCTGGGCCCTAGTGGTAGGAGGAGGGACTACAGGCGGACCCGTGGATTCATGACCGGGAAACCCCGTGCAGCTGGGCTTTAACATTGAGCGCTCGGTTGCACTTCCGCATTTTCCGAATTTGGTGGTCAAATGCGGAAGTAGACGTTCTGAGACGGTACTTCCGGCAGTCTTCCGGGTGCTTCAAAACGCCACTGAGCAACTTCCACTGACATGAATAGCTGGGGGGGCGGAGCTTCGCGCCAGTTCAGTCTCTATCCTTTTATATACTCTATGGTGATGACACATTGTGTGTTTTTGGGGTACAGGGAAGGACCTAGCGGCCGTGCAGAGGACCCTCTCGGCTCTGGGCAGTATGGCGGTCACCAAGGACGAAGGGACGTACAAAGGAGACGCCAGCTGGTTCTTCAAGTGAGTCCAAACTTTCCGTGACGACTGAAACTCACGACGGAAAATGTTTTGCCGACTGGCTTTTTCTAGCCTGGGTTCCAGCCTGATTCGCTGCGTTCTGTGGATTTGTTTTGTCACTGCGCTACTCAGTCTGGCCAGCAGGCAGCAGACTCTCATTTCCTGCACCTCCGTAGCCACGTTGTTGCTGATACGTCATCCACTCTGTCCATGCTTCTCAATGCTGAAAAAAATAGCAGTAGTGTGAGTTTAGTGAATGATAAGGGGGACGTTGTAGGACAACAGCAGTAGCTGTGTGAGTTTAGTGAATGATAAGGGGACGTTGCAGGGCAACAGCAGTAGCTGTGTGGGGTGAGTTTAGTGAATGATAAGGGGACGTTGCAGGGCAACAGCAGTAGCTGTGTGGGGTGAGTTTAGTGAATGATAAGGGGACGTTGCAGGACAACAGCAGTAGCTGTGTGGGGTGAGTTTAGTGAATGATAAGGGGACGTTGCAGGGCAACAGCAGTAGCTGTGTGGGGTGAGTTTAGTGAATGATAAGGGGACGTTGCAGGGCAACAGCAGTAGCTGTGTGGGGTGAGTTTAGTGAATGATAAGGGGACGTTGCAGGGCAACAGCAGTAGCTGTGTGGGGTGAGTTTAGTGAACGATAAGGGGACGTTGCAGGACAACAGCAGTAGCTGTGTGGGGTGAGTTTAGTGAATGATAAGGGGACGTTGCAGGACAACAGCAGTAGCTGTGTGGGGTGAGTTTAGTGAATGATAAGGGGACGTTGCAGGACAACAGCAGTAGCTGTGTGGGGTGAGTTTAGTGAATGATAAGGGGACGTTGCAGGACAACAGCAGTAGCTGTGTGGGGTGAGTTTAGTGAATGATAAGGGGACGTTGCTGGACAACATTGATACAACGTCAAACTGGTGTTTTTTTCCCCCAACCCGCACCACAGACCAATCAGAAGCCACGGGTCGTTTTCACCATTTAACATGTCCGATTTACATGTAATAGGAGACTTTCCAGACTGAGTAGCGAAGTGACAAAACAACAAATCGATGTAATGCAACGAATCAGGCTGGAAACAAGGCTATAGGCTTTGTCCACCCAAAAGCAGAATTAAAACTAAGTGACTAAAACTTTGAACAGATACACCGACAATTCCGTTAACACATAAACAATACCTTTTGGATATTCTACTGTTAGATGATATAAGTTCTTATACCTATGATCCTTGATGACTATTTCCTGACCTGACAAAGATGTTATAGTTACATCGAAATGTTGTCGTTTTTTCCTGGCACCATGTTGAATAAAAAGTCTTAATCTGTCCGAGTTGCTCCATTGCCTTCGTTCCTTTTACAGACTATTTCTATGTATTAGCCCTCCATGAATTGTTCTTGCTTACTGTAAGTCACTCAACAAAAAACCAAAAAAACATGCCTGAATTCTGATCCTCGTTCCCGTTGTCGCAGGAAAGCCCAGGAGAACAAGCGGGAATTCTCCGACGACCAGATCAACGCGGGGAAGAACGTGATTGGTCTACAGATGGGCTCCAATAAGGGAGCGTCTCAGCAGGGCGTGAGCTTCGGCTCCACCCGGCAGATCAAGTGAAGCCGGCGAGTCTCTCCAGTCCAGACTTCACCCCCAAAAACACCACCTTCAGTCCCCCAGACCTGCCCCCTTCAGACCCAGATCTGACTTCTTAAGGCCCAGATCTGGCTTCTTAAGGCCCAGATCTGACTTCTTAAGGCCCAGATCTGACTTCTTAAGGCCCAGATCTGACTTCTTAAGGCCCATTCATACTCCAGATTTAGGCGATAAGCTACTCACCGTGGTGTCGTTTATTTAAGTTATAAAACTACAACATTACATCACTCACCGTGGTGTAGTTTTATAACGTCAATGCTTAAAGACGTTACCGCGAGTATGATGGCCTCGACTCGTCACCGTTTACAACGGTAATACAAATAAATAAAGTCAATAATTTATGTAGCTATTCTTAATAATGAACATGTGTAAAGTGATAGTTGTTGATATCTAGTGACTGAGACAACAGGCTGGAAAACAAAGGCAAATCATAACTGTGTTAAGTGAATGCACGTGAGCTGCAACTGGTCGCAGCCCTCATCAAGTCACCTTTCGCCCAATGTGGCCCTTGCCCCAAAATGAGCTTGGCACCCCTGGTTTAGGTGATATGGTTATCACCTAAAAGGTGAGTTGTTTTTCACCTAGAACAGGAGTATGAATGGGCCTTAAAACACTCTGCATTACTAGTCCCTAAAAAACAACAACCATTCCTTTCCGTCTAAAAAGCCAAGCTGCTCCGCACTCTTTGTCCACTTTATGACCTTTGTCTGAACCCGCCACAGGCTAAATCGCTTGACCTTATGACCTTTGTCTGAACCCGCCACAGGCTAAATCGCTTGACCTTATGACCTTTGTCTGAACCCGTCACAGGCCAAATCCCAATACTCAAACGTAATCATGGTGACCTCCAGTGTGACCCCCAAAAGTCCACTTCCGTTTGTCGGAGCCCAGCGCGACGCTAGAGAGCATCGAGGCTCTCCTCAGCAGCCTCGGAGCGAGAACACATCACACGTATATCCTCCGTGTCTCTCCGTCCTTTTGCAGAAGTTGTCGGAAATCGCCAGAAACCTCCTCGTCGACCGTAAACGACCCTCCCTATACCGAGCCTAACGGACCAACCCGGCTGCGCGAGAAGTCATGCGTCATACGTTCCCACTACTACAAATAGGCGGAGGAGGACGCGAGGACGGATGTTTTTGAGTATTGGAACGTGGCCATCGAGATACTCGCACTGCCCGACATCGCAAAAGCTCACCCCGCTTTCGCAAAGTAGTTTAGGGATAAGGGGTTTAGCATGGACGAAAATATAGCCCTCATTCTTAGGGTTTCTAAAAGGCACCGTGTCCACCAAAAGCATTATTATTATTTTTAAACGTCCAGAGCATTCACACAAATTCCACCTTTAGGCCAGACTCGACCCACCACCACTCACACGCAGAGAGCACACAACTCTACCGGCCCGCTCCGTCGAGACACACACACACACTAGCCTAGCCGCTCCGGTCCTGCTACAGCCTAGCGGCTAACGGGTGAGATGTTGGCTTTGCACACACCTGGGTTCGATTCCCGGGCATTCCACTATAGCAACTAAAACAAACAGCTAAAACTCTTTTTTTCGTGGACGCGAGGCCTTAAACATGCAGGAGGAGGAAAGACATCCATTCTACGGTATAACTGCCAGATAAATACTGGTCAGTTATTGAATATATTGACTATTATGATAATTATTGACACCCTGTCCTGCAGATTGCTACGCCCGCTGTATCAGCTCCAGTATTTTTTTTTGTTATCATTTTGTCTTAATAAAATGACTTTGAAATACATTCACTGCTGTGTTGGCTCAGTCATTCTGGAATACATTCACTGCTGTGTAAGTGTTGGCTTAGTCATTCTTTTTTTATAGACCATGATTAAGGCTGCACAATACTGTATATCGTTATTAATACTGATAATAGGTAACTGAGGTATGAACATGCACAATATCATTGTTTGAATGTTTAGTTTTCAATGTTGCAACACTTAAAATATAGAATACGACATTTTAACAGCATTTTACTGAGTGCGTTGCGTGTTCGAGTCCCGTTCATGACGACGTTTGCTGCGTGTCTCTCCCACTCTTTCCTGTCATTCTTCCCTTGAATCTATAAAAGGCAGAAAAGCCAAAAACAAAGCATGGCTCCAGGTGTCTTACACTGTGAACAATACAGCTTCGTCTTACATCCTGCATAGTCCCGCACCAGGAAATAATTCACCATTCATTTTCCCCATGGAGGTTTCAAAAAGTATCTATTTAAAGACATTTATGCCTCGGACAATTCCAACAGCCGAGTTGACCAATCATGACAATAAGCAAATCTTTTGGCCCGAACAAATAATTAGAAAGAAGAAAAAACACACAATTTTTTATTATTTGCTACGCCCAAAAACAACAACTGATTTGTCAACTCGGCTGTTGGCTTTGTACTTTTTGAAACGTCTATGGGGGAAAAAAATGAATGGGGAATTATTTCCTGGAGCCCACTGTTAAAATGTTAAATGGTGCATTTATATAGAGCCTTTATCCAAGGCGCGATTACATAGATTGTGCATTACATTCACCCAGGACCACACACACACATTCATACACAGATGGCGGCGGAAACCATGCAAGGCACCAACCAGCACATCGGGAGCAATTATCGGGTTCAGAGTCTTGCTCAAGCACATTTCGACACCAACTCTGGGGGAGCCCAGGTTCGAACCTTGCGGTCATAGGCGGTGCAAAAGGGGGGCCTTTTGCATGGCGGTGGCCCAGGGGCCCATAATTTCTAGACCACCACCCCAGGGCTTTTTTTATTTTCTTCCCGACGTGGCACATACTGTCTGCACACGTGTACGCGTAACAATTATGACATATAGGCCTGCGATATTCAGGATTTACAGCAAGGGATTGCTTAAAAAATAATAAACAGCCAAGAACTAAGCCAAATAAATGCAAACTGAGGGTTTAAACACTTTAAACCCTCAGTAATGTACCGTATCATGATGGTTTAGGACTTTTGGGGTTATTTTATTGACAAATGAATAAGCCCATTGTTAATAACAGTGACAAGGACCGTGTGCGTCACTGTTATTCACTGAGCTTGAGCCTATTTGCGGTCACGCGGACGCTCAAGCTCAGGGCCCCCCCTAGCTCAGGGGCCCCAACAAGCCCGTTGGATAATCCTCCCCTGCTTGCGGTTACCATCCGGTCACTCTACCCCTGAGCCATCGCCTTTGTTCTGAAAGGGGGCGGGACTGCAACACTATTTCTATAAGAAACATGAGGGTATTCATTTTACAGCCTGCAAAAACCTTTTACTTATTATTACCTAAAAGGATGTGTGGTTGTCTTCCAGGCTCGCCGCGACCCAAACTTATACAAAAATCACACCTGTGTGAACTGAGTGGTGCAAACACTGTCGCCTGCCATGGGTGTTCCGCGGCTGATGCCATGCGTTGCGTCAGGCTTGCGGTTAGGGTTAGATTTAGGGTTTGGGGTAGAGTGTTGGACAGATTCCGCCGAGAAACACTACTGTACCTCCTGCCACGGGTGTTCCGCGGCTAATGCCGCTGCCAGAAAATGCACTCATCATCACACACTGTGTATGGAAAGGACCAAGAAAGGACACGATGTCATGGTACTGGGTTCTCTGCCTTGATCAGAGTGATGAGGACGTACACGTACACAGGATGATCTCCCAGTAAAAAGGCAAAGGGCATGCGTTTTGTGATACTTGCAACAGGGCAAGTTGAAGCGGACGAGGAAATTGAGAGGAGGAGGTGGATGAGGAGGATGATGATGCACAGAGGAGGGTGGAGTCATCTGAATCTGATGATTCAGAAACCAGTGACACAGAATGTTCTGACACATGTGTTTTGCTTTCCTATTCAAAAGTAATGTTTTCACTCTACTGGATGGCGGCCATCTTGAATTTCGGGGCCAAAACGAGGTCTTATGATTAAAATGGTGTAAGATTTGGAATCCTCATGGTTGACTTGTATGGGAAAGTGTCTTTATACATGATTCTAGGTCATCTAGATCAAAAGTTTATTTTTGGCTATGGCGCCGGACACCATTTTGAATTTGGCCCTCTAGCGAAAAATGCCGGGATTTTTGCGAGGGACCTGGGGGCTAAATCTTTTATAAAGGGTCCATAGAGGTCAAATCAATCATCAAACCATCCTTCCCAGAGGATGGTCACAGAATCTTAGTCTGTGACCCTACTATAATAAAACATCATTAGCTTAAACTAATGATGCAAATGAAACTTTAGCATTCTCAAAAAAAGAAAAACCATGCATTCATTTAAACAACCGAAACACCTTTTTAATCAACATCTGTGACTTGCACAGCAAAAAACAAAGCTCCCAAATTCACACACCAAATATGATCTGATTTTTGTTTTACATTAAAAAAACATTAAACTCTTGAATGCCCTCAACAACATGATAGAAATCAGTGTGCGTGTATATATCTCTGTACAACAGGCACACTTTGTGTATAGATTATATTTAACAATAAAAACAAACAAAAAACAGTCAAAAACCCAAACAGTAGAAAAACCCACTTCAAGTTATGTTTAAAGCACTGAAAGAAATTTTTTTTTTAAATGAAAAAACCCTCAAATCGTCACTGTCGGACAGAAATCATGTATACCTCCACGTTTCAGATTAGCATGTAGCAGTCGTTCTCAATCAAATTGACCTTTGTAGGTCATAAACTTTTGAGAGCGTAATATTAAACCAAAATGACCCATTTGGTTTCATTTTACGCTCTCAAGAGTTCAATTATTGTTAAACATCTGCATTACTTAATTTAAGTCTACACAATTAGAATTGTTATTTTGATCAACGTTTGCCTGTTATCTCTTATCCAACGACGACAAAATATTCTTTAGTTTTGGGTCTGAGAGGCTAAATGTCATCAAATGGTGGTCCGTGGCTCAAATGGGTCTGAGAGGCTAAATGTCAGCAAAGGGTGGTCCCTGGCTCAAATGGGTCTGAGAGGCTAAATGTCATCAAATGGTGGTCCGTGGCTCAAATGGGTCCGAGAGGCTAAATGTCATCAAATGGTGGTCCGTGGCTCAAATGGGTCTGAGAGGCTAAATGTCATCAAATGGTGGTCCGTGACTCAAATGGGTCTGAGAGGCTAAATGTCATCAGATGGTGGTCCGTGACTCAAATGGGTCTGAGAGGCTAAATGTCATCAAATGGTGGTCCGTGGCTCAGATGGGTCTGAGAGGCTAAATGTCATCAAACGGTGGTCCGTGACTCAAATGGGTCTGAGAGGCTAAATGTCATCAAACGGTGGTCCCTGGCTCAAATGGGTCCGAGAGGCTACATGTCATCAAATGGTGGTCCGTGACTCAAATGGGTCTGAGAGGCTAAATGTCATCAAATGGTGGTCCGTGACTCAAATGGGTCTGAGAGGCTAAATGTCATCAAATGGTGGTCCGTGGCTCAAATGGGTCCGAGAGGCTAAATGTCATCAAATGGTGGTCCGTGGCTCAAATGGGTCTGAGAGGCTAAATGTCATCAAATGGTGGTCCGTGGCTCAAATGGGTCTGAGAGGCTAAATGTCATCAAATGGTGGTCCGTGGCTCAAATGGGTCTGAGAGGCTAAATGTCATCAAATGGTGGTCCGTGGCTCAAATGGGTCTGAGAGGCTAAATGTCATCAAATGGTGGTCCGTGGCTCAAATGGGTCCGAGAGGCTAAATGTCATAAAATGGTCAGTGGCTCAAATGCTGAATAAATAATGGATTTGATGTGAAAAAGGTTGAAAACCACTCGCACGTAGGGCTGCATCGATATGGAAATGATTGGCCGATACAGATGAATAAAATAACAATTTAGCCGATATCGATATTTGTACATTTAGTTTTTGGTGTAATTTCTATTTGCGTGCCAGGGAAACATACAGTATCAGTATACAGTAAATCTTGCACTAACCCTTACTCTTTATCTCTACATTTATTTGCCATTTCTTACTATTTTAAAACATTTTAAAATAGTTCAAATAGCTGATCTACAAGCTCACAACGTGTCGATGTAGATCGGCTAAGTTGAACTATTTTTTTAAATGTTTTAAAATAGTAAAAAATGGTAAATAAGTGTAGGAATAAACTCTGAATCTTCATTATAAAACGTTAAGTGTTCAGAATCTACAGCTTGCAGGCTGCAGACAGCCAACAAAACGCTCAAAATAGATTTAGCTATTCAAAAATAGCAGATCTACAAGCTCATAGCGCGCCACCGAGTGGCACGCTACGAGCTACGAGGTCTGCTATTTTTGAAAAATCGTGAAAATGTGCCTCAAATTTGGAATATATTTTTTCAGAACAAACGTTTTTAACTCAAATCTTTGCTTCTGGGGAGGTCCCTGGAACAACATATTTTCAGATGGGGGTCGGAGGCCAATTACAGATCATTTTTGGGGTCCTTGACATGAAATATTGAGTGATATAGGCCTAGAAACATAGGTATTTCAGAAAACTATGTATTTTCTTCAGGCCTAAATGGGTTAAAAGATGGATGTCAGGTTGAACGAGTCTAAAGGCCCTTTTTTGTCCACCAACTGGTTTCTTTGCAGATTCTCGGAACCGGTGGCCATTCTTTTTCGTTTTGGTTCCAGTTGGATCCAGTCCTGGGATTCTTTGGGAAAACATGTATTTTTTTACCCCCAGGTTTCCTATAACAAGGTAACGTATATTTCCGCCCGACAGCGAGGATGAAACAATAACCATCATACAACCATCAAAGATCAAAGATGAAACCACATGGAGTGAAATAAAAGTCTGTCGTGAACAGAACCACTGATGAAGCTCCAGACGATACATGCTCATACGTCCCAGTGACGGGACGTGACAATGTTACGATTATAGGGATATCCCGATCACCTTTTTGCTCCTGGTCCGATCATTTGATTTTGAGCATCTGCCCGTATACCGATTTTTACCGATCCGATATATCTTCATAGAACACTTATGCCATATCACAATAGTACAATAATCCATAATCACAGATGATATCCAGTCTAATATCACGATATGGATAGAATATTTTTTTTTGACAGCCCTATAGTTACGATAGTTTTCCACGTCGGAATGAGCGTGTATCGTCTGTTAGTCTGCTGTACAGTATGTAAGGTGCACACAACTCTCTCTCTGACACACACACACACACACACACACACACACACACACACACACACACACACACACACACACACACACACACACACACACACACACACACACACACACACACACACACACACACACACACACACACACACACACACACACACACACACACACACACACACACACACACACACACACACACACACACACACACACACACACACACACACACACACACAGTGATAAAAGGCCACATGTTTTTGGGAAGCGCAGAGCGGGGAATTAACCAATCGTGCAGAGTCCTGTCTCTCACGGAGGGGGAATTAACCAATCAAGAGTCCTGTCTCTCACGGTCACGTCCAATCAGCATTCGTCTTTGTGACCCCCCCTTCGCCATCGTGACCACGACAGTGACATCACGGGTGGAGGAGGAGCCTCCAGTTAAAGGAACCAGGAAGTCCTTTTAAGGCCTGAGAATAAGGCCGGATCCGTCCTCCAGTCCCACGACAAGAAACAAACAGATCTACAAGCTCAGGAAGCAGTGCGACCGCAGTGCGCTGTGGGCTTGTAAGTCTGCCGTTGTATTATTGGTGGATGACATCGCCGTGAGACCAAGTATGAACCGGGCTTAGAGGAGAACTTGAAACACCCACAATCACTTAGTTTTTTTCCCCTATCATCGTTTCCTTTGTTTTTGTCTCTTGGAATCTTAAAATATTTGATGGATTGAAGAAAATGCGGATCAGCAGGACAGCAGCATGTAAACCCATTCAGGACGGGAACCGCTTTAGGGGTACTAAACTAACATTAATATTTTTGATTTTTTTTTAAAAATAAATATTTGAAGTTTAGGATTTAGAAGACGTTTTTTGTTTTTTTTACCCATTTTGAGCAGGAACCCCTTTTGGTGGTTACATACATTATGTTATAATTTAGCTATTGAAAAATAGCAGATCTACAAGCTCATAGCGCGGCACCGAGTGCCGCGCTATGAGCTTGTAGGTCTGCTATTTTTGAAAAATCGTTAAAATGTGCCTCAAATCTTTCCGAAAATTGTCATTTTTTTTTAATTTCGACGTCAGGCCTGAATGGGTTAAATGGGTTAAAAAGATGAACTCACAACTCTCTCATCAGTGCAACGTTTTGTAGTCTCTAAATTATTTCCGGATAAAAGTTTTGCCGTGTCCGCATTCGTCTTCCAATTCAATCAAATATCCTTTCCAGTTTTTTCTTCATTTCAGGAACGTGACAAAAAAACAGAACAAAAATAGCACGTCTTCATGGAGTGAGTGATTGAAAGGGAGAGAAAAGAAAAGGTGTCATTTTGGGGGTGGACTGCTCCTTTAGTCCATGACAGCATGGACCAGTGGTACAGGTCCTATAGAGCGCGGCGAGTGGCGGCCATTTTGGCGGTTCCAACGACATGGCCAAGCCCGTTCATTTCCCAAAATATTCATATTTGTGTATTGTTTTTAAGCCAGGAACCCCCGAGCCACCCGGTCTCCTGGTGAAGCATGACCCTAAACCATTTGATTCTGTGTTAACCCATTCTGGGCGGGAACCCCTTTTGGTGTTTTAAATATTATGTTATAATTTAGCTATTGAAAAATAGCAGATCTACAAGCTCATAGCGCGCCACCGAGTGGCGCGCTATGAGCTTGTAGGTCTGCTATTTTTGAAAAATCTTGAAAATATTTATTTCAGAAAACCGGAAACTTTTTTATTTTTGAGGTCAGGCCTAAATGGGTTAAAACATATTATAAAAGGCCTGGGCCGGCCTAGCGGTCCAGGCACCTTGGCTGGTAATCCCGCATGTCGCGGGTTCGAGTCCCGATCCTGACTAACTTTGATGCGTGTCTCCCCCCCTCCCCCATCTCTCTCCTCGTTTCCTGTCTACCTACTGTGATCTATCAGTAAGAGGCAACCCCCTCTCTCTCTCTCTCGCTGTGTCTCTCTCTCTAACAGAAGAGCCATCATCTCCATCATCTTCTCAGTGTTCTCCAGAAGGAGTGTTGAAGCAGTGGAGACTCACCCTGTACGGATCCTCATTCTCCTACAGCGACGTAAAAACGTAAAAAAGTTATAATTGTAATTGTAAAAATTATAATTGTTTTGACACATAATTAAATGTTTTAGGGTCACGGTGATTCAGCAGGAGGCTGGTGAATAAACTAAATAGTAATGTCATACTGTATATATCGTTATCGGTAGCCTGTTAGGTTCTCTCTCCCCCCCTAGTGCAGCGCTACGTCACATCATTTGGAGCGACGCCCATCCGGAAGGGTTGACTCCCACTTCTAGACCGGAGCGGACAATGCGTTCCTCCAGGCTTTCTTTTTTTTTTTGCGCCGACAAAAAATGAAAGCCTGCTGGGTACCGAGGATACGTTATCGGTAAGTGACGACCTGACCCTGACATATTGGCGCTCTACCGGATACCGACATCGGGCAACGTTTCATCTCTAAAGCCAAAACCACACCAATGGGTCGCCAATGCAACTCCTTGCAGCCGAGACGTGTAGACGCATGCAGTTGCATGTAGACTCATGCAGTTGCATGTGTGTGGTTTAGACTTTTTAATACAAATATTTTCGGAAAATCGCTATGGGAGAGAGAGAGAGAGATTTAAAAAAAAAAAAAAAGGAAAAAAAAGGAACAGGCTTTCTATGAGCGGAGCAACAAAATGGCCGCCGCCGCTCGGCTCCTGTTATGTGGTCGTCGATGCGTCGACGACCACCAGCGACACTTTGGCCTCGTCGCAGTCCAAGACCGTGTGAAGGAACGAGCTCGCTGCGTCTTCCTCCTCCTCCTCTCTCAGCACCTCCTCCACCCCTCCTCCCCCCCTGCCCCCGCGGCCCCCCCGCCGGGCCCCCCGGTTGGCGGCGGGTCGCTTGGAGGCCCCTCCTCCCCTCCGCAGCAGCTGTGGCAGCTCGCAGTGAGCCAGGGTCACCTCCAGGGTGTAGTAGAGAGACCAGAAGAGAGCGAAGCAGCCCAGCAGCAGCAGGAACTAGTGGAAGAGCACGCACACACACACACACGCACACACGCACGCAGACACACGCAACCATTAGTGTTAACACACTGAATGCCAACGACGCGTGTCAATCCAAAGCCCACACCGAGGGCGATGTCTTTAGACCGAAAAAAGACCTGGCGGTCTTGTTTCCATCTGGGTCCCATGCATTCATTCACTACACAATGATGACAATAATCGAGATATCTCAAAAACATGATAACTATGTACAGGTGGAAGTACCAAAAAATCTAAGTACAAATAAATATCTCGGAGGGGAGGGGGGGGTATAGGGAGGTTGGGCAGTCATCTTCTCTCCTTTTGACCCGCTGACATTGATAGGTGATTTTTCAGACCGGTTTTAAAGAAAGCCAGTGATTTGTTTGTTTTGAGGGAAGGGGGCGGGGCATTCCACACCTGAGTGGCAGTGCTGTGGATATGTGCATATTTGTGACTAAATCTGACTGAGGGACTGCCATTGGGTTTTTTGAATTTTCGTTTTTTCATGTCATATGAAAGCAGTGATAGCTTCAAATTGCCATATTGGTTGTTCAGTTTGACCCACCAGTTTTGGAGATATGGCTTATAGAGTAATGTCTGGCAGAAAACAGCGAGTTGAGAAAACAGGCTTGAAAGGTTCATTTCTGTGGTCTCATTACATTACACCTAGCTACATGTTTGGGCATTTATTTCATATTTACATGTCGATTTCAGCTCTGACACTTATTTCAGACATGCTCTAGTATGTGAAGAGTCTGCCTGTGCTATTAACTCATTTTGAATAAAAATAAATAAAAAAAGGTTTTTCTCCTGTGGTGAAAAGCTGTAATTTGCACGATGGCAGTCTCTCAGTCAAATCTGGTCACATTGGTTCTATATTTGGGTGGCACCAGATCATTATTTATGCTCCCTCTAGCGTTGTGGCTGTGGGAGTTGCTCACCTTTGTGAGGTAATCAGTTAAGTAAATGGGGACTGAGGGCACAGAGGGCAGGGCTGAATTTACAATTTTGAATGTCAGCCCCATTTTCAACTGCTTGACTCTGTCTTCTACCCGGAGCCATCCTATGCCATCAAAATGTGTTGCATAAAGGTGGGTCATGGGCCCTAGGCCTAGAAGGAGTCAAATTAGTTTGTTCTGGGAGGTTTGAAGCTTAATTTTTTGTGACATTGAGATGTTCGAGAACCAGGAGGTACAGGCGTAGTCAAATATGGGCTGAATAAGAGCTCCAGCTAATGTCCTGAGAGCCCTCTTGTTTACAAAGGAGGAGATTCTCCCCAAAAATCTTGTCCTTTGATTTACTTTTTTGATTGCCCTTGTTGCCATGCCTTCACCTGTCAGCTTGTTGTCCAGGATGTGTGTGTGTGTGTGTGTGTGTGTGTGTGTGTGTGTGTGTGTGTGTGTGTGTGTGCGCGCTTACCTTGAGTCCGTTGGATGTGAAGGGGTTAACTATCTCTGGTGGGACGTCCAGATCGGGGGGGCAGGGCAGAGAGAAACTGCTGTCCAAAAACTGACCACTCATAGCCTCCTCCACCAGCCTGTCAATCACACACACACAACCAATAAGATCACTCATAGCCTCCTCCACCAGCCTGCCAGTCACACACACAGCCAATCAAATACCTCCACAAGCCTGTCGATCACACACACAGCCAATCAGCACACATTAGAAATTAACCTTGGTCAAGTCCCACCCGTTGGTCCCGCCCACATTTTATGCTGGGAATCCAAACCACGGGCTGCCTTGGACGTGTATAGGCGTCCTTAGGTCTCTTTGATTGATATAAAAGACCTTTCCTTGTGTTTCTATTGGCCAGTCATGTCCAAATCATTTTCGGGGGTCCCCAGCCAAAAACGTTGAGAACCCCTGATCTAGGGCTCTCCATGGTTTTAACCAAAAGGGAAATGTTCTGTCTTAATTTCTGAGTTCAGCATGCCTCTCGTTTGGAATACAAACACCAGCGCAAGCCGGAAGATTATGCCTTTGCGGTTTTGGGCGGTAACGGAAGGCGGGGCTTTTCAGAGTAAAATGTGCCTCATAGCTGGCACTCTCTAGCTCCATTATTTTGAAGAATTCCCCGGCAAAAATAGTGTGTTAAGGTCAACCACACCAACGCAAATCCTTGCAACCCAATGGGCTTTAGTCTTAAAATTAACAGTGCGCATCAAACAAGGGAAAGGCAGTCGGCGCGGTCAAAACACGGGCAGCGGCCAAACACACGTTCAAAATGCATCTTTCCTCTGGTGACCCGTAATGTACAATCATGTCAAGACTGTGGTGTACTCGTTTTGTCTTGTTTTTTTTGTTTGTATTTTGTCTGTGCATTGTAATGTCCGTATTGTGGTTGTTTTCCTATGTTGTGTTTAAAAAAGAAAATGTGTGGTTCTATATACATTGAATGGCGATTGTTCAGCTGTGAAATTTCAGAGCCTCAATAAAAATACATTGGAAAAAAAAATATGCTTTCTGGCCTGGGCCGTGGCTCAGCGGTCCAGGCACCTTGGCTGGTAATCCAGTCTGGCAGTGTGCCGCGGGTTCGACTCCCGATCCCGACGGCCTTTACTGCATGTCACCCCCCCCCCCTCATCTCTCTCCCCATTTCCCGTCAGCCTACTGTCTGTCCCTCCATAAAAATAAAGGCGAAAGCCACAAAAAAAATAAAAATAATAATACACGCTTTCTGTGACACACAATATCCACTGCGACACACACGCGTGGCATTAGAAGATTGTAGTGCACGCACACACACACACACACACACACACACACACACACACACACACACACACACACACACACACACACACACACACACACACACACACACACACACACACACACACACACACACACACACACACACACACACACACACACACACACACACACACACACACACACACACACACACACACACACACACCTCTGCCTGTCCTTGACGTCGCTGTAAGAGAAGGAGGATCCGTACAGGGTGAGTCTCCACTGCTTCAACACTCCTTCTGGAGAACACTGAGAAGATGATGGAGATGATGGCTCTTCTGTTAGAGAGAGAGACATAGAGACACAGAGAGAGAGAGAGAGAGAGAGACACATTTTTGAATAGTTAAAATGGCCAGTCTACAAGCTCACAACGTGTCAATGTAGATTGGCAAGTTGAACTATAAAAAAAAACTAAAAAACAAAAAAGTAAAAAAAGGCAAAAAGAAGTTTAGGGATAAAGGGTTTAGCGGTGACGATGGCCCAATGGCTCTGTGTGTGTGTGCATCACGTACTGTGGTCAGATATGTGTAGACGGTACAGGCCTTCAGCTCTCTCCCCCCAGCAGCGCACGGTGGAGAAAGTCCAGTCCTGGTAGCCTGACGAGTCCCTGGAAGAGAAAACACACACACACACACACACACACACACACACACACACACACACACACACACACACACACACACACACACACACACACACACACACACACACACACACACACACACACACACACACACACACACACACACACACACACACACACACACACACACACACACACACACACACACACACACACACACACACACACACACACACACACACACACACACACACACACACACACACACACACACACCATGAGCAATGTGTTTCCTCCAACAGAACTAGTCTGGCTAGGCCAGCCTCATACCGCAAAACTGTAATGGAATTATGAAGATGAGAATATTAAACTGTCTTGAAAACATTCACACGAGTCATCACAGCTAGTGTCCCTTTTGGTGTCCCTTTTGCACCTCACAGTATACTGGGAAGCAAGGCCTTCACCTGTTGGTTGTCTGTCAGATGACCTATGCTTACACAGACCCTTGTTTGACCATGTCCACTGAGCACACCTCCAATGTATTTTTTTCTCTTTCGTTGTGTATAAGAGAGACACATGTAAACAGCTCTGGAGGCATTCGTGCAGTCTCCCTGGGCGTCCCGGATCGTTCTTGTAATAAAAGTGACATTGTTTCAGTCCACTCTCTACTTTGATTATTCCTTAACCCGGTAAGACCCAACGATGCTTCTCGGTAACATTTTTATTTTAATTAATTACTTAATTATTATTTTGTTTCTGTTCTTTTTTCACTTAAACATCATTGATGTTCATTGTTTAGTCTTGCAATGCCATTGGTCATGATATTTGCATATAAATACCCCCACAGAGGCACACATTTTCACAACTTCAAAATGTCTGGACATTTTTAATCAAAATTGACCTATGACCTTTAATCTTTAACCCTGATAAAAGTAACTAAAATGCATGTAATACATATATTTGTGTGATCATTAGAATGTCTAGAACATGTATTATGTATTATTGTGAGAGATATCCACCAAATGTAAATTATTAATTTATTATTATTTTAATAAATTATAAATGTGCATAACTTTATTTTATTTTATTTTTTTAACATATTTATTTAACATAAGTCCTAGTAGTAGTAAGGTTGAAATCTCTTTTTTGCAAGTAGAAATATATCCGGGTCTTAGACTATAATAGTATATAAAAGCATACAAGTATGCGGACGTCTCTGACGTTTATAACAAACCATAACCGTTTGAAAATCGGTTGAACATGTAGTAAGTTATGGTAATTTAAAAACGACATGCCCCATAGACACAATGTTATGCTGCACCTTGGTAAGATGGCCGCCACGTAACGACGTCTCCATTGGCCAGCAGCGCGGGCGATTCATCTAGCTTTCTAGTTTAACTGCTCACTCGGCTTGCACCAATCAGAGCTGACGTATGTACCTGTCAATCACTCGGCGTGCACCAATCAGAGCCGACGTGTGTACCTGTCAATCACCCGCCGTGCACCAATCAGAGCTGACGTATGTACATGTCAATCACTCAGTGTGCACCAATCAGAGCTGACATATGTACATGTCAATCACTCAGTGTGCACCAATCAGAGCTGACATATGTACCTGTCAATCACTCTGCGTGCACCAATCAGAGCTCACGTATGTAGCCTACCTGTCAATCACTCTGCGTGCACCAATCAGAGCTCACGTATGTAGCCTACCTGTCAATCACTCTGCGTGCACCAATCAGAGCTCACGTATGTAGCCTACCTGTCAATCACTCTGCGTGCACCAATCACAGACGTGATCCCGCTGGGACACACCAGAACGATCTCCACGTTTCCGCGACACGGGTGGTCGATGGTCAGGGTGACGGACACGTGCTCCAGGGTCCTAATGCCCGACCCGTCGCAGTCTGCGTCGCTGACTGTAAACCACATGACAGCAGTTTAATACAAAACAATCACATTTGAACTGAGGACCCCCCAACATAATCACATTTAAACTAGGGACCCCCCAACATAATCACATTTGAACTAGGGACCCCCCAAAATAATCACATTTAAACTAGGGACCCCCCAAAATAATCACATTTAAACTAGGGACCCCCCAACATAATCACATTTGAACTGAGGACCCCCCAACATAATCACATTTGAACTAGGGACCCCCCCAACATAATCACATTTGAACTGAGGACCCCCCAACATAATCACATTTGAACTGAGGACCCCCCAACATAATCACATTTGAACTAGGGACCCCCCAACATAATCACATTTGAACTGAGGACACCCCCAACATAATCACATTTGAACTAGGGACCCCCCAACATAATCACATTTGAACTGAGGACACCCCCCAACATAATCACATTTAAACTAGGGACCCCCCAACATAATCACATTTAAACTAGGGACCCTCCAACATAATCACATTTGAACTAGGGACCCCCCAACATAATCACATTTGAACTGAGGACCCCCCCAACATAATCACATTTGAACTAGGGACCCCCCCAACATAATCACATTTGAACTGAGGACCCCCCAACATAATCACATTTGAACTGAGGACCCCCCAACATAATCACATTTGAACTGAGGACCCCCCAACATAATCACATTTGAACTAGGGACCCCCCAACATAATCACATTTGAACTGAGGACACCCCCAACATAATCACATAACCAGACAGTGGCCTTGTGGTTAGAGTGTCAGCCCTGAAACTGGGAGGTTGGGGGTTCGATCCCCGGCCGGGTCATATACCAAAGACTAAGAATGGGATCTAAGAATGGGATCCAATGCCTCCCTGCTTGGCACTCAGCATTAATGGGTTGGATTGGGGGTCAAATCAACAAATGATTCCCGAGCGAGGGCGGCGCCCGCTGCGGCTCACCGCTCTAAGAGATGGGTCAAATGCGGAGAACAAATTTCACTGCGGTAACGTGTGTGACAAAATTTTACTTTGAACTGGGGACCCCCAACATAATCACATTTGAACTTGGTTGTCGGACAATTGGTTGTCCGACTATAGGCCTATCTCACAGCCCGCTTTCCACGCCCACTTCCGGTAAATAGTGGTGTCTTTAACATTAGCATTTACACGTTTTTTTCTCTGGAGAATCTAAGTACATTTTCTAATGTAAAAATGTGACAGACCAATATTATTATGAAGCAAACAAGATGGTAAATCAGCTCGAACAGATAGAACAAACCTTACCTTGAGAAAACAAAAGTTGTAGACTTCTTAAATTACGTCTGTTAACATGTAGCGTCTATGGAGTGACGTCACGCTATCACCACTAACCCCGAAAGGGGGCGTATTAAGGGGGGCGGGGAAATTCTGTGAGATAGGCTTATTGGCTGTCGGACTATGTCGTCTGTACTGTACTGTACCTCATCATGCACCTGTGCATGTGCTACATCGTAGTCTGTACTGCACTGTGCACCTGTGCACAGTGTGAAGCTCAACAGTGCCACTTTGTCACCTCTAAACAGACATACAAAGGTCCACATTGCTGTTCCTTGGAGTGGCTGCACCACTACAAAATGTTGCCCGTTTCTTAGGTAATATTTGACAATTTGACCCTCATTTTTGTATAGTTTGTCGATTACTTGTGGTGGTCTTTTACTTTTTATCCCACAATTTTGTAACCCGTTTTCCCCCCTGTGTCAATTATCTAATGTGATCCTGGGCTCTAAACACCCCCCGCCAACCTAGTCCCCATATATGGGGGACATGGGGAGAGCAACGGACTTGAACTCATGCTTCCTTCATGCCTGAGTGTCCAAGTTGCTCCTTTACACCTGACAGGGGGGAGTTTCCCTGGTTGGACGTAGCGCGTGGAAGGAACACGTTACTCCAACCAGTTCCTTTCCCCTCCATCAGGCGCCCCGGCTGGCCAGGGGGAGGTAGTTTAGACACCAGGATTACTGCATGTTTTTTGTGAGGGTACACGGGGAGAACATGCAAACTCCACACAGAAAGGCCCTTTCGCCAACCCCGCCTCAGGTATGGGCACTGATGGAGGAGGAAACACGCCTCCAGCACCCACAGTGTACCGAGCGGGAATCGAACCCAGGACCTTCTAGCTGTGAGGTGACAGCACTACCAACTGTGGGAATCGAACCCAGGACCTTCTAGCTGTGAGGCGACAGCACTACCAACTGTGCCACCTTGGGTGGTCTTTAATGGTCTTATTTTATTTCATTGTAGGTGTATTAACACATGAAAGAGGCGTCGCAGTTCTGACTCATTTCAACTCTAAACAGCTGTAGTTGCATCGACGTCAGCTTGAAGATGTGTTAACAGAACAGCTTGAAGATGTTTTGTTAAAAGAACCGCTTGAAGAAGTTTTGTTAAAAGAACCGCTTGAAGAAGTTTTGTTAACAGAACAGCTTGAAGATGTTTTGTTAACAGAACAGCTTGAAGATGTGTTGAGCGCACGCAGCCTAACTGCTCAGACCGGCAGCCTCCAAATCCAATCTCTGGCATACCGACGCAGATTGGAAACACGCTGCTCTGTTTTATCAGGTCCGGACAACAAGACAACACACGGAGAATCATTTAAACCATGTTGGAGAGCGAGAGAGAGAGAGAGAGAGAGGTGCATACAGAAAACAGTCCAGGTTTACTTTGTATTGTGCAAGATACAAATATTTAGTTTTTGTCGTTTCCAGAAAGAAACAACCTAGACTCTAAACGTCCCAGACTCTTCTCCCTTCTCTAAAACACCCTGGACAACGCTCCACACGTCCCAGACTCTTCTCCCTTCTCTAAAACACCCTGGACAACGCTCCACACGTCCCAGACTCTTCTCCCTTCTCTAAAACACCCTGGACAACGCTCCACACGTCCCAGACTCTTCTCCATTCTCTAAAACACCCTGGACAACGCTAAACAAGTCCCAGACTCTTCTCCCTTCTCTAAAACACCCTGGACAATGCTCCACACATCCCAGACTCTTCTCCCTTCTCTAAAACACCCTGGACAACTGCTGTGTGTGTGCTAAATGCCTAAATTGACAACGCTCCACACGTCCCTCTTCTCCCTTCCCTAAAACACCCTGGACAACACTCCACACGTCCCAGACTCTTCTCCCTTCCCTAAAACACCCTGGACAACGAGTGTCTGCTTAAATGTCAACATTGCAATTGTAATCCTTAACGATCTACAGTACATCGCCTGACACACACACACACACACACACACACACACACACACACACACACACACACACACACACACACACACACACACACACACACACACACACACACACACACACACACACACACACACACACACACACACACACACACACACACACACACACACACACACACACACACACACACACACACACACACACACACACACACACACACACACACACACGTCTCCCCGGTTCTCCCTGGCCATGTAAGGCTGAACGCACACACATTGGGGGGGCTGAACAAATCCTCAGTGTTTATCTAAACTTTGACAGTGTACATAGAACCAAACGGACCCTACATGACTGTAGTGATGTAAGTGTTCACGCTCTGATGATGGACGACGCACGCTGTAAACAGTAGCGCCACATGTTGAGTGAGCGTGCCTGTGTCAGAGCACAGAGAGAGAGGTGAGCTGGCTTAAAACTATGACTGGCCGAATTGCACGCCCTGATGCCATAATGTGGACTTCTGTTTTATATAGGGCTAATTAGCCCTAGTGACTCCGTCTGCTGTCTGTCTGTCTGTCTGTCTGTCTGTCTGTCTGTCTGTCTGTCTGTCTGTCAGGCCGGCATGTCTTGTGAACCATAGAATGCATTAGAGCCAAAAGCCAGTCGGGCCGGGCCGTGTTCTGTCCTGACCAACAGGCCCAGGGCAGGGCCGGGCTCACCGCGCCGTTATATTAATTTTCCAATGTGAATTTCACCCAGATTTGACTTGGTTCAGCAGCAGCATGCTGCTGTCTGTCCGTCATCACTCACCCAATACCGCTGAAGTGCCCTTGAGCAAGGCACTGAACCCCCAACTGCTCCAGAGGAGCCGCTTAGTGGCCAACAGTATAAGACTGTGGTTGTACTGTGGTCAGCTCCCAGGTTTTAATTTGTTTCTATGTGCATGGCCTTGTTGAAAACGAGCACTTGTGCTCAGCTACTACCCTGGGTAAATAAAGGATACAAATAAAATAAAAACTGAGAGCAATAGGCCTGGTCTTCAACATACCCAAAGGACCAGTGCTTTTATAGGCCAGGTATTTTTTCGGTGATCCCCTTGGACGTGTATTTGAACGTACTCTGTACTGTTCACATTTCTGTATTCAAGTATTCAATCCTGGTACTGATTTGTCTGTATTTCCTGATTATGAATTGAATACATAGGACCATAATGGAAACAAGACCTTATGGGTATTTTTTGCATTGTTTTGTGTATAGTTGTTTGCAACTTGTTAACACTAGCGGTCCATCTGACCGATTTTGAGATTTTTAAGTGGATTTTCTTTGCCCATGAAGTTCTGAGAAAGTTCCCCTTGCATGACTTTTTCTAAATATTCGATTCGAATCATCTGTTTTTTTTCTCCATCTGAAACGTTCCGCCGTCACCCTCTCTCCCCCCGCAAGCAGTGAAGTTCACACCTCACACCACCAAGCATTGTTCAAGCTAATGGGTCATTTGCATTCCAACTACTTCCACATGTAGGCACACTTACATTACGAATGTACTCACCTACATCAACATGTAGACTAAATGTGGTTTTAGAGGTTATATTTGTTATATGCGGTTTGCAGAAATAATAATAATGTCTGGTGGTGATGATAAAAATAAATCAATTATTCTGATGGTTCGGAACTTCGTAGGGCACGCTAAAACCGGCATTATAGACTGCTGCTGTGGATTGTTCCACAGCCTATTCTGGCATATAAATATCGCCAGCTCTTTGTCAGTCAAAAGATAACAGTTCTGTCCGTCCTTTTGCGCCACATTTTCATGATTTTTCAAAAATAGCAGACCTACAAGCTTGTGTTCAATCAATCCATCAACCAATCACAGACAGAGCTGTGCATCGGAACAGCTGCACCGCTCAAAAAAGACTAAGCAACATTCAAATTAAAAGAATGATTGGTATTAGATGGGAATGAGTCGAGTCTGACGCACACCTAACTGCACACAGCCCCACACACACACAGCCCCACACACACACACACACACACACACACACACACACACACACACACACACACACACACACACACACACACACACACACACACACACACACACACACACACACACACACACACACACACACACACACACACACACACACACACACACACACACACACACACACACACACACACACACACACACACAGCTCCTGACCACAGAGACGCTATAAAAGACAGATGGGTGGATATCACGATGAGGTCACTGTGAGTGTGTATGTGCGTGCACACGCGTGCAATCACTCAGGAGCATCAGAGAGTTGAGAGAGCAGAAAGAAAGAAAGGCAGACAGATGAAGTGAGAGCAGGGATGTGTCACTCGTGCGCACGCACACACGCACACACGCACACACACACAGAGAGAGAGAGAGAGCAGAGAACATGCCCTCATAAGGACATGTAGCAGGGGGAGGGGCTGAATATGACGACTGTACTGTTAACTCTGTGTACACATGCAGGAACGCACACAGAGAGAGAGAGAGAGAGAGAGCGATGGATGGATCTTAATTTGCACAGTCATTGACCATTACGTTAACTTTTTCACGTCCTCAAATTGTACGCCGTTTATTGGCGCTCCAAACCATTTTGAGGAAAACCTAAGACTTGAATTTGAGACCCAACTAAATGTCGCAAAAACAACGTCTTCCTTTGTTGAAATTGGCTAATGGGAGGTATATTGATAACGGGAGATATTGATAACTTCCTGCTTCTCAAGGCCGATACTAAATACAAATACGTGGCCGTTTCTGACCGAGGCCAAGTCGCTGATCCGACGCGCACGTGGCCGTGTGCGTGCGTAATAGTCCTTATTCTCTTCAAAATGAGTCAAACTACAATTTACAATTTAGGCATTTAGCAGATGCTCTTAATCCAGAGCGACTTACATTAAGCAATAACAAAAGCATGGCATACATCACATATAAAAAGTAGTTATCATGAATCATGCGTAAACTAAGAACGTAACAGTGGAGTATCTATGTTAACTATACATACTATACTATATAATATATTATACATGTGTACTATAAAGTGCTATGACTACATAAAGTGCAATTCTAGAGCAGTCTACGTAACAAGCTATAAGTCTGTTTAAAATACTATCTAAGTCTACATAATGTGCTATCTAAGGGGCTAGGCTAGGGCAAGTGCTACGGGCCATGGTGGAGTCTGAAGAATTGGGTTTTCAGACTACGGCGGAAGATTGGGAGTGAGGCTGCAGTTCTGACTGTGATGGGAAGTGCATTCCATAGTTTTGGAGACCTTATAAAAGTATAAACTTTGATCGCGCTAAGGAAGTTAAAGTGCTCCGTGCATCCATCCCCTAGGTCAGGGGTTCTCAACCCGTGGGTCGCGACCCCTCGGGGGGGTCGCCAAATTATTTTAGGGGGTCCCCAAATTATTTTCCAAAGAAAATAAAAAATAGCAGACCTACAAGCTCGTAGCGCGCCACTCGGTGGCGCGCTATGAGCTTGTAGATCTGCTATTTTTAAATAGCTAAATTATAACAATGCTTAAAACACCAAAAGGGGTTCCCACCCCAAAATGGTTTAAGGTTATTGTAGCAGTCAATTTATATTGGGGGTCGGGAGGGGGCGGGGCGGGGGTCCCGAGACGTTGCCAAAGCATTTTCGGGGGTCCCCGGCCAAAAACGTTGAGAACCCCTGCCCTAGGTTGAGCATCTGACTACAAATATGGACGGCTATCACATCCGGGGGCAGGGGGAAGTGACGCGTTCTGTAAAGCTCATAGCACGGATGTTTCTTTGGCACCGGCGCCACGTTGTGGGTTAAAGTGGTAGCGCAGAAAGTGTTAAGTACCGTTCCAGGTGCGGACCAGCCTGTCAGGATAGGTTGAGATGGCGCGTTCCTCCTTCATTACAGGACTCTGATAGGACACGAGGAATGGTACCGACTCCCACACCTGAGAGAGAGAGAGAGAGAGAGAGAGAGAGAGAGAGAGAGAGAGAGAGAGAGAGAGAGAGAGAGAGAGAGAGAGACACAGACACAGACACAGACAGACAGACAGACAGAGAGACAGAGAGCACATTGATATAAAAAACAAGGCTAAACACAGGGGCATGGCTAGTACCTAGTGGCAACCTGACATTGATGAGTTAACAGACGTTGTGAGCAGTTGGGTGTCATATTGTGAAAATATTGTTATTCCGCGGCCTGGGCCGTGGCTCAGTGGTCCAGGCACCTTGGCTGGTAATCCAGTCTGGCAGTGTGCCGCGGGTTCGACTCCCGATCCCGACGGCCTTTACTGCATGTCTTCCCCCCCATCTCTCTCCCCATTTCCTGTCAGCCTAATGTCTGTCCCTCCATAAAATATATAAAATAAAGGCGAAAGCCACAAAAGAAAAAAAAAAATATATATATATATATATATATATATATATATAAATATTGTTATTCCGGAAAAAACTGTAAGAGCCTATCCCAATAGCAAACCGTGGGTCTCTAAGACACTGAAAACACTACTGTACAATAAGAAACAAGCCTTCAGAGATGGGAACAGAGCAGTCCCGTTTGACATTCAGAAGGAAATTAACCCATTTTGGGCGTGAACCCCTTTTGGTGTTGGCATCATGTTATGCTTTAGCTATTGAAAAATAGCAGATCAACAAGCTCGTAGCGCGCCACCGAGTGGCGCGCTACGAGCTTGTAGGTCTGCTATTTTTGAAAAATCGTGAAACTCTAATCTTTGCTTCTGGGTGGGTCCCTGGAACAACATATTTCAGAACCACTGACATAGAAACATAGCTTTTTCAGAAAACTGTCAGGATGTAGAAGACATTTTTAGAATCTGATCTCAGGTCAAAATGGGTTAAACGTGAAATCAGGGCATGCAAAAGTAGGTATAAGGAACAAAATTGAGTCTCAGCTCAAAATGAATAATTTAGGATCTGCTTGGGACAGCGTGAAAATAATCACAGGGATGAAGGACTGTGGCAGGAGTAAAGTTCAGCTCACTGGCTACACTTCTGATGTAGAGCTGGCTCAGGACCTAAATAACTGTTATGGTAGGTTTGAAGCCCATGACTATACGGTCAAACACAACGAAATTAGGAATAGTCTCACGTCTCACGGCCCCTCCTATGAATCCCTTTTTTTAATGAGACTGACGTAACCAAGTGCTTTAACCCATTTTGACCTGAGATCAGATTTTAAAAATGTCTTCTACATCCTGACAGTTTTCTGAAAAAGCTATGTTTCTATGTCAGTCGTTCGATCTTTCAAAAATAGCAGACCTACAAGCTTGTAGCGCGCCACTCGGTGGCGCGCTATGAGCTTGTAGATCTGCTATTTTTCAATAGCTAAAGCATAACATAATGCTAACACCAAAAGGGGTTCCCGCCCAGAATGGGTTAATGGTAGGTTTGATGCCCATGACTATACGGTCAAACACAACGAAATTAGGAATAGTCTCACGTCTCACAGCCCCTCCTATGAATCCCTTTTTTTAATGAGACTGACGTAACCAAGTGCTTTAAGAGGTGTCAACCCAGGAAAAGTCCTGGCCCTGATAAACTCAGCGGGCGCCTGCTAAAAAACATGTGCTGACCAGCTAGGCCCCATTTTTTTATTGTATCTTTAATTTGTCCCTCTCCCTGCATAAGGTGCCTTCTCTCTGGAAACAGTCCATACCTGTTGCCAAAATAAAGAAACCAATGGAATTGAACGATTTCCGACCTGTTGCCCTCTGACCTCTCTGGTTATGAAACAATTTGAAAAGTTGGTTAAAACAGATTCTAGGACAAAAACCAGCTTGGTAGGATTGTGAGAACGGCCTCAAAAATAGCAGGAGTACATTTCAGTAGTCTGGATCATGTCTTTAAAAACCAGGTGCTTAAGAAAGCCAAACACATTTGTTCGGACAACTCCCATCCCCTCAGCTCTGAGTACAGGCTGCTTCCTACCATGTTCTTTTTACTGTGTTTTATGTGATTCATGTGTGATTTTATGTGTGATTCATTCTGCCTGTTATGCTTTGCTGTAAACCAAATCGCCCTTCGGGGACAAACAAATAAATTAACCTGAACCTGAACCTATTATCCAGTATTATTATGCTAACTTCCAGTCCCACTAAAATCTAGACATATTTTCATAATAGTTGCCAGGGTTGCCAGGAAAGCAAACCTGGCAACCCACAATTGTTTTCATATACCCAGTTGCTTGGAACCTGCAAACCTGGCAACATGGGCGGCCTCGGTTTAGTTTCACTTTGTTCAACAACGTGGCTGGGGCACAACCGGCTGACTTTCTTATTGTATAAATATTACTGATGCCGTTTGGTGAATTTGGTCAGCTTTTGAAGCACTCTCTTAGAGATGGTATTGTCATGTTCCTCCCTCTCCATCTCCACACAGCTGTAGTAGCACTCGATTCATTCAACAATGACTCGTTCAAGGGTTCCGCGACTCATAGCAGGGGGATCCGCGAAATAATTAAGATTATTTATTTTTTGCCAGTGAATTATGGTATGTGTGATATGTGAGCTTACCATAATCACAGTAATCCTTAATCATATTCCATAATTCAAGGGCCTTTGGATATGAAACTTTCAGAGTGTCTGTGACCGTGACCAGCTGATGGTCGTTGACACTTAATTGATGCATCAAGGAAGGCAATTATGTTTCTGCACTGTCAAATAGGTCTACATCTACTCTAAGATAGCATCTTAAATAAATGTTGTGAAAATGTGACTTTGATTGAAAAGTTTTAATATAAATAGTTCCAATGGCATCTAAATGTAAGGTTGTAAATATGCTTATCGGTGTTGAGGGGGTACCTGGAAAGAATGTATCCCTCCAAGAGGTACCTGGGCCAAAAACGTTTGGGGACACCTGGTTTAAGCGGTACTGGCGCCATCTAGTGAGTGGGTGTGTAATGACAAAAAGTGCCCTGGCATGCTGCACACGTGATCCCCTGTTCTTTCCGGGGAACAATGTGCTCCGCAGAACAACTGGTTGAAACTCAATTGTACATTATAATAATTACTGGTGATGTTGGTTCGTTTACTGTTCACGGAGTAAACAATGTTCCACATCATAGGAGTTTGTTTTTATTAGTTTACGTTTTTTCGTCCGTTTATAATCCTTCACCTGACTTATTTGCCAGGTGAATGCGTTTGAGTGCGTGCGTACCTTAGCAGTGCGTGCGTACCTTAGCAGCATTGACCAGTCTCCAGGCGTTGAGTAGACCAAAGCCATGCTGGTGGCTGTGATGGAAGCCTGCTCCATTCTGCATCCAATCTGCATCGCTGTCATACTGCAACACACACACACACACACGTCACACACACGTCACACCCCATCTATTAGGGGTGCTCCAATCAGGTTTTTGCTAACCTTGGTAGCGGTGTAGCGGTATGCTAACCTTGGTAGCGGTGTAGGTGATGATATGCTAACCTTGGTAGCGGTGTAGGTGATGATATGTTAACCTTGGTAGCGGTATAGCAGTATGCTAACCTTGGTAGCAGTATGCTAGTGTACCTTGGTAGCGTGTAGGTGATGATATTCTAACCTTGGTAGCGGTGTAGGTGATGATATGTTAACCTTGGTAGCGGTATAGCAGTATGCTAACCTTGGTAGCAGTATGCTAGTGTACCTTGGTAGCGTGTAGGTGATGATATTCTAACCTTGGTAGCGGTGTAGGTGATGATATGCTAACCTTGGTAGCGGTATAGCAGCATGCTAACCTTGGTAGCGGTGTAGCAGTATGCTAACCTTGGTAGCGGTATAGCAGTATGCTAACCTTGGTAGCGGTATAGCAGTATGCTAACCTTGGTAGCGGTATAGAAGTAAGCTAACCTTGGTAGCGGTATAGCAGTATGCTAACCTTGGTAGCGGTATAGCAGTATGCTAACCTTGGTAGCGGTATAGCAGTATGCTAACCTTGGTAGCGGTATAGCAGTATGCTAACCTTGGTAGCGGTATAGCAGTATGCTAACCTTGGTAGCGGTATAGCAGTATGCTAACCTTGGTAGCGGTATAGCAGTATGCTAACCTTGGTAGCGGTATAGCAGTATGCTAACCTTGGTAGCGGTGTAGGTGATGATATGCTGCACGTCTCTCCAGGTTAGGCAGGGGCGGACCTGCAACATTAGCGCCACCATGCCCGCGGCGAGCGGTGCTGCAGCCGAGGTCCCCGTGTGGCCGTCAGTGCAGCCCGTACCCTGCTGCATGGACCAGTCTGAGGTCACCTAGACACGCACGCACGCACACACACACACACACACACACACACACACACACACACACACACACACACACACACACACACACACACACACACACACACACACACACACACACACACACACACACACACACACACACACACACACACACACACACACACACACACACACACACACACACACACACACACACACACACGCACATTTTAATCATTTATTTATGTCCACATAAGAGATACAATACGAGGACACAAATATTTACAAGGTGCTGTACAGAATGCAATCAGCAAATCCCGGACAAATACCCACACGCCCTTCAGGGGCACAAGTAACAGCGTCTTCGCCATATTTGGCGGCTACTGATAGTAGAAGAGATTGCACAGAATTTTTGCAAGCCGTTTAGCTGCTTCCAGGTTGTTGGAAGCCTCTTACAACCTAACTATGTACATGACCTAGGCTGCCGAAGATAAACACGTAGATTGCACCCATAGCCTATAGCCCTGTGATGGTCTGGAGGAACGCCTGGTATTTAATGACTTTGGTCATAAAGGCTAGAATCAAAGGTGCAGGTCACTTCAAGAATGAAACATAGAAACGTAACATAAATTCTCTTTTATTTGAAATCGGTGCATATAAAACAAAATATATTCCCCCTCAAATGCCCCAGCCACAACTCTTTGTCCACGCTTGTTCATTGTAATGATCAAAACCGCTGCTATGATCTGTATCATATAGCGACGGCTCTGCGCCTCTCGCGGCTAGCGAGGCTGAGCGAGCACGGTAGAATCCACGCTTCAACCCGCCAGGCAGGCTGAGACAGCACGGTAGAATCCACGCTTCAACCCACCAGGCAGGCTGAGCGAGCACGGTAGAATCCATGCTTCAACCCGCCAGACAGGCTGAGACAACACGGTAGAATCCATGCTTCAACCCGCCAGGCAGGCTGAGACAGCTGCCGTCATCAGGCCGTGGTGTGACTCACCATTGCGACGTCCACCATTTCAACAAATAAGATCAAACGAACCACTTCACATGAACGATATTGATACGATATTGATGTAACCTGGATATCCCCTCCCTCCCCCGAGTTCTCCCCGGGTGGAATGGAGCAGCGGCGAGCGAGCTCTGGTGCTGGGCAGACCCGAGAAACACATGCACACCGTGGGAGGTCAGCCAGTAAACCACCGTGTGTGTGTGTGTGTGTGGGCTGCTGGATTCCACCCCACCAAGACCATGCGCTACATAGCCAGTCTCATCATTTGAATACATAATCATTAACTTTGTACAATTTCACATAAACAATGTTGGTAAAACTATGATATTTTAGGAGAAATATATATATATATATATAATATATTGCATCGCGTTTTTGGCTAAAACTCCGCCTCACTCCCCAACTAGCCTGGAACTCACCTATGCTTTTTATGGCATAGGCAGCTCCCGGCAGGATCCGCCGGCAGAAACTATGCGCAGCTGCTAGACATGAGACTAATTAATTAGAGCGACAGAGAGAGAGAGAGGAGTGTGTGTGTGTATATGTGTGCATGTGTGTCAATTTAACAAAGGTGCAGACGATCAGAAATCAGCAGAGAGTGAGTGATGTATGCGCTACTCTATAAAGTGGACTCGGACCCAGACTTATATTTTCTCCCTGGAAATAAAAACGTCTGGGTTTCCGAGGCTACTCCCCAACTAACTCCCCCCCCCCCAGCTACAACTCAAAACACCCCCGAGGCAGGCAGCCAACTGTAGTGTCTGTCTGTCACCCCAGCATCACTAAACGGGGGATGATAGAGGTGAAAAAGGCGGTCGCTTCATTTGGATGTCGCCCTCCCTTTCGCTGGGAGAGCTGCCCAAACATAGTCAGAGAGGTGTTAGCTCTGGGAGGAGGAAGAGGTGCTAGCTCTGGCCTCGCGTCAAAGCACCGCCGTCACTCCCCCACCTTCTGTGTTCACATTTACTGTAAACCATTTTAAGCCATTTTGGGCGGGAACCCCTTTTGGTGTTAGCATTATGCTATGCTTTAGCTATTGAAAAATAGCAGATCTACAAGCTCATAGTAGGTCTGCTATTTTTGAAAAATCGAAGAACGACTGACCTAGAAACATAGCTTTTTCAGAAAACTGTCAGGATGTAGAAGACATTTATAGAATCTGATCTCAGGTCAAAATGGGTTAAGTGAATGACCTAACTTCGGTGGTTTTCACATTTCAACCTTTTTCACATCAAGGCCCATTATTATTCATTCAGCCTTTGAGCCACAGATCACCATCTGATTTTGTTAGCGTTGGATAAGATTTTGTCAAACAATTCCATGCTGGATTGATATATAGATATCTCATAGGAGAGATAACAGGCAAACGTTGATCAAAATAGCAATTATTCTAACAGTGGTTCGAACCACTGGTTGAAAACCACTGGAAGCAACCAAATGGACCCTTATAGATATTTAACTCTTCAGAGTGAAAAATGAATATAGTGGCCCTCTGGAGTGAGTGTGGAACTATAGTGGCCCTCTGGAGTGAGTGTGGAACTATAGTGGCCCTCTGGAGTGAGTGTGGAACTATAGTGGCCCTCTGGAGTGAGTATGGAACCATAGTGGCCCTCTGGAGTGAGTGTGGAACTATAGTGGCCCTCTGGAGTGCGTGTGGAACTATAGTGGCCCTCTGGAGTGCGTGTGGAACTATAGTGGCCCTCTGGAGTGCGTGTGGAACTATAGTGGCCCTCTGGAGTGAGTGTGGAAATATAGTGGCCCTCTGGAGTGAGTGTGGAAATATAGTGGCCCTCTGGAGTGAGTGTGGAAATATAGTGGCCCTCTGGAGTGAGTGTGGAACTATAGTGGCCCTCTGGAGTGAGTATGGAACCATAGTGGCCCTCTGGAGTGAGTGTGGAACTATAGTGGCCCTCTGGAGTGAGTGTGGAACTATAGTGGCCCTCTGGAGTGAGTATGGAACCATAGTGGCCCTCTGGAGTGAGTGTGGAACTATAGTGGCCCTCTGGAGTGCGTGTGGAACTATAGTGGCCCTCTGGAGTGCGTGTGGAACTATAGTGGCCCTCTGGAGTGAGTGTGGAAATATAGTGGCCCTCTGGAGTGAGTGTGGAAATATAGTGGCCCTCTGGAGTGAGTGTGGAAATATAGTGGCCCTCTGGAGTGAGTGTGGAACTATAGTGGCCCCTCTGGAGTGAGTGTGAAACTATAGTGGCCCTCTGGAGTGAGTGTAGAACTATAGTGGCCCTCTGGAGTGAGTGTGGAACTATAGTGGCCCTCTGGAGTGAGTGTGGAACTACAGTGGCCCTCTGGAGTGAGTGTGAAACTATAGTGGCCCTCTGGAGTGAGTGTGGAACTATAGTGGCCCTCTGGAGTGAGTGTGGAACTACAGTGGCCCTCTGGAGTGAGTGTGGAACTATAGTGGCCCTCTGGAGTGAGTGTGGAACTACAGTGGCCCTCTGGAGTGAGTGTGGAACTATAGTGGCCCTCTGGAGTGAGTGTGGAACTACAGTGGCCCTCTGGAGTGAGTGTGGAACTACAGTGGCCCTCTGGAGTGAGTGTGGAACTATAGTGGCCCTCTGGAGTGAGTGTGGAACTATAGTGGCCCTCTGGAGTGAGTGTGGAACTATAGTGACCCTCTGGAGTGAGTGTGGAACTATAGTGACCCTCTGGAGTGAGTGTGGAACTATAGTGACCCTCTGGAGTGAGTGTGGAACTATAGTGGCCCTCTGGAGTGAGTGTGGAACTATAGTGACCCTCTGGAGTGAGTGTGGAACTATAGTGACCCTCTGGAGTGAGTGTGGAACTATAGTGGCCCTCTGGAGTGAGTGTGGAACTATAGTGGCCCTCTGGAGTGAGTGTGGAACTATAGTGGCCCTCTGGAGTGAGTGTGGAACTATAGTGGCCCTCTGGAGTGAGTGTGGAACTATAGTGGCCCTCTGGAGTGAGTGTGGAACTATAGTGGCCCTCTGGAGTGAGTGTGGAACTATAGTGGCCCTCTGGAGTGAGTGTGGAACTATAGTGGCCCTCTGGAGTGAGTGTGGAACTATAGTGGCCCTCTGGAGTGAGTGTGGAACTATAGTGGCCCTCTGGAGTGAGTGTGGAACTATAGTGACCCTCTGGAGTGAGTGTGGAACTATAGTGGCCCTCTGGAGTGAGTGTGGAACTATAGTGTCCCTCTGGAGTGAGTGTGGAACTATAGTGACCCTCTGGAGTGAGTGTGGAACTATAGTGGCCCTC
Source organism: Electrona antarctica (assembly GCF_951216825.1). Classification (NCBI taxonomy): domain Eukaryota; kingdom Metazoa; phylum Chordata; class Actinopteri; order Myctophiformes; family Myctophidae; genus Electrona; species Electrona antarctica. The sequence continues at coordinate 51,019,778 of NC_136792.1, read as the reverse complement.
TGGAGTGAGTGTGGAACTATAGTGACCCTCTGGAGTGAGTGTGGAACTATAGTGTCCCTCTGGAGTGAGTGTGGAACTATAGTGGCCCTCTGGAGTGAGTGTGGAACTATAGTGGCCCTCTGGAGTGAGTGTGGAACTATAGTGGCCGTGGCTCAAATGCTGAATAAATAAATAACAAAACTTGATGTGAAAAAGGTTGACAACCTTTTCATTTTTTACCCAGTAAAGGACATACTGGGTTTCCACTGGACGCTGATGGAACCCAGTAGGAGAGGTGCTACAGCTGGTAAAGGAACACACACGTGCTCGCACGCACGCACACACGCACACAGTACCAAAGACACAAACAGTCTGAGAGAGGTGCAATTAACTGAAGCCGACACCAGCTTGGATTACACGTACTGTAAATCATGTGCATACGTACATGTGCACAGGGGCTGCCCCATAAGAGAAGATTTTTACGACTCTAGCAGTGATTCTCAACCCGTTTAATTTCAAGGACCCCCCAGTTTGACCTTCATGAGTCTACGGACCCCCATTTAATGGCATCTCTGAGACCCCAATACATTGTAAAATCAATTACAGTTAATTTTAACTCTGAGAGTGTAAAAATGGAACCAAATCGACACCAATGGAACCAAATGGACCCGTTATTTGCACACGGGTCGATTTGGTTCCATTTGTACACGCTCAGAGTTACAGACCCATAAGGGTCCGTTTGGTTCCTAACCCCCCTGGAACTCCCTCAAGGACCCCTAGGGGTCGCCGGACCCCACTTTGAGAACCACTGGACCAGACAGAGGTCTTGGACCTGGCCAGCTGGCGCCGTGTGTGTCACACAAGTTTAAACGTTATTTAATGGTGCTGCTCTGATTCCGACGTTTGTTTGGATTAACACTTAATGCACTCAAAGTAGGGACACGCACGCACGTGCACACACACTAGTCTTTATGTAGACTGGTGACAGCTGGTAAATGTAGACAGCACCCGGGAGCAGCATGGGTTGGCGCCCCCAGACTGTGTCTTCCGTGAGGAGGAAGCCCAAAAAAACCCTGGGTGAGGCCTTTTGGAGGGCCATTAAAGCCGCAGGTGGAGCCTGCAAAACCATTGCAGCTCAGGAATCCATCACTACTGAATGAAGTGCTGGGAGTCTGGTGCAACACACAGGTCCTGGACGTGGTGAGAGCAGGAGTGGACCTGGTGAGACGTAGGAGGGGCACAGACAGGAGTCAACCCACGGAGCCTATAGTCCTTCCACGCGCCAGATTGGTCTACCTCCCAGTCCCGGGCAGAGTAGTTCCGGAGCAATGGATTGTGTGGCCCTGGTCTTTCCCTAATGGGACTGATTGTGGGTAGCTACTGGGACGTAAGTCGGGACTTGATCACCCCGGCTGGGTCACCTGAGTGAGGGATATGATGTTCGCGAGACACAAAACCCACGATGACCTTGGGATACATCACTGAGGATACGTCCCAGGTGCATCCATGCGATGTATTTTACTTCTTATGGGGGGCAGCAGTGGCTCAGGGGTACAGTGACCGGTAGAGTGGCAGGATGGTAGCCGTGAGGTTCCCGGTTCGATCCCTGTTGGCTCCTCCAGAGTTAGTATCGAAGCGTCCTTGAGCAAGACTCTTAACCCCCAATTGCTCCCGATGTGCAGGTTGGTGCCTCGCATGGTTTCCTCCGCCATCGGTGAGTGAATCACATTAGATTTAGCCGATTGTCGCTAGCTGTTTTTGAGATATCTCGTGGATAGCAATTAAACCCTCCTTTGACATTCACAAGATCAGGAGCTTAATCCATTTTGGGCGGGA
>NC_136792.1:50937963-51015463 GCF_951216825.1 Electrona antarctica | reverse complement strand
AAACAAATCCCATGATTTTGTAACCCATGTTTCACCCCTGTGTCAATTATCTAATGTGATCCTGGGCTCTACACACCCTCCGCCAACCTAGTCCCCATATATGGGGGACATGGGGAGAGCAACGGACTTGAACTCATGCTTCCTTCATGCCTGAGTGTCCAAGTTGCTCCTTTACACCTGACAGGGGGGAGTTTCCCTGGTTGGACGTAGCGCGTGGAAGGAACACGTTATTCCAACCAGTTCCTTTCCCCTCCATCAGGCGCCCCGGCTGGCCAGGAGGAGGCAGTTTAGAGACCAGGATTACTGCATGTTTTTAGCGGGGAGAACATGCAAACTCCACACAGAAAGGCCCTTTCGCCAACCCCGCCTTCGGGTATGGGCACTGATGACGCGGAGGAGGAAACACGCAGCCAGCACCCACAGCATCCCGAGCGGGAATCGAACCCAGGACCTTCTAGCTGTGAGGCGACAGCACTACCAACTGTGCCACCGTGCCCCCATGATTACTTCTAATGCAACACGCGATGGGCCGTCAAAAACGCAATCTTTGGTTAGAATTGGACGGATTGATTTAGATCAAGAGTTATTCACGTTTGAAGATTTTTCCTCTCATTCACTAAAATGGATGGGGGACCACTTTGGATGACGTCCCAACCGGAAATGACATCGAATGTTGCTCAATCGACGCTCCCAGCCGGTGGAGCGGTGCGCTCGGTTATGATATCATTAATGTTCTATGATTAATCTCCGTCCTGGGCGACGAGCGGGATTATTTGATAGGACGGAGACCTCCGTTTTGTCGCTCGAGGTGTTAACTGTGTGTGTGTGTGTGTGTGTGTGTGCGCCTCAAGCAATTCAACATAGACAGCACAAGCTGGGAAGACGTTGCTCGAAATAGAAGCACATGGAGGAAAAGTCTGCATGAGGGAGCCGCATGTTACACGAACGTAATCTCCGCCGGGCTGCCACAGGCAAGAGGCAGCAACGAAAGGAGAGAGCAGCAACCACCATCAGAGAGGCCATTCCACATCCCACCCCCAGCACCTCACACCCATGCACAAAAGTCTGTGGTTCCAGAATTGGTGCTCCTTATTCATCCGAGGACCCACAATAAGGAGTCGGGACCTCCCAGGAGGACCATCATAATCCACACCGAGTGATCGCCGATGATAATGGGTGTGTGTGTTACGGATGTAGGAATATGGGTCTGTTATGTGTCTGTATGTGCGTGCGCCTGTTTGTCTTATTCGTCGGGGAGCCTTCCCGACGTTCCGTCATTGGTCGACTGCGTCTCCTACTGCGACATCCAACCGGCTCCTCCATCCGAATCCACCCTAAAGCCACCCTGAAGACTACACTCCTGGCCGCTGTGATTCAGTTCAACCTCTGCTTAGCCATTTAGGCCTGACCTCAACATTTAAAAAAAATCTTCTAAATCCTCAAGTTTTCTGAAATAAATATTTTCATGATTTTTCAAAAATAGCAGATCTACAAGCTCATAGCGCGCCACTCGGTGGCGCGCTATGAGCTTGTAGATCTGCTATTTTTCAATAGCTAAATTATAACATAATGTTTAAAACACCAAAAGGGGTTCCCGCCCAAAATGTGTTAGAGTATAGAGACAGCATTCCCTCCGTGCAGGAGAATAGTCTTAACCCATTCATCTATTGGGTAAAACCTCATTTGTATTTGTAAAGTTGCTAGTGCTACATCCATTTAGTGTAGTGCTTATTGTGATTGTGATCCAGGGCAGGTAGTATTAGTAAGTATTTTTCCATAGTATAATTCACTGTTAGTTTCACCACTTAGTTAAGCAGGTTCCTCACACTGTATTTTTGTTTTGAGTTAGGCAAAGGTACAGCGTAGTCAGATAGTTAGGTTTTCTTTGATTGCTAATTAAGGTATCAATTAGGTATAGATTCGGGAGGGTTTCTGTTAGGATAAAGTATTAGGTAAATGTTGATCTGTGCTTTAGGTTCCTGCTCACTTATAGCCCTTATTATATTGTTCTCACTAACTTGTATGCCACTCAAACCATACTGGAATAAAACTTAATTTTTGGCTTTAAACATCTTTGCCTTATTTAAATAACCACCCTTGACTCAGTGAGTCGTGATAGTGTGTGTGTGCGTGCGTGTATCGTACCTATAGTAATAGTGTAGATGGAGTTAGCGTAGCCGTCGTAGTTACAGTTGTCGTTGTACTGGCCTCCGTTGCCGCTGGCGACCACGAAGATGCTGCCGAAGCCCCGCCTACCGGCGATCACACCGTGCTGCAGCGCTGCCTGCAGGAGAGACGACATATTACACCTAGTTTCTCGACTTACAGGTCTTTAAATAAATACTTTCTGAAACGTCTATGGGAAAAATGCATGGGAGATTATTTTCCCGGGCCCGTCATCTTCATGAAAGGGGGCGGGACTGCGACACTCTATATAGACTACCGAAGTCCGAAATATGCGTCTTGCCTCTCACCTTGCCCAGGGTCAGGGTTAAGGTCAGGGGTCATGGTGTCTCACCTTTCCCAGGGGGTGTGGTCCATCCACGGTGTGTCCATCATCGTCTGGACCCCAGCTGGAGAGAGAGAGAGAGAGAGACCACAGTATGATAGAGAGACTACAGGAACACATGCTGTATGATAGAGAGAGAGACCACAGAATGATAGAGAGACTACAGGAACACATGCTGTATGATAGAGAGACTACAGGAACACATGCTGTATGATAGAGAGACTACAGGAACACATGCTGTATGATAGAGAGAGACCACAGTATGATAGAGAGACTACAGGAACACATGCTGTATGATAGAGAGAGAGAGACCACAGAATGATAGAGAGACTACAGGAACACATGCTGTATGATAGAGAGAGAGAGACCACAGTATGATAGAGAGACTACAGGAACACATGCTGTATGATAGAGAGAGAGACCACAGTATGATAGAGAGACTACAGGAACACATGCTGTATGATAGAGAGAGAGACCACAGTATGATAGAGAGACTACAGGAACACATGCTGTAGGATAGAGAGAGAGACCACAGTATGATAGAGAGACTACAGGAACACATGCTGTATGATAGAGAGAGAGAGAGACCACAGTATGATAGAGAGACTACAGGAACACATGCTGTATGATAGAGAGAGAGAGAGAGACCACAGTATGATAGAGAGACTACAGGAACACATGCTGTATGATAGAGAGAGAGAGAGAGACCACAGTATGATAGAGAGACTACAGGAACACATGCTGTATGAGAGAGAGACCACAGTATGATAGAGAGACTACAGGAACACATGCTGTATGATAGAGAGAGAGAGAACACAGTATGATAGAGAGAGAGAGAGAGAGACCACAGTATGATAGAGAGAGAGACAGAGAGAGAGAGACCACAGTATGATAGAGAGACTACAGGAACACATGCTGTATGATAGAGAGAGAGAGAACACAGTATGATAGAGAGAGAGAGAGAGAGACCACAGTATGATAGAGAGAGAGACAGAGAGAGAGAGACCACAGTATGATAGAGAGACTACAGGAACACATGCTGTATGATAGAGAGAGAGACCACAGTATGATAGAGAGACTACAGGAACACATGCTGTATGATAGAGAGAGAGACCACAGTATGATAGAGAGACTACAGGAACACATGCTGTATGATAGAGAGAGAGACCACAGAATGATAGAGAGACTACAGGAACACATGCTGTATGATAGAGAGAGAGAGACCACAGTATGATAGAGAGACTACAGGAACACATGCTGTATGATAGAGAGAGAGACCACAGTATGATAGAGAGACTACAGGAACACATGCTGTATGAAAAAACGTTTGACAAACCCTGGATTACAACACATTTGGTGCCCGGCCCGAAAACGCCGGGTCGGATAGGGTCGGTTTTAAGCCCAAACCACACCAAAGGGTTGTGTTGGGACAAAACGTTTTTTTAAGGTAAACCACAACAACGCAACGTTTTGTCCCTGGGGGTCCCTGTAAGACACTGACCTGCAGCTGTAGACGTCGTTGATCTGGTAGTGCTTGTTGAAGGCGATCGCCTCCATGCTGTCTGTGAGAGGACCGTCTAACACCCTGATACCTGGACACACACACACACACACACACACACACACACACACACACACACACACACACACACACACACACACACACACACACACAGTCAGTTAGAGTAGTGGTCCTTGAGGGGGTTCCAGGTGGTCCACAGCAAAATGGAGGAGAGTTGGTCACCAAATGGATCCTAATAGATCTTTAACTCTTGAGAACTTAAATTAAACTAAATGGACCCGTAAAGAAGTCCACACAATAACAATTAGAGAATGTAGAAGAATTGTTATTTTGATCAACGTTTGCCTGTTGTCTCTCCTAATGGTACCAACATCAATACAGCCTGGAATTGTGGACAAAATCTTATCCAACGACAACAAAAAGTTTTGGGTCAGAGAGGCTAAATGTCATCAAATGGCGGTCCATGGCTCAAATACAGAAAAATACAAAAGGTTTTTTTTACCTGTAGAAATTAGACGCCCAAAAGAGGGATCTATTGTTAATTGATTATTTAATTAAATTAGCTTTTTATTAGTTATTATTTTGTTATAATCAATTAAATTGATTAGTTTGATTAGGTTAAAACAATGGAGTACATCTACAGTCAGATATATATAATGTAAAGTCCTGCACTGCCATCTAGTGGCCTTATCTAGTAACAGTACAGGGTAACAGTTGAATGTGCAGCAGACAGGCATTTATGCTCTCAAGAGTTAAATTATTGTTAAACATCTGCATTACTTATTTTACAAGAAGTCTACACAATTAGAGAATGTAGAAGAATTGTTATTTTGATCAACGTTTGCCTGTTATCTCTCCTAATGGTAACATCAATACAGCCTGGAAATCTTATCCAACGACAACAAAATATTCTTTAGTTTTGTTGGGTCTGAGAGGCTAAATGTCATCAAATGGTGGTCCGTGGCTCAAATGCAGAAAGAAATTATGGACCTTGATGTGAGAAAATAAATAAATTAAAAACTGACTCAATAGACCGTCGCACTCCCGCCCCCTTTCAGAATGACGAGGGAACCAGAAGAGAGTTCCCCATTCATTTTTCCCCATAGACGTTTCAGAAAGTATATATTTAAACTAAAGACCTGTAAGCCAAACAAAGCCAACAGCCGAGTTGACAAATCATGACAATTAACACATTGTTTTGGGCTGAACAAATAATTAGAAATAAGGAAAACGGTAAAAAGAAAAAAGTGTTGTACACTAAAGCAATAAGCCACAAGACATGCAATGACTACCATGAAACGCACCTACTGGTAAATATATGTATGTACCTATGTATGTATTATGCAATGTGTCACTGCAAAAAAAAAAAAGTGGAATAAAAAATTCAAATATAAAATAATTATAATAATAAGCCACAAGAAATAAGCCACAAGAGGTCTCAGGTTACCGTGCATTTTACAATGGGTGAGAGGCTTGGTGAGACACGAGCGCAGTGAGTGTCTCCTACCCTCTTGTGGCTTATTGCTTTTCTAAAACGGTTACAAACTACACTTTGCGCCCACCAGAGCGAGCCACACACTTCCTTGTTTTTAGTCAGCCAGTGTGACAGGGGAATAGGAGGCGCTTGATGTCTTTACGAGGCCGCCCGGAGCTACACATTCACAGTCATATGAGCGCGGGCGGTGCTTAGACGCCCGCACGGCATGGGCTTGTAAGAAAATCAAGTGCTCCCCTTCCCCAGTACAGCTACAGAGCTGCGGGATCAGCTGGGAATGATATAACGTGATTGAAGGTGTGGAATATCGGGGAGGTCACGTGACGGTAACCAGCCAATCAGAAGTATTGGGACTAACCGTTTCTTCTAATAATCTGTTCGTTCCAAAAAAACGTGTTAATTGTCATGATTTGTCAACTCGGCTGTTGGCTTTGTCCGAGGCTTGCAGGTCTTTAAATAAATACGTTTTGAAACGTCTATGGAAAAAAACGAATGAGAAATTATTTTCCGGTGCCCTCGCAGGGGGCGTATCTAAATACGTCATCTACACACCTGCCACCTTGCTGCCATAGGCCACGCCCACAGCGCAGAAGCTGTTGTTGGGCGCCGCGGCGATCTCTCCGGCGCAGCGCGTCCCGTGGTGGTTGTCACTGCGGCTGTCCGGGTGGGGCATGGGGTCAGGGTCATCGCTGTTCAGGTCGTAGCTGCCCTCCGCACTCTATAAAACGACATTATTATCACATTTTGACATTATAACATTATTAAAGACTGTCTCTCTGGTAGGGCTGGGAACCGTTCTAAAACTAGAGACGGATGGTAATGACGTGTTCTACCGAGGACTCAAAACTATGGTTGAAATCACATGTACGTATAGCTTCTGACTGGTTACCTGATTATGTCTACTTTTGTTTTGTTTCACAAGTTAATGTAATGGGCATGATTAGATTTTTATGTAAAATATTACTAGTATAGATTTTTTTTTTTGTACTTTTAGACTAAAATGTAATTGCAAAGTCTCCTGTAGACAGGTGTGGACACTCGTGCTAATACACTGTAAGCAACGCATATACAGATTGTACAATGTGATTGTGATATAAATATTTGTAAAATATCAAATAATATATATTTTTTTAAATAATAAAGAAATCGACAATCCACAGTTTTGTTTATTCAAGATTTCAGGGTATACAGTACATCAAATAACAGTATATGTGACACACCCATATGGAACATACCAAAGAGATAACATGTACATATAAATGTCGTGACCACTATATGCAAAATATTGTGGTAGCATAAAAGAAATTGTATAGTCCTATGCTAACAGGGAAGTGATGATAGTTAAGAAATCGATTTTTGGTTTGATTGGATGTCCCCCAGGTGTGTGTGTGTGTGTGTGTGTGTGTGTGTGTGTGTGTGTGTGTGTGTGTGTGTGTGTGTGTGTGTGTGTGTGTGTGTGTGTGTGTGTGTGCGCGTACGTGCGTGCGTATCGACTCACATAGTTGGGTTGGATGTCCTGCAGCGTGTGTTCCACTCCGTCGTCCACCACCACCACCGTGACGCCCCGTCCCGTGATGTTCCTCTCCCAAACGCCCGTCACGTTGATGTCCATGCCCGCGTTCAGCTCGTTGTGCTGCTCAGGGTGGGGGGGGGGGGGGGGGGAGAGAGAACGGGACAGGGCCGAATCCGTTGATTAAAACAATTCATTGGAAAAAAAGATCGCGATCTAGATTCAGACACCTGTGAGATCTCAATGTTTAACTTTGAGCAAGAATGGTGCAGCACTATAGTTGGCTGTCCAATTCATTTTAGTCACTATTATGTTTTTGCTACAAGAGAGAGACTTTTGAAGAGAGGTTTAAAGTCAAGCACTTTGATGTTGTCTGTTTAAAGCCACAGTAGTTATGGCTCCAGGTGACACATTTTGAATGTAGTAAATGTTCAGCAACTACAGACTAAAGACAATAGCATATTTTCATGGAAAAAATGAGAATCGTGTGAGAATCGTGATCTCAATTCTTGTGGAGGAAAATCGAGATTCACATTTGACTAAGAATCGTGCAGCACTGACTGCTGAACCCGAGTTTCCCAAGATAATTTAGTCTTTCCCTGCTAAACACGACTTTTTCAAGTGTTGTTTTATTGAGCCTGGAGGGCGCTTTTGATAACTTCCGCAGCTTTTTTGTGACGCGTCAATATACTGACAATTCCGTCAACATGAACAAACTACGGTAGACTAGAATGTTAGGGAGGGACTAGTGGAGAAGAGATCCTTTGGAACTAAAAGACAAGTAACTTTATGTTTGGTTGTACGTGCTGCACTCTGAGAATAGCAGATCTACAAGCTCACACTGCGTCGAGTTCTCTTTGTCTGCCCTGTGCAATAGGCCTATCTCACAGCCCTTCCCTGCCCCCTTTTCTGAGCTAATGGTGTTGACGTGGCGTCACTCCATAGACATTACATGTTAAAATACCTACAAATTTCATAAGCCATAAACAACGCTTTTTCTGAAGGTAAACTTTATTCTATTTGTTTTAGCTGTCTTACCATCTTGTTTTATTCATAATAATGTGGTCCATGAGTAAGGCTATGGACCAGAGCTACATCCCCACCTGCTTTCTCTGCACCATTTAAGGCCCGAGACATTGCCAAAGCATTTCCGGGGGTCCCCGGCCAAAAACGTTGAGAACCCCTGGTTTATGGCTTCTGAATGTAGGTCTTTTAACATGTAATGTCTATGGAGTGACGTCACGTCAACACCACTAGGTCTGGAAAGGGGGCGGGGAATGGCTGTGAGATAGGCCTATCTGTGATGGACCCATTCAGGGCGGGAACCCCTCATAGCTCGTAGCGTAGATCTGCTATTTATTTTAAATTGTGAAAATGTGGCACAAATCTTTGAATATATATTCTTTCAGAGCGAACGTTTTTAATTCATATCTTTGCTTCTGGGAGGTCCCTGGGACAACATATTTTCAAATGGGGGTCGGCGGCCAATTACATATTTTTTGGGGGTCCCTTGACATGAAATAGTTTGAGAACCACTGACATAGAAACAGGGTTTTTTTTGTCATCAACACTGACCAGATGCCATTGGTTGGGGTATCGGGGGTCGTTGAAGGCCATGGATCTCTTGGAGCGGCTGAGCAGCCTCTCCTGGGAGTGCCACAGGACATGGGGGTGAGCCGCCAGCACGTCCCCAGGCTCGGCCCTCCGTCTCCAGGCCGCGGCTGCTACTCCGGCCCCCGGCCTGCGGAAGGGCCTGCTGGCGGAGCACAGCAGGTAGTGGCCCTCCAGCTGTCCGATCTGACCCCGGTTCTCCAGCCCCGCCTGCTCTGCCACCTGGTGGAGCGAGCAGAGGTAACGACGAGTCACAACAGGTTCATTTGATTGGTTGAAAATTGATTGGTCGAAAATTGATTGCAGAATGATTAAAGGTACAGGTCTGCTATACGAGGATAAAACCAGGAACATAAACCAGGATGGTATACCATTAGGAGAGATAACAGGCAAACGTTGATCAAAAACAACAATTATTCTACATTCTCTAATTGTGTAGACTTCTTGTAAATTAACTAATGCAGTTTAACAATAATTTAAGTCTTGAGAGTGTAACATTTTACACTCTCAAGACTTAAAGAATGCATATGGTTTAATACCAACTCTCCACCATTTAGCGGGGGACCACAGGTTGAAACCCAGAGATTAAAATTGGGTGCATTTTGCATCCCAAAACGCAGTTTATAGTTATTGAGACGCAATAAAACAACGACCTCTGCATCCACGGGATGCACTACTGTACTATACTGTACCGTTTTTTATTCTAGTTTATAATAATAATTTCTTCTCCGTTTTCTACATATATATAACCACATTATAACCATATAAAATTAAATGGGAGTTAAATGCTGCAATTTGTAAAAATGGCACAATATCACTCCTAACGTCGTTGAAGTGGGACTCATAATGTCCCTGGGACTCATCTAAAAGACCATCCCTGCATCCCGGGACTATTACATTGAAAACCTATTAACATCACTGGAAACCCACTGATGACAACAACGCACCCGGTCAGCAATCACGTCCAGGTCCACAGGCCCGCTCTCCTCCTCCTCCTCCTCATCATCACCATATATATCGTCCTGATGCGTTCCCGCAGCGTTGATTCGAACCGCCCACGACTGGCCCGGACCACAGCTCAGCGCCGACCCACCGGGGCTGAAGGGGAAGGAGGGGAGCGAGGGGGTCGTGGTGGGCGGGAGCAGGCTGAACAGGAGCACGGCCCCCAGGGAGAGGAGCAGGAGGACCAGGAAGGAGCCGAAATATGGAGGAGTCATTGTGGAGGAGGTGGAGAGGAGGAGGAGGAGGAGGAGGAGGAGGAAGAGGAGGAAGAGGAGGAGGTGGAGGTGTCGACGCAGAGGAGCCGACGAGTCTTCATAAGGACCAGGGGAGTGATCTGGAATATAATGGTGGGACACAAAACAACAGTCACAATTACCGTCTCGATTTTTGTGACCGATACCGATGGAATAGAAGTTGGCCTTTGCTTTTCTGTGTGGATTGTTCAAAGATTTTGCACCGGTAGGATTATGTCACAGTGACAGTGGTACAGACAGCTGCTTTCTTAAACCAATGACTTTATTCAAGATATTTTTTGTTACTTACTTCTCACTCCAAGAGTAAATAAATACTGTAGCAGCTAAATAGGAACGTCCAAACAGAAAAGTCTGATTGCATTAATAAAGGACAACTTCATCACTTTTCCAATTTATCTTCATACTGTATGTGACCGTTTCTGACCGAGGCCAAGTCATTGACTTTTGTTTTCCATTTTACATATTGGTTGTTCAGTTTGGCCCACCAGTTTTGGAGATATGGCTTATAGAGTAATGTCTTGCAGAAAACAGCGAGTTGCTAAAACAGGCTTGAAAGGTTCACTTCTGTGGACTCTAACATTACACCTAGCTACATGTTTAAGCATTTATTTCATATTTACGATGTCGATTTCAGCTCTGACATTTATTTCAGACATGCTCTAGTATGTGAAGTCTGCCTGTGCTATTATCTCATTTTGGATAAAAGAAATAAAACAGTTTTTCCCCCACAATTTATTTTCTACTCAGTCTGTGTCTCATAGGAGGGCTGAGTACAGTTCAGAAACACGTTCACCACTAGTGACATCATCGTTAGGAGGCCGATACTAAAAACTAAATACTGACCTACGTTTTCTGAAAATGTCATTATTAGTTTTTTTATTAAACATTTTAAAAAAATGTTATGTTGCTATATACTGTACATAGCAACAAGAACACCAAAAGGCGTTCCCAGGGCTTAAAGCCAAAAACAATCCCAAGACTAAAAATGTTTTTTGCAAATCTGCACTGATCTCATTAAATGACCCCTATGAGATCCTCAGGACTGAAATCAGTCCCCAGGACAGAGAACTTTAAGCCCTGCGTTCCCACCCAGAATGGGTTAAACAACGTCAAAAGCTCTTTGTGTATACCCTCTATTCTTCTACATTCTTGTAAATTACGTAATGTTTAACAATAAAACAAATACAATTCCTGTGGGAGCTACAAACAGTGTGCGGACTACTTCTCCTTCTCCTGTACGTATCTTTTTGTTCAGCACCTGAACGTTTTTTGTAGATGTGCGTACTTTCCTTTGGATTCCATTTCTAACAATAAAATGAAACATTTCATTTTACGCTCATTTTACGCTCTCAAGAGTGGGGGGGGGGGGGGACCACCTGGAAACCCCCCTCAGGGACCACTGGTTGAGAACCACGGTCTACTCTAGTGTACAGTACATGTAGTTATGTACAGTAGTAGTGACATTTTTCTCTCAGTACATGTGAAATGACAGTCATCTGATAATGAGCTGTACAGGCCCAGAGCAATGTGAGGTGAGGTGAGGTGCGCACGCAGCCACGCGCACACGCACACGCACACACACACAATGAGCTGTACTGGCCCAGAGCAATGTGAGGTGCGAACAGGACGGTTCATGTTACATGCACGCACGCCACACACACACAACAAAAGGCTTGTCGTCATAATGACAGACAAACTGGTTCCCTACTAAATGTCACGCTCAGTGGGAACCAACCACAGCGTGTGTGTGTGCGTGCGCGCGCGTGCGTGGTGTGCACGTGGCTGGCTACTGAACTGGTTTCGTTGCCAGAAACCTCATACAGGGAGGTAAATGTAAATTCACACCTGTCACCATTACACATTTAAGCTGACAATTAATTGTCCCACTATAACAGCATAAAAATCAGAAATATAGAAATGGCATCGAATGGGGGTGACCTAATTCTTATAGAAACTGAAGGGGTCCTCGAAATAAAAAAATAAAATCAAAGGAAAAGTGTAATAACCACTTCTCTCTAAAGGGTTTAAATAGGAACCTTTCACCTTCACTACTACAGCTGTCCCTCAAGTTCAACGTCAAAAAGGACCCTTAAACTCTGACAGTGTTACACATGAAACCAAATGGACCCTTACAGGTCTGTAACTCTGAGAGTGTACAGTACAAATGGAACCAAATGGACCCTTACAGGTCTGTAACTCTGAGAGTGTAACACATGGAACCAAATGGACCCTTACAGGTCTGTAACTCTGAGAGTGTAACACATGGAACCAAATGGACCCTTACAGGTCTGTAACTCTGAGAGTGTAACACATGGAACCAAATAGACCCTTACAGGTCTGTAACTCTGAGAGTGTAACACATGGAACCAAATGGACCCTTACAGGTCTGTAACTCTTGAGAGTGTAACACATGGAACCAAATGGACCCTTACAGGTCTGTAACTCTTGAGAGTGTAACACATGGAACCAAATGGACCCTTACATGTAACATCTGTAACCAAATGGAGCCGTGGTGAGCAGGGTCCATTTGGTTCCATTCATAGCAACACTGTTTGAGTTAAATTAGCACCTTAACTACAGTGTAAAGTGAGTGTGGGTGTGGATCAGTTCATCGAATCAAAGCCAACAACATTAACATCATACTGTAGCTGTCTGTCACCACTTTTAGCCACAGAGATAAACAATAGAAACCACAGCAAAACACACAGACAACACGACATACGGCGACGGTTACACCTCGCGACGTCACAATGGTTACCTTCGTGTTGAAGACGGCCTCTTCTGACGCTGTTATTCTGCTGTTTTCCAGCTTTAAACTTTATAAGTTAGTAAACATTTAGCTGAGTGGAGTCCATCTTTATTCTTCACAACACACGGCACGCACGCACCACGCGATGACGTCATGGGAAGGGCGCACGCACAGCGTGAAGCGTCGGTCGGTTCTTCTGATTGGTCCGAGAGCGGAGCGGCTCGAGCGGCTGCAGTAGCGGCCGCAGACCGCAGAGGGGCACCATTGTTCCTCCTATAGGCTCCTTTCTGCCAGACACGAGTTCCAATGGTGGAAAAAGGATTGATTGATTGATTGATTGATTGATTGATTGATTGATTGATTGATTGATTGATTGATTGATTGATTGATTGATTGATTGATTGATTGATTGATTGATTGAAAGTTTGTAGTATGGGTGCAGTTCAACGAAAGTACAGATCAATACAAAATCCTCCATTTTCAATTCATCAGACCATTTAAAGACATACAAATATACACTTCTATGCAAAAAAAAGGAAATCATCATTATATATTTAAAGAAAGTAAAAAAGGGAAAAACATGTAGGCCTAGACGGATCTGTCCGATATTTCATATTCCATCCTAATTGGCTAACATTTGGCTTTCAAAGTTTGCAGGATTGGCCTGTTTTGAACAAAAAACCTCAAATCATGAATGGAGCGTGCAATTTACATGAAATCTTTCACAGACTTTCCTACTAGACTGAGGAATATGTCCCACCCTTTTCAAGAACAAATGGCACCGTTTTCACATTGGCCTATAGAGGGTATGCGTGTGACATCATCATCAAACCCGGAAGTTATGCAGGAATGCATGCCTACTAAGTGGCAACAAACTACTTTATGGCCTTGACAACCCATGCATCCAAACAGAAAAGTCCTATCTGATTGCATTAAACAACATTAAACAATGTTAAACTCACTTTGCATGTTGCTTTGCCACTCGATTTGCCACTCGATGTGCCATTCACTTTAAGCATGTGCATACCCTCTATAGAGCGTCGCAGTCCCGCACCCTACCATGGACCAGGAAATGAATCCCAATGCATTTTTCCCATAGACATTTCTTAAAGTATTTATTTAAAGACGGTTACGCCGCGGACAAAGCCAACTCGAGTCGTGACAACTCATGACAACGCAAACAATATTTTGGACCAAACAAATAATTACAAAGAAGAAAAACAACTTCTTTCTAATTATTTGTTCGGCCCAAAAAATTGTGTTTGTTGTCATGATTTGTCACGACTCGAGTTGGCTTTGTCCGCGGCGTAACCGTCTTTAAATAAATACTTTAAGAAATGTCTATGGGAAAAATGCATTGGGTTTCATTTCCTGGTCCAGGGTAGGAGGCGGGACTGCGACGCTCTATTATAGTGCCATTATAGGAGACCACAACCTGACCTGCCCTGGTGGAGAGCTGTGCCCCGAGGGGCACTTAGTTTTAATACTAAAACGAGACATTAATGAGTCATTTTGTACACATGCATTTTGAATCCCAGACTTTTACTTGTAACCGAGTATTTCCATATTGCAGTTGAGTAAGGCTATTGATAAGAATGTGAGCACTTCTTCCCCCACTGGTCTTGCTCTGACCTGCCATAATGTAGGCAGGCCATCCTTCTGGTCTACTGCATGATATCATCTGTCAATAATGAGTACCACAGACGAAGTCCAAATTTCATTCTGACCCCTCCACGAAAAGGCCTCGTTGTCCTGAACCCTTATCTATCATTTATACATTATGGATCAATAGTGTGGACTTAGACTGTTTTTCGTCTGTGGCATTATTGACTTCACGTCTTGTGGGTGTGAAGATGTCTGATGAGTCCGATCCGTGCACGGAATGTCCCATTGCAGTGAGGGCATGTGATGTCTGGGGGCTGGCTAGGTGAGAGGGAGGTACTCGCTCTGGTCTTTACAGTGAGGGCGTGGGCTAGGTGAGAGGGGGGAACTGGCTCTGGTCTTTACTGTGAGGCTGTGGGCTAGGTGAGAGGGAGGAACTGGCTCTGGTCTTTACTGTGAGGGCGTGGGCTAGGTGAGAGGGAGGAACTGGCTCTGGTCTTTACTGTGAGGGCATGGTGATGTCTGGGGGCTGGCTATAGGTGAGAGGGAGGTACTCGCTCTGGTCTTTACAGTGAGGGCGTGGGCTAGGTGAGAGGGAGGAACTGGCTCTGGTCTTTACTGTGAGGCTGTGGGCTAGGTGAGAGGGAGGAACTGGCTCTGGTCTTTACTGTGAGGGCGTGGGCTAGGTGAGAGGGAGGAACTGGCTCTGGTCTTTACTGTGAGGGCATGGTGATGTCTGGGGGCTGGCTATAGGTGAGAGGGAGGAACTGGCTCTGGTCTTTCGGAGCCAACGCTTCAGTTTGGCTTCCTGGATGCGGCGCTTTTCAGACTCCTCTACTCCATGTCTGACTGCAGAGCGCCAGTTGAAGCGGTGTTCGTTGGGCATCGGCCTCCCAGGTCTCAGGATCCAGACCGCAGCTCTTGAGGCTGGCCTTTAGGGTGTTTCCATTGGCCGCTGCGTGATCGCTTGCCATGTTGTATAGTTCGCCTTACAGTAGCCTTTTTGGTGGGTGTTTATCTGGCAAAAAATGTATCTTGATGAACATCAGGTCAACATTAGTGTCAGATATTGCGTCTGTCTGGGTGAGACATGACCTTTGATATTGCGTCTGTCTGGGTGAGACATGACCTTTGACACGATGTGAATGTTTCAATAGAAGAGCAGGGAGACAACATTGGCAGAGTTATTATTAATTTATGCTGTTTTAAGTGGATACACTCATGAGGGCTCAGTTAATGACATGTAGGGTGGGCTGCGTGGGCCCGTGCTTGGCCCAGTTGATTCCGAATAACCTTCTGCCGTCGCTGGGAGTCACGTTAGACCCGTCATTCATCATGATGCTGTCTGTTACGTTGGCTCCGCCTCCTATGACGCTATATATGCTGTCTGTCATGTTATTGGTCCTGGTGTTGTCAGGCAGACTCATCTCGCTGGGCGTGGCGAGCTGGAAACAACATCCTGTAGACACGGTTGGAACAAAATACAGTCTGAGTTTAATACAGATGAGTTTTAACACATTTCGACCAGATTCTACTAATGTCTTCTAAATCATGACAGTTTTCTGAAAACCCTATATGTTTCTATATCAGTGGTTCTCAAGCTATTTCATGTCAAGGACCCCAATCTCAAAATGTGTTGTTTTAGGGGCCACCCAGAAACAAAGATTTTAGTTAAAAATGTTTGCTCTGAAACAAAACAAAACACAAATGTACTGGAGTTGAGTATACTTTGTCCACCAAAACGAAACACAAATGCAGCCACAGTTTATATTAAGAAACCAACTTCTCATAAAGTCAGAAAAGAAAGTGAAAGCATGGAAGGACATGCGGGTGCTGTCCTACATTGCTCAACCCCTGGTGTCCCGTGATGTTGCTGTGGTGTGTGTGTGTGTGTGTGTGTGTGTGTGTGTGCGTGCGTGCGTGCGTGCGTGCGTGCGTGCGTGCGTGCGTTAATGGGTAATCATTGGTCAAACAGCCTGTTGGTCAACATAGACAGTATCATCGAGGACTCGACGGTCGACACACAGTTGTTCTCTACATAACTAACCAGGCAAGTTCACTTCTTTTTAAATCACACTTCTTTTTGCCACTATTTGACATCATGTAATTCATTCTGCACTGTCCTTTAGGGATTAGGGATGTGAATTATCGATTAATGCATTAATTGATACGTTTTGATAAGATTATCGATCGATTAACCGGTTAGTTGATAAGCAGCGTTTTTGTAAAAAATCTGAGAATCTTAATTTCCCTCAATGTCTAACATACAAATCTACATTATTCTGATACACAGAAATAATACAAAAGACATATTATATTCCTTAATCAAATATTTATTTGACCATTGACGATACAGGGCCAGGCAACACACGCGCACGTGCAAACAGCATTACATTCACAGAAAACCACCCAATGAACCGCATAATGTTCGATTAATTACGATTAGTTATTAACATGGCGTTTTAGTTGTTCTGTCTGTTTTTTTACAGAATGTCCTTTACAATCGTGAGTGTGCCGATGCTGTGTGTCCTTCTGTTCAGCTCTGTTCTGCATGGTGAGTCTGTCTGTCTGTCTGTCTGTCTGTCTGTCTGTCTGTCTGTGACGTCTGTCTGTCGGTCTCTTTAATTCACTTCCCTTTTCAATGTTTCATTTTGGTCATCATTTTATGTAACAGTATAGGCTACACTGCAAGTGGATAACAAAAATAAATAATTGTAAATAATGCATTGTCATAATAATTAAATTAGTCTGATATCTATCTGGGGGGGCGAGGGAATAGAATATGGTATAGCAATGTTGTCGGATAATAATAATATATAGAATATTAAGATATATAGTGTAGTGGTGTAATAATATGATAGCAGTCCATGGCCGTGCTCTGTGAGGAGCACAACCTTGTTGTTGCAGCCTGACATGTTTTGGGCACCACTAATGTTGTATTAACCCACTGATGCATCACGTTCTCTCCTGTCAGCTGACCAGCACGAGGAAGACTATGAGTATGATGATGAAGATCACATCAGCTGTCCCACCACAGAGAACATCAGAGGAGGAGCCGTCAGCTACTCACAGGTACTCACTAACGAGGAGGAGGAGCCTACTGACAGGTACTCACTAACGAGGAGGAGCCGTCAGCTACTCACAGGTACTCACTAACGAGGAGGAGGAGCCAACTCACAGGTACTCACTAACGAGGAGGAGGAGCCAACTCACAGGTACTCACTAACGAGGAGGAGGAGCCAACTCACAGGTACTCACTAACGAGGAGCCCACAGGTACTCACTAACGAGGAGGAGGAGCCTACTCTCAGGTACTCACTAACGAGGAGGAGGAGCCTACTCTCAGGTACTCACTAAGGAGGAGGAGCCGTCAGCTACTCTCAGGTAGGCTATACTCAAACTAATCCAGAGAGCTTTTTAGGGGAATGTTCTGGGCTGAAGTACTGTCTGGGCTGCTCACCAAAGCCAGAGTAGACGCTGAAATGACCTAAAAAAAAGTAAAATAAATAAATAAGTGAAATGTCCCTTTAGCATGAATCCAACACTGATGCAAGTGCTGTCATGTCTAAAAATGCAAGTCTACGAAGCTATCTATGAAATCTATCACAATTGTATACAATATAGTGTATTTTTGAGCGGTGTCTAACCGCTCCAATGACTGTATGTATGTCTATCTGTTTAGACTCAGACACACATGTACTGACCAGATGTTTGACATGTACTGACCAGATGTTTGACATGTACTGACCAGATGTTTGACATGTACTGACCAGATGTTTGACATGTACTGACCAGATGTTTGACATGTACTGACCAGATGTTTGACATGTACTGACCAGATGTTTGACACGTACTGACCAGATGTTTGACATGTACTGACCAGATGTTTGACCAGGGCCGCGGGAAGGTATTTACAGTAGGAGGTGCTGAACGTTTAGGAGGGGGTGCACACACGTAAGCGGCAAGCGTGCCACAAAATGTGTGTGCACACACCTCGTGCACGCACATTTTCGTGCATTTTCACGCGGAAAAGTGGCTTTTACTTTCCCTCTCTCCACACGCAAGTTATATGAACAAACCAGGGGTCATCATCATGCCAGCTTGTGATGGACATTTTGATCAATATTTTATTTTTGTCACGGACATACAAAATAAATGGTCAATAATTTTACCAGAAACCCAAATAGCTAGCCCTAAATGTATACGAATGGACTCATAATGTGCCATAGCGACTATTCCTGTGTGCTACACATTTTAAAGGGGGGCTAATTCAAGAACAGAAGGGCCCTAGGTCTCATTGTGGGCATGACATCTATCTATCTATCTATTGGGCATGGCATCTATTTAGCCCTTGTCTTTTCATCTTATTATAGACCACTAATTCAGATGTGTAGGCTATAATTATGAAAAAAAAGTGTAGTGCACATCAAACAATAATAAAAACATTATTTATGATTAACATACTGTCTATTACTGATGATTGCACCTGACTTGATAAGGCAAAATGGTTGATGTGTCAGTTCCATGTATGGTACACAAATACATATGGCTGAGATTTCAGTTCTTTATTTCTTGTTCTCAGTTCTCTGTTTGCTGGAAAGTTCTAGTGAAATGATTTGTGGTTTGCCAGAAAGGGTCTTTCCAAGTTCCCTTTATTCACATAGTTGTACTATATGTATTTTGTGTCATGCCATCATTTAACTGACAACTGGTCTTGTCTCATTAGTAGTAGCTTAATAAACAGGTCAATCCTGTGTTAATTCACTTTATCCCACTCATTTGTTAGTTTCAAGAGTAGTGGTTTCCGTTAAGGTGAACAATTATTCAATGTTGATGAGAAAGTCTTAGACCATGCATACCGGTAGGTGGTGTGATGCAAGTTATGCCAGTGGAACAATGAAAGAACAACAATGAAAGGCAGCTATTAGAAAACATTACTTTTAGCTGTCTATCTTGTCTTGCATCCTCACCTGACATTAATGAGCATGTCATCCCGACACTTTACCAGTCACCAAGATAATTCAAACTAATTATTTAAATATTTTGATATATTGTACACATTAGTTATTAGTATAACCAACATAAACATGGACTTGCCACGGACACGTGTGTCCATGTATACGAACATGTCGATGACCCCTGGAACAAACAGAATTAGGCGCCGATACTGGGATACATACAGCATATTTATTAGGCATAGTAACAGAAATCTGTTTTGAACATGATGTTTTTTATTATTATTTTTCCCCTCCTGTCCGGGGGGGGCTGTGCCTGGGGGGAGGGGGTGCTCCAGACCCCCCAGCACCCCTACTTCCCTCAGCTATGTGTTTGACATGTACTGACCAGATGTTTGACAGGTACTGACCAGATGTTTGACATGTACTGACCAGATGTTTGACATGTACTGACCAGATGTTTGACATGTACTGACCAGATGTTTGACATGTACTGACCAGATGTTTGTGGTCCAAAGGCAGGCGATCCGGGCAGCGTGCTGACCTATCGCTGTCCTCCAGGGCTCTACCCTTACCCTGTCAGCCATAGGCTGTGCGGTGCTGAGGGGGCGTGGGCCACCATGAGATCAGCCAATGGCAGACCGGTATCCCGGGCCACGTGTAAAGGTAATGTTGGTAATGACGACGGTAGGAGGCGGGATTTATAATATAAACATCCGATCTCTACACGGTCACACGACACATCGCAGGGTAACGCTTTGTGCAACGTGACCTTGTAGATCTGCTAATTTTGCCTTAAGTTTTGAAATTGAAAGTGGTTTTCTAAAGTAACTCAATTTTAATAGGCTCCATTAGACAAGCCAGGAATGATAACATTTCGGAGGCACAGTGTCTGTATATAGCGCTGTCGCCTCACAGCCAGAAGGTCCTGGGTTCGATTCCCGCTGGGGACGCTGGGGGGGGGGGGGGCGTATTCTCTCCATTAGTGCCCATACGGTGTGAACTTCACACTTCCTGTGTGAAGTTTGCATGTTCTCCCTGTGTCCCCTAGGGTAGGTACCCTCACATGTTCTCCCCGTGTCCCCTATAGGGTATAAGTTATACCCTCACATGTTCTCCCCGTGTCCCCTAGGGTAGGTGCCCTCACATGTTCTCCCCGTGTCCCCTAGGGTAGGTACCCTCACATGTTCTCCCCGTGTCCCCTAGGGTAGGTGCCCTCACATGTTCTACCCGTGTCCCCTAGGGTAGGTTATACCCTCACATGTTCTCCCTGTGTCCCCTAGGGTATAGTACCCTCATATTTTCTCGCCATGCCCCCTAGGGTATAGGTACCCTCACATGTTCTCCCCGTGTCCCCTAGGGTATAGGAACCCTCACATGTTCTCCCCGTGTCCCCTAGGGTATAGGAACCCTCACATGTTCTCCCCGTATCCCCTAGGGTAGGTACCCTCACATGTTCTCCCCGTGTCCCCTAGGGTATAGGTACCCTCACATGTTCTCACCGTGTCCCCTAGGGTAGGTACCCTCACATGTTCTCCCCGTGTCCCCTAGGGTATAGGTACCCTCACATGTTCTCACCGTGTCCCCTAGGGTAGGTACCCTCACAAAAATATATGCAGTAATCCTGGCAGAGGGAGTGTAGCGCCCAGGATCATATCTTAGACAATTGGCATCGGGTGAAAAAATGTGTTACAAAATCGTACAAAATCTTTGTCAGGTCATCTTAGCACGTAGGTTAATGCCTCTGTCCATGTCTCTCTCCCTCTCTCTCTCAGACGTGCTGTGTCCAGGCCAGTTGCAGCTGGACAACGGGGACATGTCTCCCAGGGAGCAGTGGTTCCGTCCAGGCCAGCTCCAGAGCTTCTCCTGCCTGGAGGGCTTCACCCTGTCTGGGTCAGCCCAGAGGAACTGCACCCTGTCTGGGCTGTGGAGCGGAACCACGCCGCGCTGCGACAACCAGGGTGACTGGCTGGAGCAAGCATTCCTTTATTATTAACCCTGGAACTCTAAACATACTTATGTGTTGCTAGTTGTTACACCATCACTAAACACGGGTATATTTTACCCAATGTAATATATATTCCATAAAAGATATTTCTCATAAAAATCTATTGAAATACAGCAATACATGGCAACTTCTTTAATATTTCATCATGACTTTTCACAAAAAAGAATGGTCCAGTAAAAATAAAAAAAATAAAAGTCCATTGCCACTCTAAACGCCGGTCAAATTGACCCGAACGCCTGCCTGTAGAAAATGGAACCAAATGGACCCGTCGCAGTTAAATGATGAACATTAATTGGGTGCCATTATATGGGGGTCTAATGCATGTCAAACTGGGGGTCCTTGAAATGAAACGGGTTGAGAATCACTGCTAGAGCCGTACAAATCTTCTCTTATGGGGGTCTACTGCAGAGCATCTTTTCAAATGGGCGTCCGCAGGATAATTTGGGTGTCCTTGACATGACAAAGTTAGGGGACCATTGCCTTAGACAGTCTAATAGTTTTATTTTATTTAACATGCTCATAGTGCTCTGTGCTCACAGTGAAAGGTCCACAAAATAGACTTTCGTCAGTGCTGTATAGAGCGTCGCAGTCCCGCCCCTTTCATGACGAGGCCAGGCCCAGGAAATGATTCCCATTTTTCCCATAGACATTTCTATTAGTATACAAAGACGGTTACGCTGCGGACAAAGCCAACTCGAGTCGTGACAACTCATGACAACAAACACAATATTTTGGACCAAACAAATAATTACAAAGAAGAAAAACAACAAAAAAAGTGTTGTAACCTGCCGTTTTTTTCTTCTTTCTAATTATTTGTTCGGCCCAAAAAATGGTGTTTGTTGTCATGAGTTGTCACGACTCGAGTTGGCTTTGTCCGCGGCGTAAACGTCTTTAAATAAATACTTTTTGAAATGTCTATGAGGAAAATGAACGGATAATCATTTCCTGGGCCCTGGTAGGGGGCGGGACTGCGACGCTCTATATAAGAAGCATTCTAAAACGCTTAGTCCCAATACTTGATTCTGATTGGCTGGTTGATGCTGGTTGACGGTGACCGTTGTAAATCTCACAGAAAATCCACACCTTCAATCACTTTATATCATTCCCAGTTGAACTGGGGAAGGGGAGCACTTGATATCCTAACGCACGCTGGCCGTGCGGGCGTGTAAGCACCACCCACACTCATATGACTGTGAATGTGTGGCTCCAGGCAGCCCTGTAGGGACATCAAGCGCTATTCTCCCGTCACATAGCCTACTTGCAGAGCAAAACGGGGAAGTGTGTGGCTCGCTCTGGTATTTTGTGAATTTAATAGTTTTATTAGGTTAATATTGCTATGTTTGTAACCGTTTTAGAAAAGCAATAAGCCATTTTACATTTTTACAATGGCTGAGAGGGTGGAAGACCCTCCGATACGCGTCGGGTCTGCCTATACACCTCTCAGCCATTGTAAAATCCATGGTACCCTGAGACCTCTTGTGGCTTATTGCTTTAATCCCCCCACCCCAAAAAAAAGAGGTGACTCTCTCCCTCTCTCTCATATTGCAGCTGATGACTGTGCGGACCCCGGGGTCCCTCCGGGGGCCCACAGGTGGTCCCCAGGGGGCGGGGCCTCGCGGTTCCGGACGGGAGAGAGGGTGCAGTACCGCTGTGAGGCCGGCCTGGACCTGCTGGGCTCTGTTGAGAGGCGCTGTCTGGAGAGCCGGGAGTGGAGCGGTGCCACCCCGCGGTGCCAGGGTAGGTAGCAGTGTTGTTTTTGGCAGCACATTTCTATTTTAGTTTTAGTCATATTAGTCTCTTGAATAGTTTTAATTTAGTTTTAGTCACATTTTAGTCACCAGGAATGTTTTAGTGTTAGCCTAGTTTTAGGGGGTGTCATGAAAGGGGGTGGGACTGCGACACTCTATTGTCTTCTAACCAAGGGGCCAGTGAGGCACTCCAACGTTGAAGCACTGGGCCCTAGTGGTAAGAGGAGGGACTACAGGCGGACCCGTGGATTCATGACCGGGAAACCCCGTGCAGCTGGGCCCTACATTGAGCGCTCGGTTGCACTTCCGCATTGGACCACCAAAATTTGGCGGTCCAATGCGGAAGTAGACGTTTTGAGATGGTCCTTCCGGGTGCTTCAAAACGCCACTGAGCAACTTCCACTGACATGAATAGCGGAGGGGGCGGAGCTTCGCGCCAGATCAGTCTCTATCCTTTTATATACTCTATGCTTCTAACTGCAAAAAAGGGAGGCATGGGGTCCCATTTTTGTAGTATTAAGGCCTATTCATACTCCGGTTTTTAGGTGACTAACTGCGGTTTCGGTTGTTAAAAAAGGGCTGAAAATTCACTATACTGTTTAATAAAATTATCAATCAAACCTTATCACCTAAAACTGGAGTTTGAAGAGACCTTTAGGTATGACCCGGCCGGATATCGAACCTCGGGTGCATGTGTTTGTTCCAACGTGCTAACCGTCCTACAGTCATGAGTCCGACACCCTACCCTAAAACCCAAACCTAAACCTAACCTCATAGGAAGCCACGGGTTAGTTATAACCTGCCACAGGATAGTTTTAACCTGCCACGGATTAGGTTAAACCGCAGCACATGTCGGAAGCCGCGTTGTTGTCGAACTAACGCCTGTCAGACTGTTAGTATGTCTAACCAACGCATGTTTGTTTGGTCTGCAGCGCGATACGTGTTCGACTCCCCTCACGCTGTCGCAGAGGCGATGGGAGGCTCTCTGTCTGGAGTGATGGACGTTCTATCTCCACAGTTCAAGAAGGAAGGTGGGTTCAACCAGACGCACAGTCACCCAGGGGGGGGGGGGGGGGGGGGGGATGTGTGTTCATTAACCCACAGTCACCCAGGGGGGGGGGGGGGGGGGGATGTGTGTGCATTAACCCACAGTCACCCAGGGGGGGACGGAATGTGTGTGCATTAACCCACAGTCACCCAGGGGGGGACGGAATGTGTGTGCATTAACCCAACCCACAGTCACCCAGGGGGGGACAGAATGTGTGTGCATTAACCCAACCCACAGTCACCCAGGGGGGGACAGAATGTGTGTGCATTAACCCAACCCACAGTCACCCAGGGGGGGACAGAATGTGTGTGCATTAACCCAACCCACAGTCACCCAGGGGGACGACGGAATGTGTGTGCATTAACCCACAGTCACCCAGGGGGACGACGGAATGTGTGTACATTAACCCCCAGTCACCCAGGGGGGGACGGAATGTGTGTGCATTAACCCGCAGTTACCCAGGGGGGGACGGAATGTGTGTGCATTAACCAACAGTCACCCAGTGGGGGACAGAATGCGTGTACATTAACCCACAGTCACCCAGGGGGGGACAGAATGTGTGTGCATTAACCCACAGTCACCCAGGGGGGGACGGAATGTGTGTGCATTAACCCACAGTCACCCAGGGGGGGGACAGAATGTGTGTGCATTAACCCACAGTCACCCAGGGGGACGGACGGAATGTGTGTACATTAAACTGACAGTACGTTTTAACAGTGGACGAACAAATTCTACATTGCAGTATTGATACTCAACTAAAGAACTTTAGTACTTTACATCACTGATCTTTTGTATAAATGATTGATGATGATGCGGAGGAGAGACCACGCCCACCAGCATCACCCACAACGTCCCCGGACCTTCTATAGCTGTGAGGCGACAGCGCTACCGAGTCCCGACTGGCTGACTTTTTAATCTGTCATCGTGCTCGTCCTCCTAGATTCATTCGAGAGGACCATCCGCGTGTCCGACGACAGTCGCATGAACATCTTCGTCCTATTGGACACGTCGGGCAGCATCGGCCCGAAGGTCTTCAACGAGAGCCGAGACGCCACCGTCGAGCTCATCAGGAAGGTAAGTTGAGTAGGTCGCTACCGTCGAGCTCATCAGGAAGGTAAGTTGAGTAGGTCGCTACCGTCGAGCTCATCAGGAAAGTAAGTTCAGTAGGAAGCCACAGTCGAGCTCCTCAGGAAGGTAAGTTGAGTAGGTCGCTATACCGTTGAGCTCATCAGGAAGGTAAGTTCAGTAGGTCGCTACCGTTGAGCTCATCAGAAGGTAAGTTCAGTAGGTCGCTACCGTCGAGCTCATCAGGAAGGTAAGTTCAGTAGGTCGCTACCGTCAAGCTCATCAGGAAGGTAAGTTGAGTAGGATGCTACCGTCGAGCTCATCAGGAAGGTAAGTTGAGTAGGTCGCTACCGTCGAGCTCATCAGGAAGGTAAGTTCAGTAGGACGCTACCGTCGAGCTCATCAGGAAGTTAAGTTGAGTAGGTCGCTACCGTCGAGCTCATCAGGAAGGTAAGTTGAGTAGGTTGCTACCGTTGAGCTCATCAGGAAGGTAAGTTGAGTAGGTCGCTACCGTTGAGCTCATCAGGAAGGTAAGTTCAGTAGGTCGCTACTGTCGAGCTCATCAGGAAGGTAAGTTCAGTAGGTCGCTACCGTTGAGCTCATCAGGAAGGTCAGTTGAGTAGGACGCTACCGTCGAGCTCATCAGGAAGGTAAGTTGAGTAGGTCGCTACCGTCGAGCTCATCAAGAAGGTAAGTTGAGTAGGACGCTACCGCCGAGCTCATCAGGAAGGTAAATTGAGTAGGACGCTACCGTCGAGCTCATCAGGAAGGTAAATTGAGTAGGTCGCTACTGCCGAGCTCATCAGGAAGGTAAGTTGAGTAGGACGCTACCGTCGAGCTCATCAGGAAGGTAAATTGAGTAGGACGCTTCCGCCGAGCTCATCAGGAAGGTAAATTGAGTAGGACGATACCGTCGAGCTCATCAGGAAGGTAAATTGAGTAGGTCGCTACCGTTGAGCTCATCAGGAAGGTAAGTTGAGTAGGTCGCGGAGACCTATACTTTCGGTCTCCGGGTCTCTTACGGGATTTTATTTCTCGACAGCGACCGCCAACCCGTTTATTAGCCAGCTTATTACACGGCTACTTAATAAATACATTTATACATTGACACAAAAGTAAGAACAAAACGAGGTATTTCCTTGCTTACGGTAATGAAAGTATTCCACCAGCTAGTGTCTATTACTCGCGTCAAATGTTTTCAAAAACATTCTTGAGAGCAACGTTTAGTTGTAAATTACACTGTGTAATGGCTGATGAAAAACAATCATATTTTATATATTTTATACATGACTGGACGGGTGTGTTTCTGTGTTCGGCGTCATCCAACGCAACGCAACGTCGGCAGTGGAGCACCCTTCATTGATTAAAAATCCGAGTCAAGACTGTGTGTGTGTGTGTGTGTGTGTGTGTGTGTGTGTGTGTGTGTGTATGTGGTGTGTTCCAGTTGGACAGCTATGAGGTCCAGATGAGGTTCCATGTGGTGTCGTTCGCCTCCGAGGTCAAAGCCATCGTCCGCATCCAGGATCCATGGTCCAGCCAGGCTGACGACGTCATACAGGAGCTGATGGAGTTCGACTACAAAAGTAAGACCAGCATGTCGTCTGCATTCATTCATTCATTCGACGGGTGGCTGGCATCTCCCTTAGAGATGGGGTGAGATGTTCAGTCACGCGAGGGAGACTCGGAGTAGAGTCATGGTTCGGGCATCTGGTTAGGATACCTCGTTCTTCTCCATGTGTTCGTGTGGTTTGCATGGACTGGGATTCTGGACGACCCGAGTCTCTGTGGATCGCTACTTTACTATTACGCCATTATAAATTCTCTTAGCGTTCTTATATTATACTATATTATATCATATCATTACTATCTTACACTATTAAATGTATTGTTATTGTTCTTGCTATACTACTTGTACATACTGTACACTCCCTCTCTGTGTCTTTCTCTCTCTCCGTCTCGAGACAACATGAAATACAATAATTAAATAAAAATGGAATCAAACTGAATTTCAGGTCACGGTCGTAAGACGGGCACCAATCTGTACGGCGCGTTGCAAAACGTCTACGGGACGCTGTCCTTTCTGAAGCAAGACGGCAAGAACCACTTCCACGACACACACAACGTCATCGTCATAGCAACGGATGGTAAGCAGAACATCATCGTCGTAGAAATGGAATGTAAGCAGAACATCATCGTATAGCAACGGATGGTAAGCAGAACATCGTCATAGAAACGGATGGTAAGCAGAACATCGTCATAGAAACGGATAGTAAGCTGAACATCGTCGTCATAGAAACGGAATGTAAGCAGAACATCATCGTATAGCAACGGATGGTAAGCAGAACATCGTCATAGAAACGGATGGTAAGCAGAACATCATCGTCATAGAAACGGAATGTAAGCAGAACATCATCGTCATAGAAACGGAATGTAAGCAGAACATCATCTTATAGGAGTCAGGAGTCACAATGATCATAGATTTCTCCTGAAGTTTTCCTGAAGCAAAATGTCGTAGTCGGGTAAAATTATGATTTAGTGCTACTAATAGTCTTTTGAATAAAATTCCATTTAGTTTTAGTCATATTTTTGTCATGTGAAATGACTTTTTTTTTCTTGTCTAATTTTAGTCGACTAAATAGGCCATCGTAAGATTTTCTGCAGTTTATTGTCATAGTTGAATAAAATGTATTTTTAGCGGGCTGTGATGGGGGTCATTTGGGGGTCTTTTTGGGCGGTCCCTGACTGATATTTGAGAACCAACAGTTCAGAAACGAGCAATACAAATAAAAATCAGACCCGTCTGTACTGTACTGTACTGTACTGTACTGTACTGTACTGTACTGTACTGTACTGTACTGTACTGTACTGTACTGTACTGTACTGTACTGTACAGGCTGCACAACAGTGACACTTGGTGGTTAACAGACTATTTCCGTGCGTGGACACGTACACATAGGGACACACACTACTATCTATAGGAGTGGTTAGCACCACTCAAAAATAGCTGTAGAAGCGACTTCACATAAAACAAGCCGAAAGTTGCTTATAATAAGCAGACATGGCAACACAGTTTATGATCTGTTCTTCTTCTCCTCCAGGTTACTCCAACACAGGCATGCAGCCCCAGGTTGCTCTGGCACGGATCAGACACCTCCTGGGCTACAGAAACACAACGCTGGACCACTCGGACGAGACTCTGCTGGGTATTAATATTATTAACCCATTTTGGGCGGGAACCCCTTTTGGTGTTTTAAACATTATGTTATAATTTAGCTATTGAAAAATAGCAGATCTACAAGCTCATAGCGCGCCACCGAGTGGCGCGCTACGAGCTTGTAGGTCTTCTATTTTTGAAAAATCGTGAAAATATTTATTTCAGAAAACTGGAGGATTTAGAAGATTTTTTTAATATTTTGAGGTCAGGCCTAAATGGGATATGAATATGGCTCTACTGGGTATTCATAATATTATTAATATGAATATGGCTCTACTGGGTATTAATATTATTATTAACACATTTATCGCCGGAATTTTTTATCGTGAAAATAGCTTCACTGCGGGGAGTTTTCCATTAACCATTGAAGAATCACCCGGTCGCGAACGTAAACTCCATTTCACGAAAGTCCGCCTTAAAATAGTGCCATCGTTTGTACAACAAGAAGCGAGAACAGCGCGCTCCGGATGCTGCCATGATTCCCCACAGGCATTGTGACTACATTACAGAAGCCCTGAGAAGCGAGCGTCCGTTTTTATTTTATTTATTCCGGTCACGTGATCCAAACGTGCGACGTTTCCCACAGTGTCCACGGAAAACCTTGTATGTCTTAAAAGTGATACAAAAACGGCGAAATAAAACACAACTCGGGTAAAGGCCTATTCATAGTCTGGATTTTCGGTGGTGAGCTGACCACCGGAGCTGAAATAACGTTGAGCGGTGGTGAGTAAAAACAGAGAGAAGGGCTGGAGCGGTGGTTTGCTCTTCACCGCGGCTCGTGACGTCATGTTGTAGTTCGGTGGTCACCTAACCACCGAAAATCCAGACTATGTATGAGCCTTAACTCGTGTTCGGGGATCAAAATGTGAATATGAATATGACTCCACCGGGTATACACCAGTCCATGTATCGTATCGTCAACCATGTTTCGTGATACGTTGTCGTATCGCTGTTAAAATGTATCGTTACACGCCCTCTTCTCAGACGTGTATGTGTTTGGCGTCGGGGACAGCGTGAACAGAGCTGCGCTGAACGACATCGCCTCGAAGAAGAACGGCGAAGAGCACCTGTTTCTGATGTCAGAGTACCGCCTGCTGGGAGAAGTCTTCAACAGCATGATCAGTAAGTAGTTTTAAAACAACAACAACAACAACAACAATAATAATAATCTCGACTCGTTATCACCTTTCAGGTGATAAGGTTATCACCTAAAAGGTGAGCTGCTTATCACCCACAACTGGAGTATGAATGGGATTTTATCTCGACAGGTGACGAGAGTGTGACGATGTGTGGCGTGGCGCAGGAGGACATTTCTGAGGAACACTCGTTCAGCAAGGCGGCCCACACCCACCCCTGGCATGTTACCTTGACAACGGTAGGAGGCCACACCCACCCCTGGCATGTTACCTTGACAACGGTAGGAGGCCACACCCACCCCTGGCATGTTACCTTGACAACGGTAGGAGGCCACACCCACCCCTGGCATGTTACCTTGACAACGGTAGGAGGCCACACCCACCCCTGGCATGTTACCTTGACAACGGTAGGAGGCCACAACCACCCCTGGCATGTTACCTTGACAACGGTAGGAGGCCACACCCACCCCTGGCATGTTACCTTGACAACGGTAGGAGGCCACAACCACCCCTGGCATGTTACCTTGACAACGGTAGGAGGCCACACCCACCCCTGGCATGTTACCTTGACAACGGTAGGAGGCCACACCCACCCCTGGCATGTTACCTTGACAACGGTAGGAGGCCACAACCACCCCTGGCATGTTACCTTGACAACGGTAGGAGGCCACACCCACCCCTGGCATGTTACCTTGACAACGGTAGGAGGCCACACCCACCCCTGGCATGTTACCTTGACAACGGTAGGAGGCCACACCCACCCCTGGCATGTTACCTTGACAACGGTAGGAGGCCACACCCACCCCTGGCATGTTACCTTGACAACGGTAGGAGGCCACACCCACCCCTGGCATGTTACCTTGACAACGGTAGGAGGCCACACCCACCCCTGGCATGTTACCTTGACAACGGTAGGAGGCCACACCCACCCCTGGCATGTTACCTTGACAACGGTAGGAGGCCACACCCACCCCTGGCATGTTACCTTGACAACGGTAGGAGGCCACACCCACCCCTGGCATGTTACCTTGACAACGGTAGGAGGCCACACCCACCCCTGGCATGTTACCTTGACAATGGTAGGAGGCCACACCCACCCCTGGCATGTTACCTTGACAACGGTAGGAGGCCACACCCACCCCTGGCATGTTACCTTGACAACGGTAGGAGGCCACACCCACCCCTGGCATGTTACCGTGACAACGGTAGGAGGCCACACCCACCCCTGGCATGTTACCGTGGCAACGGTAGGAGGCCACACCCACCCCTGGCATGTTACCTTGACAACGGTAGGAGGCCACACCCACCCCTGGCATGTTACCTGGCATGTTACCTTGACAACGGTAGGAGGCCACACCCACCCCTGGCATGTTACCATGACAACGGTAGGAGGCCACACCCACCCCTGGCATGTTACCCTGACAACGGTAGGAGGCTACACCCACCCCTGGCATGTTACCTTGACAACGGTATAGGCCACACCCACCCCTGGCATGTTACCTTGACAACGGTAGGAGGCCACACCCACCCCTGGCATGTTACCATGACAACGGTAGGAGGCCACACCCACCCCTGGCATGTTACCATGACAACGGTAGGAGGCCAGACCCACCCCTGGCATGTTACCTTGACAACGGTAGGAGGCCACACCCACCCCTGACATGTTACTTTGACAACGGTAGGAGGCCACACCCACCCCTGGCATGTTACCTTGACAACGGTAGGAGGCCACACCCACCCCTGACATGTTACTTTGACAACGGTAGGAGGCCACACCCACCCCTGGCATGTTACCGTGACAACGGTAGGAGGCCACACCCACCCCTGGCATGTTACCATGACAACGGTAGGAGGCCACACCCACCCCTGGCATGTTACCTTGACAACGGTAGGAGGCCACACCCACCCCTGACATGTTACTTTGACAACGGTAGGAGGCCACACCCACCCCTGGCATGTTACCATGACAACGGTAGGAGGCCACACCCACCCCTGGCATGTTACCATGACAACGGTAGGAGGCCACACCCACCCCTGGCATGTTACCATGACAACGGTAGGAGGCCACACCCACCCCTGGCATGTTACCTTGACAACGGTAGGAGGCCACACCCACCCCTGACATGTTACTTTGACAACGGTAGGAGGCCACACCCACCCCTGGCATGTTACCTGGCATGTTACCTTGACAACGGTAGGAGGCCACACCCACCCCTGACATGTTACTTTGACAACGGTAGGAGGCTACACCCACCCCTGGCATGTTACCATGACAACGGTAGGAGGCCACACCCACCCCTGGCATGTTACCATGACAACGGTAGGAGGCCACACCCACCCTTGGCATGTTACCTTGACAACGGTAGGAGGCCACACCCACCCCTGACATGTTACTTTGACAACGGTAGGAGGCCACACCCACCCCTGGCATGTTACCTTGACAACGGTAGGAGGCCACACCCACCCCTGACATGTTACTTTGACAACGGTAGGAGGCCACACCCACCCCTGGCATGTTACCTTGACAACGGTAGGAGGCCACACCTGTTACCTTGACAACGGTGAGAAATGTGTACGTCTGTCTGGAAGCTATAAACTCCAATAATTCCAAAGCTAAGTGGACGAAACAACTGATTTACACGGGTGACCTGAAACTAAAAGAATGTTTGAGAACCATTGTTTCTATAGGCGTCTGGCCGCTAAACTCACTGGGATAATTCCAACGGTAAAACGTGTGTTTTTGGCGCTCTTTCTCTCTCTCTCTCCCTCTCCGTCTCTCTCTCTCTCTCTCTCTCTCTCCCTCTCCGTCTCTCTCTCTCTCTCTCTCTCTCTCTCTCTCTCTCTCTCTCTCTCTCTCTCTCTCTCTCTCAGCCTCACGCCAAGTGCGCAGGCTCCATCGTGAGCAGAAACTGGGTGCTGACGTCCGCTCACTGCTTCGCCAAAGATGCCAGCAACCCGGTGCTCGACACGGTGGACATACAACACGGTCAGTGCAACAATTTACAATTTATTATTAGGTTTTATTATTATTTCAGTAAGACGCCTGATGGCGCTGGTGCTTTAATTGACATGAGGGGGTAAGATCTTAATTTTCGGGCCTGTTGAGAACAGTCTAGAGTTTGAATGGACATGGTATCAGTCAAAAGGGAGACATCGAAGAGGAAGGATGGATGGGGAAGGGTCAACATATATGTCAAGGGGCTGGTGATCATCCACCCCTACACAGTGTCTATCTCTCTCTGGGCGATGGTAGAGTCAGAGGGAAGGTGATCATCCACCCCTACACAGTGTCTATATCTCTCTGGGTGATGGTAGAGTCAGAGGGAAGGTGATCATCCACCCCTACACAGTGTCTATCTCTCTCTGGGCGATGGTAGAGTCAGAGGGAAGGTGATCATCCACCCCTACACAGTGTCTATCTCTCTCTGGGCGATGGTAGAGTCAGAGGGAAGGTGATCATCCACCCCTACACAGTGTCTATCTCTCTCTAGGCGATGGTAGAGTCAGAGGGAAGGTGATCATCCACCCCTACACAGTGTCTATCTCTCTCTGGGCGATGGTGGAGTCAGAGGGAAGGTGATCATCCACCCCTACACAGTTTCTATCTCTCTCTGGTTGATGGTAGAGTCAGAGGGAAGGTGATCATCCACCCCTAAACAGTGACTATCTCTCTCTGGGTGATGGTAGAGTCAGAGGGAATGCGGTCATTAGAGCCCTGTACACTGTTTACTCCTCTCCAGCAGTGTTGTTTTCGTCGACTAAAACTACGACGAAAGATGTTTGTCGACTACCTTTTTCCACTGACAAAAACTAAATTGAAACTAAGCTATGATGACTAAAACTAAGACTAAATATACTGTCGATTTTGGCGACAAATACAAACTAGACTAAAATGTTAGAAAGGGACTACTAGTGGACAAGAGATCCAGTATAAGTCATTTTACACTTGGTTGCATGCGGAAAATATCAGATATACAAGCTCACAACGTTTTCAGAAAGTGTAAAATCATCCATTACGACGGCATCAAGCACGCCATAATGCATTTTAGTCGACTAAATCAACTGTAGATTTAGTCGACAAAAATCTTATGATATTTAGTCAACTAAAACTATAGACTAAACACTAAAACATTCCAAGTGACTAAAACTAAATGAAAATGTTTCAAGAGACTATAATGACTAAAACTAAAATAGAAATTTGCTGCCAAAAACAACACTCCTCTCTCTAGGTGATGGTAGAGCTAGAGGGAAGGTGATCATCCACCCGCTGTACGACACCAGAGCTCTGCACAGCAGGAACGTCTCAGAGTTCTACGACTACGACGTAGCTCTGGTGCAGCTCGTCGACGGCAGCATCGCTCCGTCCAGGAAGGCACGGTGAGACAAACGAGCAGACCTACTGTTTTAGTGCAGGCCTATATTTCAGGCACCCACTAGTCATTCGTCAGGACCTGGTTTTCTACTTTTAGTTCGGGCGTCTGTTTGGGCACATCCCTAATGCAACAGGACCCCCAGCTGTGTGTACTGTGCAGTTTACATGCAGCTGCATAGACCTTAGAGTATATATTAATAGAGACGGCACCCGGAGGAAACCCTGTGGCGAAATGGACATAGTGGCCGAATTTGGTATTGCAGCGCTGGGCCAAACAAATGAACGCGCTGGTCCCGTTGACTATCATTGCGCACGTTCATGATGACACGTGAACGCCGTTTCATACGCAAGCGCGTGCAATGATAGTCAACGGCCAGCGCGTTTGTGTGTTTGGCCCAATCAATCCCAGAATGCACTCTGTTCCTACCCGGAAGGAGGAGTGAAATCGCCTCATGCGCTTTAGAGCAACTTAATGCAAGTGGATGGGAGGAGAAATCTGGTGCCGTCTCTATTAATATATACTCTAAGGTATAGACAAACGTTACCAACAGAATGTATCACCATTCATTCATTCATGTCAACTTTATATAAAATCCATAACATGCCATTAAGCGTCATCCTTGAGTCCGGGCCCTGACCAGAGCCTCCAATAAGGATACTAGTATTTTAAGTACACGCCTATCCAGAGTGACTTAGTTACACATGTGACATCTGACTGACAGCGTGTCACGTGACCTATGTAACTCTGGGGTTTGAGAGCCACTGGCCTAAACAACATGCAATCTAAATGTATACAAACAACACAAGTAATACGATAATGTGTGTGTGTGTGTGTGTGTGTGCGTGCGCATCAGACCAATCTGTTTGCCATGCACCGTTCCAGCCAACCGAGCCCTGAAGAAACTCAACCTGACATGTGACCAACACAGTAAGTATACTTACGTTACTAAGATCAGTGTTAAACAGCTCTGTATTGTGATGGTAAACATCACTGGAGAAATGAAAATGTATGTTCTGTTTATTAAAGGGCTGGAGAGCAGGGGAGAGACTCCTGTTACTGAACACACACTCTATAGCAATGCTTACTGTTACAATATAGAGCTATTTAACACTGTTACTGAACACACACTCTATAGCAATGATTACTGTTACAATATATAGCTATTTAACACTGTTACTGAACACACACTCTATAGCAATGACTACTGTTACAATATAGAGCTATTTAACACTGTTACTGAACACACACTCTATAGCAATGATTACTGTCACAATATAGAGCTATTTAACACTGTTACTGAACACACACTCTATAGCAATGACTACTGTCACAATATAGAGTTATTTAACACTGTTACTGAACACACACTCTACAGCAATGCTTACTGTTACAATATAGAGCTATTTAACACTGTTACTGAACACACACTCTATAGCAATGATTACTGTCACAATATAGAGTTATTTAACACTGTTACTGAACACACACACTCTATAGCAATGATTACTGTTACAATATATAGCTATTTAACACTGTTACTGAACACACACTCTATAGCAATGATTACTGTCACAATATAGAGTTATTTAACACTGTTACTGAACACACACTCTATAGCAATGATTACTGTCACAATATAGAGCTATTTAACACTGTTACTGAACACACACACTATAGCAATGATTACTGTCACAATATAGAGCTATTTAACACTGTTACTGAACACACTCTATAGCAATGATTACTGTCACAATATAGAGCTATTTAACACTGTTACTGAACACACACTCTATAGCAATGATTACTGTCACAATATAGAGCTATTCGCCTATCTTTTAATGAAAAGGCTTTGGATTAAAAAACAACAACACTTACACTGTAAGTTACCCTGTGTGTGTGTGTGTGTGTGTGTGTGTGTGTGTGTGTGTGCGTGTAGAAGAGGAGTTATTGTCGCACGATCAGACTGCTGCCTTCTTTATCCATAAATCGCAGTCCAAGCACAAAAAAACTCACATCCACATCGGGAGTCAGGTGAGTCCATTCAATCCATTGTGTTAATCAATAACTGTTTTTCTCTTCTTCTTCATATAAATAATAGTGATTTAATAAATAGAAAACCTTTCAGAAAGTGTCAATTCCTAGAAATGTGCTGGAGTCAAAAGTGCAATATTTGTCTTTGAAAGGTTCAGTAATCTGGAAATCACAATTTACAGATTACCAGATTATTAACACAAGTACGATCCACAAATACTCCAGTCCAGTACTTACATAGGGCAGGATGTGTGCAGAAGTACTCAAGTCTAGTAATGAAGTAAAAGTACTGTGTTCCAGAGAGCAGACTGTGTGCAGAAGTAATGAAGTAAAAGTATTTTGTTCCAGAAGCCAGGATGTGTGCAGAAGTAATCAAGTAAATGTACACTCAGACCATGAAGTGACCTACTGATGTGTGTGTGTGTGTGTGTGTGTGCGTGTGTGTGTGTGCATGTGTGTGCGTGTTCCAGAGGCCAGGCTGTGTGCAGAAGGCCACTCAGACTCTGAAAGGTCCTACTGACGTCACTCTAGAAGAATATGTTCCTCAGAGGTTCCTCTGCTCTGGAGGAACACCAGGACACCTCGATGACATCAGCTGTAAAGGTATGTATGATCCTATCATCTAACTCCATCTAACTGGGGGGCGGCTGTGGCTCAGGAGGTAGAGCAGGTCATCCAATGATCCGTGGGTCGGAGGTTCGAATCCCGGCTCCTCCAAGTGTCCTTGGGCAAGACACTGAACCCTACACTGCCGCCAATGAGTCGGTCGGTGTGAGCTTGCCACCATTGGTGTGTGAATGTGGGAAGTGAGGACGCTGGCGTCGACTGTTCGCCGCTTCACCTCCCAATGTTTGAATGAATGAACCATTGTAAAGCGCTTTGAGCGCTTGGAAAAGCGCTATAAAAATGCAATTCATTATAACTCCATCTAACTCCATTAGAACTCCATCTAATTCCATTAGAACTCCATCATAACTCCATCAGTTACACTGATGGAGTTATAAAGACCCTATAAACATAACTACATCAGTCCATAACTACGTATCCAGAGTTGGGCCGCGACTCCATTGTAACAATAATTAGGGCGGGGTGTAACGATACATTTTAACGACGATACGATACATGGACGATATTGGTTCATTATGGCGATACGATACGGTTCAATGTTTTCAAATCGATACAGTAACTATTTAGCAAATAGGCTACATTAAATATGTTAAACTCATGTCAATATGTCACTAAATTTGACTGAGGGACTGCCATTGGATTTTTTTTTCTTCGTTTTTTCACGTCATATGAAAGCAGGGAATCATAGCTTCAAATGGACATATTGGTTGTTCAGTTTGACCCACCAGTTTTGGAGTTATGGCTTATAGAGTAATGTCTTGCAGAAAACAGTGAGTTGAGAAAACAGGCTTGAAAGGTTCACTTCTGTGGTCTCCAACATTACACCTATAGCTACATGTTTGGGCATTTATTTCATATTTACATGTCGATTTCAGCTCCGATACTTATTTCAGACATGCTCTAGTATGTGAAGAGTCTGCCTGTGCTATTAACTCATTTTGAAAAAAAAGGGAAAAAAAAGTTTTTCTCCTCTGGTGAAAAGCTGTAATTTGCGCGATGGCAGTCTCTCAGTCAAATCTGGTCACAATTATAATGTTTCAAAGATCTACAAAAACAACGGACAGAAAACATTCCGTGCCGACGTGCCGTCCTACGTGGGAGGACGTTCCTGAGGCCTAGCTTTCTGAAAATCCTGTTTCTATATCAGTGGTGCTCAACCTTTTTCACGTCAAGGAGCCCCAGAATTATCTGTATTATTGGCCACGGACCCCCATCTGAAAATATGTTGTTCCAGGGAGGGACCCCCCCCCCCCCAGAAGAAGATTTGAGTT
Organism: Electrona antarctica; assembly: GCF_951216825.1. Taxonomy (NCBI): domain Eukaryota; kingdom Metazoa; phylum Chordata; class Actinopteri; order Myctophiformes; family Myctophidae; genus Electrona; species Electrona antarctica. The sequence goes on along the minus strand of NC_136792.1, from coordinate 50,977,734 downwards.
AAAAACGTTCACTGTGAAAGATATTTTCACGTCACATTTTCACGACATTTCAAAAATAGCAGAACTACAAGCTCGTAGCGCGGAGCTTGTAGTTCTGCTATTTTTCAACAGCTAAAGTATAACATAATACTTAAAACACCAATGTATTTCAAATGTTCCATAACATATTCTTTCGGATAAGTCTTTCTGAATGTTATTAGAATCCATTCTCTGTAACTCTCTCTTCTATGTTTTTAATCCTACAGGTGATTCTGGTGGTTCGCTGTTCCTTCAGAAAAGAAAGCGCTACTTCCAGGTCAGTAAATAACCCTCCATGACGCCACAAACCAAACCAAAGCACTTTCAGGTGCAAACCATTGCATTTTGTGGAGACTGGGGTCTTAACCCATTCTGGGCGGGAACCCCTATTTGTGTTTTAAGCCTTATGTCATACTTTAGCTATTGAAAAATAGCAGATCTACAAGCTCATAGCGCGCCACCGAGTGCCGCGCTACGAGCTTGTAGGTCTGCTATTTTTGAGAAATCGTGAAAATGTAGCGCAAATCTTTGAATATATATTCCTTCAGAGCGAACGTTTTTAACTCAAATCTTTGCTTCTGGGGGGGTCCCTGGAACAACACATTTTCAGATGGGGGTCGGCGGCCAAATACAGATAATTTTGGGGGTTCTTGGCATGAAAATGTTTGAGAACCACTGACATAGAAACAGGGTTTTTCCAGAAAACTGTCATGATTTAAGACATTTTGTAGAATCGTCCTCAGGTCTAAATGGGTTTTTTTAAGTACCAGGTCTTATGACTTAACGAGCTGTCGCCTGCAGGTGGGGGTGGTGACCTGGGGCACTACGGACGTGTGCGGCGGTGACGGACCCTTCCCGGACGCACGTGACTTCCACGTCAGTGTGTTCAGCCTGCTGCCCTGGTTAAAACAGCACCTCAGTGGGGATCTGGAGTTCCTGCCCACTGCCAACTAACACCACCCCTATGGTTAAAACAGCACCTCAGTGAGGATCTGGAGTTCCTGCCCACTGCCAACTAACACCACCCCTATGGTTAAAACAGCACCTCAGTGAGGATCTGCAGTTCCTGTCCACTGTCAACTAACACCACCCCTATGGTTAAAACAGCACCTCAGTGAGGATCTGCAGTTCCTGCCCACTGTCAACTAACACCACCCCTATGGTTAAAACAGCACCTCAGTGAGGATCTGCAGTTCCTGTCCACTGTCAACTAACACCACCCCTATGGTTAAAACAGCACCTCAGTGAGGATCTGCAGTTCCTGCCCACTGTCAACTAACACCACCCCTATGGTTAAAACAGCACCTCAGTGGGGATCTGCAGTTTTCTGCCCACTGTCAACTAACACCACCCCTATGGTTAAAACAGCACCTCAGTGAGGATCTGCAGTTCCTGTCCACTGTCAACTAACACCACCCCTATGGTTAAAACAGCACCTCAGTGGGGATCTGGAGTTCCTGCCCACTGTCAACTAACACCACCCCTATGGTTAAAACAGCACCTCAGTGGAGATCTGCAGTTCCTGCCCACTGTCAACTAACACCACCCCTATGGTTAAAACAGCACCTCAGTGAGGATCTGGAGTTCCTGCCCACTGTCAACTAACACCACCCCTATGGTTAAAACAGCACCTCAGTGAGGATCTGGAGTTCCTGCCCACTGTCAACTAACACCACCCCTATGGTTAAAACAGCACCTCAGTGAGGATCTGCAGTTCCTGCCCACTGTCAACTAACACCACCCCTATGGTTAAAACAGCACCTCAGTGGAGATCTGCAGTTCCTGCCCACTGTCAACTAACACCACCCCTATGGTTAAAACAGCACCTCAGTGAGGATCTGGAGTTCCTGCCCACTGTCAACTAAAACCACCCCTATGGTTAAAACAGCACCTCAGTGGGGATCTGGAGTTCCTGCCCACTGCCAACTAACACCACCCCTATGGTTAAAACAGCACCTCAGTGAGGATCTGCAGTTCCTGCCCACTGTCAACTAACACCACCCCTATGGTTAAAACAGCACCTCAGTGAGGATCTGGAGTTCCTGCCCACTGCCAACTAACACCACCCCTATGGTTAAAACAGCACCTCAGTGAGGATCTGCAGTTCCTGCCCACTGTCAACTAACACCACCCCTATGGTTAAAACAGCACCTCAGTGAGGATCTGGAGTTCCTGCCCACTGTCAACTAAAACCACCCCTATGGTTAAAACAGCACCTCAGTGAGGATCTGGAGTTCCTGCCCACTGTCAACTAACACCACCCCTATGGTTAAAACAGCACCTCAGTGAGGATCTGCAGTTCCTGCCCACTGTCAACTAACACCACCCCTATGGTTAAAACAGCACCTCAGTGGAGATCTGCAGTTCCTGCCCACTGTCAACTAAAACCACCCCTATGGTTAAAACAGCACCTCAGTGAGGATCTGGAGTTCCTGCCCACTGCCAACTAACACCACCCCTATGGTTAAAACAGCACCTCAGTGAGGATCTGGAGTTCCTGCCCACTGTCAACTAAAACCACCCCTATGGTTAAAACAGCACCTCAGTGGGGATCTGGAGTTCCTGCCCACTGTCAACTAACACCACCCCTATGGTTAAAACAGCACCTCAGTGAGGATCTGCAGTTCCTGCCCACTGTCAACTAACACCACCCCTATGGTTAAAACAGCACCTCAGTGGAGATCTGCAGTTCCTGCCCACTGTCAACTAACACCACCCCTATGGTTAAAACAGCACCTCAGTGAGGATCTGCAGTTCCTGCCCACTGCCAACTAACACCACCCCTATGGTTAAAACAGCACCTCAGTGAGGATCTGCAGTTCCTGCCCACTGTCAACTAACACCACCCCTATGGTTAAAACAGCACCTCAGTGAGGATCTGCAGTTTTCTGCCCACTGTCAACTAACACCACCCTATTGAAAAAAAATTGCCCAAATGGAAATGGAAAACAATTGCCCAAATGGAAAAATTGCCCAATTGCCCGAGTTAAATTAACATTGCTTTTTTTACTATATAAATTGGGGTCCCAGAGATAAACATGGGGGTCCGTAGCCTAATGCATGTCAAACTGGGGGTGCTTGAAATGCAAATGGTTCATTTACAACAAATGATGTGTACTTTATGATAAATATCCATGTTTTCAAAGGCTTTATTGCAGACAGTTATACAGACATTGTATAGACCATGTTGTTTTGCTTAAGCCATTCTGGACGGGAACCCCTTTTGGTGTTTTAACTAAGCATTATGTTATACTTTAGCTATTGAAAAATAGCAGATCTACAAGCTCATAGCGCGCCACCGAGTGGCGCGCTACGAGCTTGTAGGTCTGCTATTTTTGACAAAACGTGAAAATGCGGCACAAATCTTTGAATATATATTCTTACAGAAGACCTTTTTTTTAATTTCGACGTCGGGCCTAAATGCAGGGTAAAAACACCAAAAGGGCTTCCTGCCCAGAATGGGTTAAATTGTTTCCTGGATGAGCTGAATTCAAAGGCCTTGACATCAAACCATATTCCAGACATTACATTTAAAAAATAAACAATATCTTCTTTCATCTTGTACCGAGACAGCATACAGTGTTTTAACCACACTTATCCTGGGGGGAAACATTAGGGGGAAAACAGCCGATCTAACAATGTTTGACGCGTCGTGAGCTTGTAGATCGACTACGTTTGGCAGAGAGATTTGATGTAGTGTGAAAATACTGGTGGTCCTAGTACACAGCCCTGCGGGACCCCTGTACGAATGGAACCAAATGGACGCTTACAGGTCCGTAAGGGTCCATTTGGTTACAATTGTTACACTCTCAGAGTTACAGACCTGTAAGGGTCCATGTGGTTCAATTTGTTACACTCTCAGAGTTACAGACATTTGTTACATTCTCAGTTACAGACCTGTAAGGGTCCATTTGTTACACTCTCAGAGTTAGACCTGTAAGGGTTTATTTGTTACACTCTCAGAGTTACAGACCTGTAAGGGTCCATTTGTTACACTCAGAGTTAGACCTGTAAGGGTTTATTTGTTACACTCTCAGAGTTACAGACCTGTAAGGGTTTTATTTGGGGGTCCCTGGGCCAATGTTGACCACCAGTGTGTACTAGAGCAGGGCTTCTCAACCTGGGGGTCGCGACCCCTCGGGGGGTTCCCGCAATTATTTTGGGGGATCCCCAAATTATTAAAAAATAAAATCTTTTTTTTTTCTTTTTGCAACTGAATGGCTGGAAATGTAGTTTACATAGTAGACATGCATAAACTTTCCTTAATGATTATATCTGGTTTCAGTATTTATTTATGATGTATTTTCTCTATTAAGGTTATTTTAGCGGTCAATTTGTATTAGTGGTGGGGAGGGGGGCGGGGCGGGGGTCGCGAGACATGGCCAAAGCATTTTGCGGGGGTCCCCAGCCAAAAACGTTGAGAAACCCTGTACTAGAGCGCCGGGCTGGCCAATCAGCCTTCGGAGAACCGACGAAACAGAGCTTCTGATTGGCTGTCTTTGAAGCGTGGGACGAAGTGGACGTGGAGGATCTCCGTGAAGCCCTCCGATAGGTCGGGAGCCACGAAATGTTTCCTGAAAAAGGAGGGGTAAAAAATGATCACACGTTTGATTGGATGAATGAGCAACATGCAACAATTTACACGTCTCAGTTACTAATGTTGCTCTGGAGAGGGAATGGTCCGGCAGCCGAGGAGGACGGGTGGGGAATTTGGTATATAGTCTTTTTTTATTGGCCTAAAATATTGTCTATATAACCTACATACATTCATGAATCCACTTGCTGAGCGGCTGTCAGTATTGGGTAATTTTTTGAGTGGTGCAACCACTCCAAGGAACAGCAATGTCCGTGTTAACCTATGTGACTTTGTGACTATGTGACTATGAGTACCAGTAGGGGCAAAAGTGGCACTGTTGTGCCAGAAACAGAGAGAGAGATAGTGCTGCACTGTTGCCTGCTAATGAGAGAGAGAGAGAGAGAGGAGGAGGGGGGGGGGGAGTTGCACCACTCAGTTCACACGGGTGTGATTTTTTTAATAGGGGTCTCTTGTGGCCCTACCATTAACATCCTATGGCAGGCAAAATTGTCAAACTTTCCTTTTGCTTTCAGTAGCATGTGACAAACTAGAGGGTTTTCATGATGCTGAATCCATTCCAAGCATTAGTTATGCACAAAATACACTCCTCGGGCTAAAAACGGCCATAGACGTCATGACAGATGTGATGAGGTCAGCACATTTTGAGAACATTTGGGCAAGTGGCTATGGCTGCTTTTAGCCCAAGGAGTGTATTTTGTGCAAAACTAATGCTTGGAATGGATTCAGAACCATGAAAACCCCCTAGTTTGACATGTCTTAAATACATATATACTTAAATAAATACTAGGAATGCCCCGATCACATTGATTTCCTCCTGATCCGATTCCGATCATTTGATTTCGAGTATCTGCCGATTTCTTTTAGTCCCATTCACGATGCACGTCGCACTGGGAGGAGACCCCCGGGGCAGACCAAGGCGCAGATGGAGGGATTACATCGACTCACTGGCCTTGGACCACCTCGGGATCCCCCAGGAGGAAGTCACTAATGTTGCTCTGGAGAGGGAAGTCTGGAGCTCTCTGGTGGAGCTGTTGCCCCCGCGACCCGACTACGGATAAGCGGTTGAAGATGGATGGATGGATGGAGTCCAATTCATTACAATGGCGACGGTGCCGCGCAGCGCTCTCCTTCCTCCTCCGCTCTGTTGTTGTGATCGCCACTTTGTAATACTATAGCAACACTATAGCAAGCGAAGCGACTACATCATTTTAAAGTGGATTTTCATGACAAGCAACTCGGCGCAGTGGCTCTTCAAAGGTAACTTAAAACACGGCAGTGAAGCCTGAAACACGACTGTTTAATACCGGCAATTTAATATTTTTTATAACACACTTATGCCATATCACAATAGTACAATAAACAATGTGATCCAAAATCACAGACAATACAGTCCAATATCATATCATGATATGGATATAATATTGATACTAGGGATGTCCCGATCGCGTCTTTTTGCTCCCGATCCGATCATTTGAAAATGACGTGATCGGCCACGAATTCTGATCACGTGATCGGATCATCCCTAATAAATACAATATTCCCCTCTGAGATGTACTAGTGTACTTATATTGTACTTTATGTACTCTTACTTGTAGCTGTGGAATATCATGTCGTTGACTTTCATATGCTTGGTGTCTGAAGGAGTCATCTCACGGAACTGTGGACAACACGGCGCGCGCGCACGCACGCACGCACACGCGCACACACACACGCACACACACACACACACACACACACACACACACACACACACACACACACACACACACACAGTTAAACACCCAAAAGATAAATGTGATGTCTCCCTCACCGGGACCCAGACTAGTGAAAATATCAGATCTACAAGCTCACTACGTGTGCTAGAGAGGATTTAGCATAGAGTTATATATAAACTAGAGAGCGGACAGCCCCGCCCCCTTCTATTCATTCCGATGGAAGTTGCTCAGTGGCGTTTTGAAGCACCCGGAAGAACGTTCTACATCCACATTGTTTTTATTTGGGAACCAGAATTTGCGGAAGTGCTCAATGTTAAACCCCAACTGCTGCTGCGCGGGGTTTTCCTCATGCTAAATGCACGAGCCCGCCTGCAGTTCCAGCTCTGACCAGTAGGGCCGACGGCTTCAACGTTGGCCAGCCTTTCTGGGGTGCTTGAGTCTGGCCCCCTAGGGGGCAGTGTGTCTTACCCTGTTGTTGTGTCTGGCCTGCTCCAGGGAGGCAGAGAAGTAGAAACAGCGACACGGAACTCCTGCTGCCTTCGCCGCGTCCACGTATCTGGAAATATAATAAAGTACTCATTTATTATAATTATTATAATGATAATAAGTAGTAGTAATCAGTGATTACAAATAAATCACTGACACGTTTAATGTTTGTCGATTATGTAATAATTGCGACAGGCGTAGCGAGGAACGCAGGCGTTGTTGCCTGGATCAACACAGGTCTCCTCCAGGTCTGTTGAAGAGGGGCGCAACAACACAAGCGTAAAAAAAAAAGCGGGCGTGCGCACGAAACGAAACTTAGATAGCATTTTATGTAGACATAACGCTATAGTGTATACGCATAGTTTCATTATATAGATATACCACTGTTACGTTCTTAGCTTACGCATGATTCATAACTATTTTTTATGTATTTGATGTATTACTCTGGATTAAGAGCGTCTGATAAATGACTACATTGTAAATTGTGCCATGACGAGGTCAAAGGTCAGCAGCGACGTACCGTTTGCGAGACTCCACCTCTGGGTTGGTGTTGTCCACGGCGACGCTGCGGCCCTCCTTCAGAGCGCGCTCACACGCCGTCACGCAGCTCTGCCACGAGCCCAGAGTGTCCTGATGCACGCACACACACACACACACACACACACACATAGATAGACACACGCACACACACGCAGACACACCCAGAAATGCCATTAAATAGAGGACCGTAGCCTGATTCAGGTCAAACCAGGGGCCCTTGAGCCGTAAAAGTCTTCTCTTATGGGGGTCCTTGTCATGTATTTTCTAATGGTGGTCCGCAGGCTAATGAGTATCATTTTAGGGGTCCTTGACATTAAAAAGTTTGGTAACCACATGCTGTGAGTAGTTTGTCCTGGAAGGACAGGTGATGATCACCTGTCCCCCGTGCAGTTTGTCATGGAAGGACAGGTGATGATCGCTTGTCCCCCGTGCAGTTTGTCATGGAAGGACAGGTGATGATCACCTGTCCCTTGTGCAGTTTGTCATGGAAGGACAGGTGATGATCACCTGTCCCCCGTGCAGTGTGTCCTGGAAGGACAGGTGATGATCACCTGTCCCCCGTGCAGTTTGTCATGGAAGGACAGGTGATCCCCCGTGCAGTTTGTCATGGAAGGACAGGTGATGATCACCTGTCCCCCGTGCAGTTTGTCATGGAAGGACAGGTGATCCCCCGTGCAGTTTGTCATGGAAGGACAGGTGATGATCACCTGTCCCCCGTGCAGTTTGTCATGGAAGGACATAGGGCTGCACGATTTTGCCTAAAAAAAAACCTTGATTTTTTGCTCTGAAACCTCGATTTCGGTTTCGATTTCAATTTTTTTTCAGTAAAAGAAATACATTGTCTCAAAATACGTTTTCATTTTTTTTAAATGCAAACAAATGTTTTCCTATTGGAATAAAGTCCAAACCTTAAAAGGATCCCTGGCTACAAGACAAATATGCCTTAAAACATTACACTTGCCCTCTATGAATAAAAATAAATAAAAACATCAATATTTTATTTCTTTCATAAATAGAGAATCTTTCAATCAATAGGGACTGCTCCCATCGCAGGTTGATATGTCCATGTGTGGTTAGCCTCGGTCCCAGGCTTACTTTCCGATGTGTGGTCCAGCCCTATAGAATGCATATGCTAATAAAAACAACTTAATACTTCCTAAGAATAATATGAGCATCAAAGCAATATTTAAATACTTTTTATTAGCATGTGCACTAGTCCATACATTCCCTGGGGCTGGACCACACATGGACTGGACATGTCATATGACATCCTCAACTTGCGACAGAAGCTGTTCCTATTGAGGGAAAGATAAACAGTGTACACTACCCAACTTTATTTTATGAAAGAAATACAAATATTTAAGGTGTTTTTATTTTTAGTTATAGAGGGCAAGTATAATGTTTTAAGGCATATTTGTCTGGCCAGGGATCCTTTTAAACAAAGAAAGATAAATCCCCTTTGGGATTAAACAAGTGAAAACGTTTACAATAATGTCCAAATTAATTCTCATCCTCCATTTTTACGCGTGCTGAAAATAGCCGATCTACTAGCTCACAGCGTGTTGCGGAGGCGACACGTCGTGAGCTTGCAGATCAGCTATTTTTTAGCACGCTGATGCAACAGGTCGTACGGCGAAACATAAGACAGGCTTCCCCTTTGTTTTTAGCCGAGGCGACGTACACAGTCAACACAGAGTCAGACACACATGGCTATTGGCTCCTCGATGCAAAATAAACAGTGTACACTACCCAACTTTATGATAATAAGGGACAGTAGGTCAGGACACGCTATTGATATTAAAGCTTCATGTTCTCCAGCAGCACCCACTCGCTGCTTAGCTCTGGTCCATAGCCCTAATGCTAGGGTAGAATTAGCATTAGGGCTATGGACCAGAGCTACTCGCCGCTATGCCTGTCCATTCTCCAGGCACTGGAACAAGCCACTCGTGCTGCCGTCTCCCACAGGGACCGACCCTCCACTATGTCGGAACTAAACCTGTCCCCGTAAAAAGTCGGTGCCTGTGAGAGACTGCAACAACACGAGCGTAGGTCCCAACCTGCTCCAGCACCCGGAAAACAAATACAAATACAGCTGCGTGTGCAAAGCGCGTGTGCATCCCCTTTTTACAACGTTTACAACGAGTAGTTTGCTCCACATCTGAAACGGAGAAGCCGAACCATTTCCAGACGACAGACATTGTCTTGCCTATTTTAGCAACTAATTCCTATCGCTCCCCGTGGCAGACATGCTAACGCTGCTTTCAGCTTTTCTCTCTGCGCGGCAGTGGGAGGAGGAAGTAACTACGGTAGCCCGGCCATAGAGCCCGACAGCCTGCAGGCGAGTGCGAGAGAGATTTACCGTAAATGCCCTAGTTAAAGGGAAAAACGATTTTCGATTTTCTTTTTTTGACATCGTCCAAATCCAGAAATCGCGATTTCGATTAAAATTCGATTAATCGTGCAGCCCTAGAAGGACAGGTGATGATCACCTGTCCCCCGTGCAGTGTGTCATGGAAGGACAGGTGATGATCACCTGTCCCCCGTGCAGTGTGTCATGGAAGGACAGGTGATGATCACCTGTCCCCCGTGCAGTGTGTCATGGAAGGACAGGTGATGATCACCTGTCCCCCATGCAGTTTGTCATGGAAGGACAGGTGATGATCACCTGTCCCCCGTGCAGTTTGTCATGGAAGGACAGGTGATGATCACCTGTCCATCTTGTGATTTTATTAATGTCACAGTGTTGTTCTACGAGTCGTCTCTCCACTCACCCTGTTGACGTACACGTAGCCCTGTGGAACGACGTGGCTGTGGAAGAACGTGGATTTACCCGCTGGGGGGAGAGACAGAGAGACATTCACTTTACATTATATACCTGAGAGAGAGAGTGTCAAAACAAGGCTGAAGCACGACAACACATCATCAAACTAATCCATGTAATCAATTATAAACAAATGTACTTTAAATGTTTTCTATCCTTAAAGCAGACCGTGTGACATCATTCCAGACCTCACAGTCCATGACAAGATTTAAACAGCGCCGCCGCCGCCGCCCGCCGGTCCAGACTCCCGAAAATGCTCTCGCTACATAAAGTGCTTAGCCTACCGTAGGTCTGATGACCTGCAATTTATCTGAATGACACAGCAGGGAGGACCACCCATAGAAGAGAGTCCCACCCATAGATAGGTCCACTCACAAGCAGGGAAGCCGACCGCCACGATGACCTCAGTGTGTGAGGCGGTGAGGGGAGAGGAGGGGGGGTCGTACAGCCTGGCTGAGGAGTCCAGCTTCCTCTGAGGACGCACACGCACACACACACACACACACACACACACACACACACACACACTGTGGTCAGTAAACTGATAGCATATCTTGTATATAATAGGATAACATGACGTGATGAGTCTAGCGCCCCCTGGCTACAGTAAACTGATATAACATGATCATTTTATTCTCACCGGGTCAAACTCTGGCATGCTGTAGGCGGCGCTCTTCCAGCCCAGGAAGTACTCCTCTGGTGTGTGGAACTGTAGTCCAATGTTCAGCGAGAACTACGAGAGAGAGAGAGAGAGAGAGAGAGAGAGAGAGAGAGAGAGAGACAGAGTAAATGTACCTAACATTGTAGTTAAGTATAATAATTGAGTAAATGTAATTAAGTATAATTATTTGTGACCGAAGGTCACAGTTAATTATGGAATCGAATTCCTCTGTGTGTGTCGGGCACCATATATGGTGCCGAGGTCTTGTGACATCATCAGGGATGGAGATGTGGAGACCCTGATGTCATAGTAAATGCGACCTGCTGTCACAGTTAAGCCCATATATGGAGATCCCTGATGTCATCACTATTGGCCAGCAACTCTACATCTGACCTCAAACCTTTAGATCTCCATATATGATATTTCAGAACCTGTTCTGACATTCCATATGTTGATCCTTCCCCATCCATCCTTCCTCTTTGATGTCTCCATTTTGACTGATACCTCTGAACTCTAGACTGGCCCGCCACAAAGTTATTTGTGCAGCTGCAGCCGGCATAAACTAGAGTTCTCAACAGGCCTGAAAATTAAGGCCTGGGCCTACCTGGGCCCTCATCAAAACCCTGTACACTCAACCCCACCCTTAGATCTCCATATATGGAGCTCACCTGTTCTGACATTCCATATGTTGATCTGACCTCATCAAACCCTGTACACTCAAGACATGCTCCTTATATGGCCAGTACAGAATTAATTCCATGTTGATCTGACCGCCCCCATGCCAAAGCCCCAGCGCTCGCCCAGCAGTCTGCCGCCAACGAGGCGGATGCGTGCACGCGACCTCAGGCGACTTACTGGTAACCGAGTAAATGTAATTAAGTATAGTAATTGAGTAAATGTAATTAAGTATAAATAATCATTGAGTAAATGTAATCAGTTCCTCACCAGTCTGTCACCGCAGGAGAAATCCTTCTTCTTCTTTCCTGGAGCCCAGTTGACAGGTCTGCCTGCTGCGTCTGTGACATCACCATGACATCACAACACATCACATCATACACACTGTACATACAGTTGACAGGTCTGCCTGCTGCGTCTGTGACATCACCATGACATCACAACACATCACATCATACACACTGTACATACAGTTGACAGGTCTGCCTGCTGCGTCTGTGACATCACCATGACATCACAACACATCACCATGACATCACATCATACACACTGTACATACAGTCGACAGGTCTGCCTGCTGCGTCTGTGACATCACCATGACATCACAACACATCACTATGACATCACAACACATTAGGGATGTCAGGGGTAACCGGCTAGCCGGTTAGCCGACCGTTAAGAAATATCCGAGTATGCTTATCAGCTTTACCGTTAATTTGCATAATAATAAATGCGTGTTCTGATCTTATAAAAAGGAGCATAAATAAATGTATACCATTCGTCTACCAACTTTAATTATGTAGCCTATACATGCATATTACATTTGGGGTAGCCTATTATTCTTTTTTTTACCTTAACGACATCCCTACAACACATCATCATGACATCACATCATACACACTGTACATACAGTTGGCAGGCCTGCCTGCTGCCAAACCGCTCCAATGACTGTATGTCTGTCTGAGTACGAGGCCTCAACATCATTATAATAAACACCTTCCTACCTCCTACGTAGAAACTCTGTTTGTTATCAACGGACACTCCACCATTAGCCTGAAATCACACGCACACGCACACACACACACACACACACACACACACACACACACGCACACACACACACACACACACACACACACACAGTTATAATTGAACCTGGAGGTGCAAACATCTCTTGCTCTACATCATTGGCTTTCAACCTTTTTTCACATCAAGGCCCATTATTTTTTTGTTGTCGTTGGATAATATTTTGTCCACAATTCCATGCTGTATTGATGTTGGTACCATTAGGAGAAATCAAAATAATTATTTTACAATCTCCAATTGTGTAGACATAAGTAATGCAGATGTTTAATCCATTGAGACCTGGAACGCATCCATGTCACGTTAGCGTTTAACCACATTAACCATTAACCCATTTTGGTGTTTTAAACATTGTTATAATTTAGCTATTGAAAAATAGCAGATCTACAAGCTCATAGCGCGCCACCGAGTGGCGCGCTATGAACTTGTAGGTCTGCTATTTTTGAAAAATCGTTAAAATGTACCTCAAATCTTTCCGAAAATTGTCATGATTTAGAAAACTTTTTCGACGTCAGGCCTGAATGGGTTAACAATATTTGAGACACCACCGGCCAGAGAGCATCTCCACCCACACAACACGCTTCTCCAACAGTTTTTTCCCTGCTACTGTGCGACTAGTAGCCGAGGACATTAGGGACGGAATTCAATATGATAGATGAACTTAATCGAGAAAGATGAACTGAATTATGCACTGTTTTTAGGCAGATTATGATTCATGAAGCACTTTATTTGATTCGATAGAACTGAATATGCATTGTTTTTAGGTAGACTATGACACACTTATTTATTCTAGGATTGTATGTTCTATGTTTCTTTTCTTTCTTACCTGTCCCTCCCTTTTTAATGCTGACCCTGGGAGCTGTGCTCCAAGATTTCCTATGCACTTGTGCAAATGGCAAATAAAGTCTATTCTATTCTATTCTATTCTTTAACTCTTGAGAGCGTAAAATGAAACCAAAATGGTTTCATTTTACGCTCTCAAGAGTTAACGATCTCTAAGGGTCCATTTGGTTACCAACTCATCATTTAGCTGTTAGCTCGTAGCGCGCCACTTGGTGGCACGCTGAGCTTGTAGATCTGCTATTTTTCAATAGCTAAAGCATAACATAATGCTAACACCAAAAGGGGTTCCCGTCCAAAATGGGTTAATGAAGAGTTCGATATCAAACCATTTGCTGTAAATATTTTTGGTCGTGTCTTTTTTTAAGTGTTTTTAACGACGTTATTACATAGAACTGACAGTGCATGTGTAGGCTACTCTCCGTATAGCTCAGGGAGCTTTTTCTACACTTGGATGGGGTTATGATATGGGTCCTTGATGTTTGTATATGTGTGATGATTTCTCCCCCTGGTGGCCACACAGGGATAGCCTACTAATGGCTTCATTCATAGCCAAGTTCAATCCCAAATAGGGACTGTGTCCACAGGTGTGATGGCTTATCGTTGATTTGATTCTGCCCACTTATACCTCTATATATACACCTGTCCTATATGCGCTGCTATCCAATAGAGCGTCGCAGCCCCGCCCCCTTTCATGACGACGCCAGGCCCAGGAAATAGTTCCCAATGCATTTTCCCCATAGACATTTCAAAACGTATTTATTTAAAGACCTTATAAGCGTCGTACCAAGCCAACTCTTGTCGTGACAAATCATGACAACAAACACAATATTTTGGACCAAACAAATAATTACAAAGAAGAAAAACAACAAAAAAGTGAAGTGAAGAAGTAACCTGCCGATTACTTCTTCTTTCTAATTATTTGTTCAGCCCGAAAAATTGTGTTTGTTGTCATGATTAAATTTTGTCACGACAAGAGTTGGCTTTGTCCGCGGCGTAAACGTCTTTAAATAAATACTTTCTGAAAAGTCTATGAGGAAAATGAACAGGGATTTCTTTTCCGGGTCTCTCGAGGGGGCGGGACTGCGACGCTCTATATACCTGACGAAGGCCACAGAGGCTGAAACCTTGTGTTTTTTACCTCGCCTTGGTAAATAACATTTTTGGGGAGCTTTCAAAACGGTGTGCAGAACTTATTCTTTCTTTTGCAGTCTGTTCTTTTTTGTTGGAGCACCCGTTGAATTAGCCTGGGATGTGCGTGCGCCTCCTGCCCACAAACACCGTTGAGCAGCCAGAAGGAAATCCAACGAGAGAATACATTATACCGGTAAGAATGAATCTTCAGACCATACTGTAGGTGTCATCTCTCTCTCCCCCATTCACAGATTATCAAATCGAGGTGTGTGTGTGTGTGTGTGTCTGTCTGTCTGTCTGTGTGTATCTGTGTGTGTGTGTGTGTGTGTGCGCACACACCTTCTCACACAGGTGATCCCACATCCCCGTCACTGGCTTCCTGAAGATGCCTGATCCAGCTGCTACAAACACCTGCAGAAAAGCCAAATATCTCACTACAATATCATTATGCTTACAATATTAAGAATTCTGTTATACTGTATTACATTTATTATGACGATTTCATTAGGAAGTTTTAAAGGGATATTTCACTTTCAAAAAAGCTTTTGGTCATTTCATCGTCCACTCACATGTGAACACCCCAGACAGTTTGTATGTTGCTTGATTCAGTATTTAGATATGTGATATTCATTTTAGCTGCCCCGCCCCTTCCTTCCTATAGACAGGGGTGCACACAAGCGGTACACCAGTGCGCATGCGTCGTCAAAATTCATTCTGCGCTGTCAATCAAGCGCCGGGAAGCGCATCTGCGTACCAACAGCTGGCGCCGCCCAGAATGATTATTATGGCCAGAATACTAGTAAAATCTGTAGAGAGAGCATTTCCCACCGACTGCCAATCAAAGTACGTCTTGCACAAGTGCACTGGCCATTGTGGCCAATCACAGCGCGTCCTTACTCAAACGAGGGAGGATCCATTTCCATTTCCATGCTGCTCGCTGCTGGGAGGAGGGCGGTTCGGTTGACAGGAGTTTACTACTGAGAAATCCTGACACAAATGGTTCGGCTTCTCCGTTTCAGATGTGGAGCTAAAAAGTAAAAGTTGTAAAAGGGGATGCTTTGGATGCTTTGCACTCTTCCCAGTCGCCGCTGTGCTTATGTTTGTTTTCCGGGTGCTGGAGCAAGTTGCTCGTGTGCGATGCCGTCTCTCACAGCCTAGGCACCGTAGCCTGGCTAATAAGCCAGACTCAAATCACACTGTCGTGATTCGGTCTGACTTTTTACGGGTACAGGTTTTAGTTCTTACAGTGGGAAGAGTGCAAAGCATTGCGGACTGGCACTGCTGCTGCAGCCGGCACAACATGAAGCTTATCAACATGACAACGTGTCCCGACATACTGTCCCTTATTATCGTAAAGTCGGGTAGTGTACACTGTTTATTTTTGCACCGAGGAGCCATGTGTGTCTAACCACCCGATGTAGTATGAGGGGTAATCCAGACGAGGACGATTTCGGTGTTTCTCGGGCAAGTAATTAGCCGATCTGCCCTTTTTGTCACACGGAGACGGCGTTTTGGGGGACTTTAACGGCTAATTTTGAAACTACCTTCCAGAGTGGGAAAGTTTGGAGACGCGACTTTCACGTCTCCGTGTGTACAGCGAATGCCGCCTAATTTGCTGAAACGGTGATGTCATAGTCCCCTCGCCCCCTCCAAACTAACCAGTGTTAATGGTTTATTTCACCATAACCACTTACATATAAGTATCACAGCTATTTTATATTTGCACATAATGTCTATAAATCTCTTCTCCAAAAATAGCCGATCTGCAGCCCGCACGCACGCAAACAATTGAGCAGGCATGCACGAGAGAGGAGTTGTGTGTGAGGAGCTGATCACAGATAGAGGGAAAGTGTTATATTTGGCCTATTATTTATGCTATATATTATTGACCGCGTCTGTGTCAGTCTCACAGTCACAAAGAGAGAGAGAGAGAGAGAGATGCTGCGTGTTAAAAAATAGGCAATGATTAGCACTGTGCTGCCAGCAGGTGGAAGGAATCAAGCAATTATCTGACATTCAGAGGTGTTGCGCACCAGCGAATATATATATTTCAATCTCCAAAGTCAAACTCATAAATTCACAATGTACCATGCCGCTCCTCGTTGTGAGCTGTGTATGATGATCTGACCGAGAGAAGGGGCGCGCGCACACGCTCTCTCTCTCTCTCTCTCTCTCTCTCTCTCTCACACTCTCACTCTCTCTCTCTCTCTCTCACACTTACTTTGTGCTTGCTGCTGTTTTCAGAAGAATTAATCCAAGGTTTGTCATATATTATGGTTTAGTAGGCATACACTTTAGCTGGTCAGTCAGTGTGTGCAGACTCAGAGAGAGAAGCAGCACTGCTCTGCTCATTAAATTGATATGACCTAGATATGTCATATGCGCATCTGATCAAGATAATTAGTTATTTGGCAACACCTGTGTGAAATACCAACGCTTTCATATAGCCTACTTTTAGAATAAGCTTTTTCTTTTTTTTGATGGCCATCTACAGGCCAGCCATGTGTACTGCATCTTTATCTTGAAAACGGAGCAGTTTACCGGTCTCGTGTGTAAGGCAAACATAATTAACATAACCGCAATGTAGACGCAGTAAAGTTTTATATCGTTCCCAAACTTAGGCGGGGAACAGCCCGCGACGTCCTCGTGTAGTGGCCCTCTGAATCCACCCATCGAATGCACAGGAATTACTCTAATTCTCGATTTCTCCCATCGAATGCGCCCAGATTGGATAATTCGCACAGTCTGGGAGCTCAGAATTATCCGAATTACTGACAAAAGCCCATGGAATGCTCGAGTTCTACTATTGGCTGTTCGCCTTTCGATGGGTGGATTCATACTACATCGGGTGGTCTAACTGTCTGAGTCTGACTGTACGTTGCCTCGGTAAAAACAAAAGGGAAGTAATTTCATGCAATCAAATAGGACTTTTCTGTTTGGATGTATGGGCTGTCAAGGCCAGAAAGTAGTTTTTAGCCACTCAGTAGGCTTTCCCGCAAAACTTCCAGGTATGATGATGATGTCACGCGCATACCCTCTATACAAACCCATTGTAACTCCATTTTAACGATGATGGATTCATAGAAAACACCCAACCTTTTTTCTGGTGAATCATAGTGTCCTCCAAATATGTGAGGGGGCAGTGTTTTTTCCATTTACCGTTTTCTTTTATTTCTTGGTAACCAAGAAAACACGCGGCAAAGGCCGTCGGGATCGGGAGCTGGGCATATATTATAATTCTGAGCTGTAGTTGTAGAGTGTTCTAACCCATTCAGACCTGAGACCAGATTCCACAAATGTCTTCTGAATCCTGACAGTTTTCTGAAAACCTCATGTTTCTATGTCAGTGGTTCTCAAACAATTTCATGTCAAGGACCCCAAAAATCATATGTAATTGGCCACCGACCCCCATCTGAAAATATGCTGTTCCAGGCACCCCCCCCCCCCCCCCCCAGAAGCAAAGATATGAGTTCCCTATGAAAGAATATATATTCAAAGATTTGAGACACATTTTCAGGTCTAAATGGGCTGATTCTTACCTGAACAGGTAGTCGTAGAGTGTTCAGGATGTCTTCCACTTTAGACTTGAACACCTCTGGTCTCAGTTTACCTCTGGCGATCCCCATCTGGTTGGTGAAAAACACCACCTGACAAGCACACATATGCACGCACATGCATATGCAAGCACGCAGCCACGCACGCACGCAGCCACGCATGCACGCACAGCACATTATTATTTTCATTATTTTCTGTGCACACTTTTTGCACCACACAGCACGATTCACAATGTGCACATGTACATGGACCGCATCATACAACACCATATGTGAACCATGAGTGTATGTATATTTGTATTATTTTTGTGTATGTATATTTTATTATTTGTATTTATTATTATATTATTATCATTTTTTTATATATGTTTCATTATGGATAAAGAGCTCAAAGTCTATACATTTAGAACTTAGAAGACAACGTGAACATGAAGGGAGAGAACACACAGTTAGGGAAGCTAAACATCGTCTTAAAATGTTTCATTTCACGGTCCACACATTCATGTAGAATGTAAAAACCACCTGCCATGCATGGGATTTGGCCTCTAGTACATTTTAGTGTCAGTATATTTCTAATATATATTCTGGTACATTGACATTGTGGTGTCAGTATTACTTCATGTATTACATTGTGGTGTCAGTATTACTTCATGCATTGCATTGTTTTGTCAGTATTTCTAAAGTATTTTTAAACTTCTCTCCTCACCTTGTATCCTTTCTTCAACAGGCTGGCTAGCCTGGGCTGGATCTCTGGAAACAGAATCCTGTTGAGAAGCAACCAGGTTTATTCACCACTCACACACACACAAATAATAGCAAAACAAATAGCAGATCTACAAGATCTACGAGCTCTTCCTCACACTTGAGAAGTCTGGCTGTGGAAGAGGTGTGGCTCGAAATGTTACAACCTTTGAAAGGTAAACATCCTTTCTAACAGGAGTGTGTGAACTGTCACTAGAGATGTGTGTATCCAGTGAACTGTAAAATGGTAAATGGTGCATTTATAGAGCACCTTTATCCAAGGCGCTTTACAGCGATTGTGCATTACATTCACACACATCTTTACATAGATTGTGCATTTGGGTGTCGCACGATTCGATTCGATTCTGATTCTTGGGGGTCACGATTCGATTAAAAATCGATTTTTTCGATTCAACTCGATTCTCAATCCAAAACCTTTTTTTTTAAAATTCAAAAGCATTTTTTTTCCAGATTCAAAACGATTCTCTATTCAAAATGCTTCTCGATTCAATACATAGGATTTCATCACAATCTACTCCAGTCTTGAACTGAAGTGACTACAGTAACTTGAAAATGACTGAAGACATGTTTACTGTGATTAGGGTAAGCTTACATTTCATATCACAAACACCCTGTAGTGAAAACTATGAAACGATTTTGAATCGTTCATAACGGGAATCGCGATTCTAATCGATTTTTTTGACACCCCTAGTAATGTACACCTTTACATAGAGTGTGCATTACATTCGCCCATTCAGATGGGCGAATGTAATGGGCGAATGTGAGTGGCACGCTATGATTTAAAAGACTTTTAGTAGAACCGGCTTCTGGTCTAAATGAGTTAAGCTAATGAAGTGATGACATCATACCTCCAGTCATCGGGGGCAGTGGGGAACACCTTGCCAGACTTGGTGGTGATGATGCAACCGTCGATGTCAAAGCCTGCAATCTGGAGGAGAGACAGACATGACATCACCACCATGACATCACCATGACGAGATAAGCATTTTAGACAGACAGGCATACATTTAAACAAAATCACACCCGTGTGAACTGAGTGGTGTAAGGTCTTATATAGACTGATCAGCTGTGGTCTGACGTAATGTCTGACGTAATGAAATCACACCTGTGTGAACTGGATGACCGTAGCAACCATGCTCATTTTTTGGTACGATCAGACAGACAGACAGACAGACAGACAGACACGTAAACTAACAAAGCCAGTCGTAGGAGTGGTTTACACCACTCAAAAAATAACAGAAATAGTAGATATATTCTACAAGCTTGCTTACAACAGGGGTTCTCAACGTTTTTGGCCGGGGACCCCCGAAAATGCTTTGGCAACGTCTCGGGACCCCCGCCCCGCCCCCTCCCGACCCCCAATATAAATTGACTGCTACAATAACCTTAAACCATTTTGGGCGGGAACCCCTTTTGGTGTTTTAAGCATTGTTATAATTTAGCTATTTAAAAATAGCAGATCTACAAGCTCATAGCGCGCCACCGAGTGGCGCGCTACGAGCTTGTAGGTCTGCTATTTTTGAAAAATCGTGAAAATAAAATAAAAATAAAAATCTTTTTTTTTTTTAAATAATTTGGGGACCCCCTAAAATAATTTGGCGACCCCCCGAGGGGTCGCGACCCACGGGTTGAGAACCCCTGGTTTACACCACTCAAAAAATAACAGAAATAGTAGATATATTCTACAAGCTTGCTTACAACACGACCTGACCGCACGCACGCACTCGCACACGCACACACACACACACACCTTGTCACTGCCCTTGACTCCCGCTGCTGTGTAGAGCATCAGAGATCCAATCTGCTGCCAGCTGCTGTTGGTGCAGGCTGACGATGATGATGGTGATGATGATGAAGATGGGGCGCTGCCCCCCCCCATGGCCTGCTCTGCCATCTCCTGTTAAGTAGGGACGGGTTATAAGGCAGTGCTGGAAAGTAACTAAGTACATTTACCTGTACTTTGTAACTGACATGTACTGTACTTCCATCCATTCTGGGCGGGAACCACTTTTGGTGTTTTAACACATTTTGTGCCCAAAACGTCTGTGGACGTCCTGGGTATTACCGCACGTGCATAGCCCAAGACGTCTGTGGACGTCTTTGAAAAAAAATAAATATATATATATATATTTTTTTTATTTATTTTTTTAACACGTGGTGCCAAAGTTTGTGTTTTCGCCATTGAGAATGCATTTGGCGTTTAAATTAAATAACTCAGAAACTATAAAACATTTCAAAGTAAAAAGTTCCAGCATGTGTCTCCACAGTCAGCTGAATTATAAAAAATGTGAATGGATTTTCTAGGTGAAAGTGATGTTGGGCAGTTTTGCGTGGGCTCTCAATGTGTTAAGTATTATGTTATGCTTTAGCTGTTGAAAAAATAGCAGATCTGCAAGCTCGCTACGAGCTTGTAAGTCTGCTATTTTAGAAAATCGTGAAAATGTGGCGCAAATCTTTGAATATATATCCTTTCAGAGCAAACGTTTTAAGTCAAATCTTTGCTTCTGGGGTGTCCCTGGAACAACATTTTCAGATGGAGGGGTCGGCGGCCAATTACATATATTTTTGGGGGTCCTTGACATGAAAATGTATGAGAACGACTGACATAGAAACATGAGGTTTCTCAGAAAACTGTCAGAATTTAAAAGACATTTGTAGAATCGTCTTCAGGTCTAAATGGTAAGTTTAGAGGTATTTGTACTTGTACTGGTTATGCAGGGTAGGGATGTCCCGATCTAATTTGTTTGTTTTTTTTTGCTCCCTGATTTTGAGTATCTGTGGATACCGATTTTTTCATAAAACATATGCCATATCACAATAGTACAATATCCCAAATCACCAATATCCAGTCTAATATCATGATTCAACTAGAAAAAGTGTCTCAGGTCTCCACCAGGCCAGGTCAGGTTGTGGCCTCCTGGTGGCGCTATAATAGGCCAATGTGAAAAGGGTGCCATTTGTTCTTACACCATTGATGGCAATTGGATGATTAGATTTTTGCAAAAATCCACCTGTTGGTGGCGCTATACAGGCGCTATACGCTATACAATGTGAAAAGGGTAGGATATATTCCTCAGCTTAGTAGGAAAGTCTGTGAAGGATTTCACGTAAATTGCACGCTGCGTTCATTTGAGGCTTTTTGTTTCAAAAGGGCCAATCCTGCAAACTTTGAAAGCCAATGTTAGCCAATTAGGATGGAATATGAAATATCGGACAGATCCATCTTGAACACATGACTATAGAGATAGTGTGTAACGATTTGCGGGATTTTTGGACAGAATCTGGAGGAGTAATATCAAAAAATGTTTTTCAAAAGTCGGCCTCCTGGTGGCGCTATAACAGGCCGTTCTGGAAATTTTGGGGCAGAGGTTCATCGTTGGCATCCAGGGAGTGTGTGTGCAAAATTTGGCATCGACCAGGTTAACAATGCTGGAGAGTAGCTGTACACAGACAGACGGACGGACGGACGGACAGACGGAGTGCAAAACATACTCCCCATGCCTTCGGCCTGGTGGAGACAATGAATAAGATTTCCTTTCAACCAGAGCCGCGCGTCCAACCACAAGGCAACATGTCGTGTCGCAAAAGGGTGTTGCGCATCCGAAATGGCAGATCTACAAGCTCACAACGCGTCCATCCGTGAGGCATTGTGGACTTGTAACTCTGCTGTTGTTGAGTTCAGGTCAATCAGAACGGCAGCTGCTGTTCACCGGCCCCGCCTATAGTTAACCCTTTACTCGCTGGTTGTTCCTTCCAACACAAAGTTTTAACTCAGTCGGCGCCACAGCGCCATCTGGTGGAGGGCTCTCGCCACCACAAGTGCATTTTCAACATTGAGCACCTTTAGATTGAAAGCCAGTTTGGCCGGAACGCGCTGCGACGTGTTGTGAGCTTGTAGATCGGCTATTTTCAGCATGCAAAATGTGTGTCTTTTCCTTATACTGGATCTCTTGTCCACTAGTTCCTTCCTAACATTTCAGTCTAGTTTTTATTTGTTGACGAAATTGTCAATATATTTAGTTTTAGTCGTCATAGCTTAGTTTTCATTTAGTTTGTCGGTGAAAAAAGGTAGTCGACGAACATTTTTCGTCATAGTATTAGTCGACGAAATACCTGCAAGTGTCTCAGCTTCTCCTCGGCCAGATTCTCCTCCTCGTCCTTCATCTCCTCCTTCACCTCCTCCTGGTGTCTCCTCTGGCGTTTCACATCCTCCTCTCTCCCCTCGGGACTCAGCGAGCGTTTAGACGACTGAAGACACACGCTGTGTTAAACACTTCAACCACACATATACTAAACTCTGTGTTAAACACTTCAACCATACTAAACTCTGTGTTAAACACTTCAACCACACATATACTAAACTCTGTGTTAAACACTTCAACCACACATATACTAAACTCTGTGTTAAACACTTCAACCATACTAAACTCTGTGTTAAACACTTCAACCACACATACTAAACTCTGTGTTAAACACTTCAACCACACATATACTAAACTCTGTTAAACACTTCAACCACACATATACTAAACTCTGTGTTAAACACTTCAACCACACATATACTAAACTCTGTGTTAAACACTTCAACCACACATACTAAACTCTGTGTTAAACACTTCAACCACACATATACTAAACTCTGTTAAACACTTCAAACACACATATACTAAACTCTGTGTTAAACTCTTAAACCACACATACTAAACTCTGTGTTAAACTATTAAGCCACATATACTAAACTCTGTGTTAAACACTTCAACCACACATACTAAACTCTGTGTTAAACACTTCAACTACACATATACTAAACTCTGTGTTAAACTATTAAGCCACATATACTAAACTCTGTGTTGAACACTTCAACCACACATATACTAAACTCTGTGTTAAACACTTCAACCACACATATACTAAACTCTGTGTTAAACTATTAAGCCACATATACTAAACTCTGTGTTAAACTATTAAGCCACATATACTAAACTCTGTGTTAAACTATTAAGCCACATATACTAAACTCTGTGTTAAACTATTAAGCCACATATACTAAACTCTGTGTTAAACTCTTCAACCACACATATACTAAACTCTGTGTTAAACACTTCAAACACACATATACTAAACTCTGTGTTAAACACTTCAACCACACATATACTAAACTCTGTGTTAAACACTTCAAACACACATATACTAAACTCTGTGTTAAACACTCCAACCACACATATACTAAACTCTGTGTTAAACTCTTCAACCACACATATACAGTACTAAACTCTGTGTTAAACACTTAAACCAGTCGTTTTCAGCCCTTTTCATATCAAGGTCCAGTATTTATTCAGCATTTTCAACTCTTCTCTGAGTCAACTCAAGAGTAATCAACCGTAAGAGTATATATCTATCATTTGATTTACCAACCCTCTGTCATTTAGTTTGGGACCATTTTGGGGCCCGGCCCGAAAATGTCAGGTCGGGTAGGGTCGGGTAACTCGGTTTTAGGGGCAGAGTGTGAGAACTCTTAACTGCTCATTCCTTACCTTTCTGGGAGAAGCAGAGAAGAAATCCTTGATGTTGCGCTTGGACCCCCCACTGGAAGGAGGGGGTCCACGAGGGTCTTTGTCCTTGGACCTCCCACTGGACAGAGAGGGACCACGAGGGTCTTTGTCCTTGGATCCCCCACTGGACGGAGGGGGACCACGAGGGTCTTTGTCCTTGGACCTCCCACTGGACAGAGAGGGACCATGAGGGTCTTTCTCTTCCTTGATCTTGTCTTTGGCCTTCAGGGTCGAAGAAGAGGAGGAAGAGGGGGAGGAGGGCGTTCCGTTGGCGCTGAGCGTAGCGTAGCGCAGGCTGAACGGGTGCTGCTGGTTGACCAGGTACAGGCTGTGTCCGGGGGTCAGGTTACCAGACTGACCCCTGCCCAGGATCTCGCTGCCCAGGGAGCTGGGGTTGGGGCCAAGCTGTGTGCACGGCACCGGGGGTGGGGGGGATAACGGAAGCTTTTATACACAGGTGTTGGTAGGACACAATTATTACACATTACACGCTTAATTATTCGCACTTATTTGAGATAATCGCAATCATTTTTGCATAATCGTCAATCGTTTACATGTTGATACAAATGTTGATACATTAAAAAAAAGAAATAGCAGATGTTGTAAGCTTGTAGATCAACTATTTCCGCTATTTTTTTTTTTTTTTTTTTAAATCTTAGAAAAAACTATTAAATGTTTCTGTGAATTATTTGTATAATAAGTTATTTAAAGGTTCAGGACAACACCCCTTGTCATTTATTTGATCCAAATTGAGGTAATTAAAATACATGATAACTTAATAAACAGGTAGTTAAGATGTGATCATAGTTACCACGGTAACTAATAAACAGGTAGATAAGTAAGGGATAACGTCTGGCTAGCTGTATAGCTCTATTCTATATTTCTTGTACAATGTTTCATTGTGTTTTACATACAGTAAGTAGAGGCCTTGTATAAGCCCCTTGGGCTTTTTGCCTCAGCCTAGCACTTTACCCTTATATTTGTATGTTCACTGTATTGTTTTTATACTGTGCTGCAGGGGTGAGGTGGGTTCAGGGGGTGAGGCCAAGTTATCAAGAAATAACAGCCTGCTGAATTCAGCGATTGACGAATCAGAATCAAGCATTCAACCAAGCCATGGAATAAGGTGTGATCATAGTTACCATGGTAACTAATAAAGTTAGTTACCTGTGTCACCAGTACATTCTGGTCTTTGTAACAAGCCACCAGCTTCACTGGAGGAAACAATAACACGCGCACGCGCGCACACACACACACACACACACACACACACACACACACACACACACACACACACACACACACACACACACACACACACACACACACAGTAAGGTGTTCTGTTGCTCCAGCTACGTACCTTGGTGTCTAGAACACTGAACATAAACAGTCAGGTCCTGGAAGCTACGTACCTTGGTGTCGGGAACACTTCTTGTCGGCGACACCGGTCTCAGGTCCTCGGCCCAGGATGACCGCACGACCGTCCGGCAACGAGATACTGACTCCGCCCACACCCACCAGCGTGCACGACATCTGAGGACAGAGCACGTTAAAAAGGTGCATCACGTGATGTTACAGTTTAACTCCACCCCCATAACACCAGAGGGAGCGCAACTAACCATGTGCAACCTAGATTCGGCACAAACAAGGGACTAAAGTATTTTCAATCCTATGCCACCAAAATGTGGAACGCCCAACCAACAGTCATTAAGACATGCGAATCCCTCGACTCCTTCAAAACCGCTCTCAAATGGCTTTTGGGGAGTTTAATGCTTTAATGCTAGCGTCATTTTACCACAGCTCTATGCTTCTTTCTTTCTGGCAAACTGTTTATAACGTATTCAATCAATCAAAAATAAATACAAAAATGATTAACAAAAATATATAAATAAATAAATTATTCGCAAACTTTTCAACCCAAGAGCTCCAAACAGTAAATCTGGTGTCTACCCTCCCACTTAGCCCGTCTCCGGACCCCTCGGGTTGAGCTCCTTTGGACCCCTACCAAAGGGGTCCAAAGGACCGGGCTACCGGGCTACCGGGCTACCCTCCCACTCTGGTCCTCTGGTCCATAGCTCTAATGCGTTGCATTTAGAGCTATGGACCAGAGCTAATCCCACCCAGGACCCAAACGCACACACACTTTTTAATTTTTTAAAGTATGATACTGTACCTTTCAACACTCTGGAGCAAAACTGCAGCAGCAATGTGAGTTTGTTGTGAGAGAGATAACTTTATAAACACACACACGCACGCACGCACGCGCGCGCAGACAAACATACACACGCCCGCACACACACACACACACACAGACACACACACACACACACACACACACAGAGAGAGCTGTAGTTTGTAGTTAACGTACAGGCGGGTTGCTTTTCACTCAGACCAAACAAACTGCGGTTTTTATCATAACTGTTAAGTTATGTTATGATTAATAAACGAAGTTATTATTATTATTACTATTTGAGCTTCTTCTGCTTCTGTTGACACGCTCGCACGAGACGCACAACACAACACAGTTGTTGAGGACCGCTGTTCATGTGACACACATTGGGTGCACCGGTAAATGGAGCCGTGTAGAAAGACGTGCTCCTCTCCCAGTGGTTCCGCATTTTGCCCAAGGCTCTGATGGTGGCAAATTCATTTTTGTATTTGTTTTATAATGAATGATGATAGCATTCATGTACTGTTCTTTGTGTATAATTTGCTTTACTTGAGTATGTCCGTTTTGTTTTATCTACTAAGGGTACTGCATGATGTCATTGATTGATTGATTGATTGATTGATTGATTGATTGAAATTTGTATTAACAGTTTTGTAGAATGGGTACAGTTCAAGGAAGGTACAGATCAAAAAGGATGAAACCAGAAAAAGCACTAAGGCTTGTTTACATCAGGGTCCTCCATTTTCAATTCATCAGAACAACTAAAGACATACAGATTGATATACACTTCTATGCAAAAATCATAGGCCTAGAATCTTTAGAAAAAAGGGATACGTGTACAGTAGCCTATATATAAGTTCAATATTGGAGAGAGAGAGAGAGAGAGAGAGACACCTCCATTATATCTAACCTCATACTGTGTACAGGGTATTGTGCCTAGTAGTCGGTAGGCTACATATTTGAATTGTCTTGATTGTTTATTTTTTTCTCATGTATTTTTCATCTACAAACAAAAACAATGGAGCGGGTGCAGAAATGAATTTCCCCCACTTCCTTTACACGCAAACCTGTGATACGGTATGTGACAATAAAGTAGTCTCATTATGATTCTGCAATTTAAAATAAAATTCCATTCTGTTTTGGGCATAAACAAAAAATGTGTCCAAGACAAATTAATAGATTAATTTATCCAAACAGCCCTGGCCCATAGCAAGCAATTAACATCACAGAGAATGTATGAAATAAAAAACAAATGAAGAAATAAAATAAGGTGACATTCAAAACAACATCAGTCCTACACTGACCTCCAGTGGCCAGACATTAGCATTAATTTACACAGGATCATAACCCTTATATTATCATCATCGCTATTATTTCTACACTACATGGTTTTCTTCAACCAGTGGTCCTGGAGGGGTTCCAGGTGGTCCCCGAGCTAAATGATGATGGGAAATTAAACCAATTGGACCCTTAATATGGGTCTAATTGGTTTAATTTTACACTCTCAATAGTTAAATTGTTACATTTGCATTACTTAAATTATACAAGTCTAAGAATTGTTATTTTCATCAACGCCTGTCATCCCTCCTAATGGTACAGCATGGAGTTGTGCTAATAGTTGACCTTACATCACATCACATCACGTTTGAATAACTATAATTTATCTTTCTTTTCTTTAACATGGAAGGGGGGTGCACCGTTCCTGGAGATACTGCAATACCAGGTCGATGCGTGGAGTGGACGGAGCAAGCCCCTATTCCATCTCCCAGTTCCAAAAATCAATTTAATATATAGTCCCCGGGTAGGGGACGTATCAGATATTAAACTGATAAGAACAGATACTACACTTGATCTTAGCCAAAAGGCCGAGAAGCGATACCGACGTGTCTTTCGGAAAGGGTTAGTCACTCCCCGCAATAACAGTAAACCTTATGGTTTATTTGTGTGTATTTTAAGCGTCACGTGACGCTACAATGTGAACAACCGTTCAACAACGCCGTGCAACAAGGAGCCATAATGACTTCCTGAAGTCGAATATTTAAAAAGAAAATGAGAACAAGTTACAACTTTTAAGACCGACTCATACTTCGTCGCACGACGGTTTCGCTCACCGAAAAACAGCAGAGCTACAAGCCCACAGCGAGTTACGGATGTTACACGTTGTGGGCTTGTAGGTCTGCTTTTGTTTTCCGATACGCGACACCGCTTCCTGGTCACGTGGCTCACCAGAAACCAATAATAATTTGAGTAAATCTAGACGATCACAATGACAATTGCTTGATTGATTGATTGATTGATTGATTGATCTGCTGTCTGAGTCTGCTGTCACCCAGATCAGATATGTTGATCTGACGCTGACCCCCCCCATTCCAAAGCGCCAGCGCTCGCCCAGCAGTCTATTTCACAGGAGTATTATAGTTGAGTACTTAAATGCTGCACCATTTTACATGATTCTACCATAAATCATTACACAACAGTGACAAAAGAAGTGACACAAAATACAACATTTTATTTCAGAATAAATTCTCAATGGCACAATTACTTATAACGAAATATACATATAGGCTTTTTTTCTTCTTTCTTACTTTAAATTAACATAATATATAGTTCCTTTAATCTTTAGCATTTTTTTAAATTAACGTATAGACTCTGCAGTTACATTTTGTACATGACATCAATGCAAAAGATACGTTTATAATTTAATAAATTAAGGGGCGTATTAACAGATTGAAGGAAGGCTGCGGGGTGTTTTAGGCGATATACCAACGACAAGCAAAAAAGAAAAACAACCAACAAAACAAAGACATTTAAATTCTTTAAACACTTGAACCCTATTTAATAGTTTGGCCGTTCCGAAACCTTTCAATTCGAGAGACCTAAAAATCGATCGATCTACAAGCGCACAAGGCGTCGCTTCGCACAACGCTATTTTCACTACTTCTTAAACATTTGCTTTCAAATTCATGGCATTTCTTAAGATTTGTCTTTCCTTTCTGCATGGAATTACAAGGAAAATTGCAAGGAAATCGTTCCTTGAATTGGATTTGTATTTCACGATTCACATCTACGCTGTGTGCTTGTAGATTGGCTTTTTTCACTAGGCTATACAATTTTGCTTTCTAATTCATGGAATTTCATATTTTCTTTCATTTCTGCATGGAATTACTGTAAAAAAAATAATCTTTCAATTCCGTTTTTAATTCACGATTCTTATTCTCTCTAAAAATCACACCTGTGTGAAGTGAGGGGCGCTCTTACCATTATACATCATCATACATAATCTCATGAACAACTGAATTTATGTGATTGGTTGGTTAAATTTACGTCATATTTGGCGGACATTTGACGTAATTTCTCCTTTCATTGTCAATGGCAAATATTGAGACTTGTGGGGACAAAAGCTGTATATAGGAGCCCCTCAAAAATAAAACGTATAGGAAACTAAAACATGAAATAAGGGGACCCATCCAACTGGGTCTGCGACACACAGATGGGTCCCGACCCACTGTTTGGGAAACCTACTATAGTACCACAGGGCTCTGTGCTGGGACCCCTGATGTTTTCTCTTTTCGTGTTACTTTACAATAAAGTATGTCTTTGCTGAAAATAGCCGATCTACAAACTTGTAGATCGTCTATTCTCGCTGAATGCTGCATGGCCCCCAGAAAAGGGACGCCGTAGGGACTCACAGGGTTAAATAAAAACCCACCCGTGTGAAGTGAGCGGCCACTTTTTATCATGATGATGATGTACGATGATGAGAACGTCATCAGCCAATCAAAGTCATCGATTCCGTGCTTGTACGGAACAGACACAGACAGACAGACACACAAAGCTGCAGCATTGGAGCGTCTAGCGCAGCTAAACAAAATCCTCTACAAGTCTTTACATGGGGAATGAGTGCTAATGCTGTGTTCACTGTTCACACGGGCAGATGCAAAGCTACAGTCTACCATCCACTGTCAATGGAAGCCAGCGACATGAAGATACAAAGATGCATCCGACGTTTGTAGCTGCTGCAAAAGCTACAAAAGCTACAAGCTACACATTGTCTTCTGTTCAACTAACAGATGCAAAGCTACAAAGCTACAATCTGTAGCTGCAATGACACGCGTCACTACGGACGCACACATGATGACGTCAACGACCGTGGTGTGAGCGACGGATATACAAAGCGACAAATATGCTGTGCTCTTTGCATCTTTGCATCTGCCTCGGGTGAACGCAGCACAAGTCTTTCGGGTCAATGAGTTTAAGTCCAAGTTATTTTCCTTCAGGGTGGACTATAGGGGCTCCATTTTCGTCACCGCTAAACCCCTTATCCCTAAACTTCTTTGCCTTTTTTACTATTTTGAAAAACATGTTTGAATAGTTCAACTAGCCAATCTACATTGACACGTTGTGAGCTTGTAGACTGGCCATTTTAACTATTCAAAAATGTTTAGTAAAAAAAAGGTAAAGAAGTTTAGGGATAAGGGGTTTAGCGGTGACGAAAATGGAGCCCTATGTCTCCTAGGAGTCGGGTTTGTTTGCGAATGCAGCCCAAAGCTGGTGGTAATAACCTCCATAAGGCTAAAGACCAGCATGAGAGCGATATTGGACATTATAAGTACCGTGAGGGAAAGTTGAAAAGAGATTTGGTCTTGTCTGTGGTTGTTTTAAATGGTAGTTTTCTGATGTTGTCTGATGGTTTTTAACGTTTCTTTTAACACAATATTTGCCAGATTTCTCGGGATTATTGCTTAAATCCTCCTTTGCCAAAACGAGAAATCTCGGGTTTTCTTTAATGTCATTTAATCCAGAAGTATTTTATTTACCGTCCGTTAGCTGTTTCCATCGTTAGCCCCTGATGGCTTCCATGTTGTGACGTCATCGAATATCCAAATCTCCTCGCACACGCGCACGCACGCGATCTAAAGCAGCATCTTTAGGGGCTCAGATTGAGATGAAGGACAATGTTTACACCTTAATAAAACTTTAATCCGACCTCGCGAGTGGAAAACCAATGTCTACATCCAGAGAAGATGGCATGGACAGAAGCTACATGTCATCACAGAATCACTTCCTGTTGAACTAGGCTCAACAAGGCTGTGTAAAGAATCCTTGTTGAAGAGAGTTTATGGCACCTGCTACTGAGTTTAGCCACCTGGTGGCGGCATATAATCGGCTAACTGGTAGTTTTCTGTGTCTGAAGATTTTTAAGTGGTAGTTTTCTGTGGTCTTCTACAATGCTGTCTGTGGTGGTTTTCAGTGGTAATGTTCAGTGGTAGTTTGCCGTGGCCTCGGCCTGCGCTGAGCCTTCGTTTCCGTTCCAACGAAGCTACTCGGTCTGAAAGAAAAGATCGGGACAGAACACCAGCGAGAGAAGAGCGGGTTTAGCAGTTTTAGTAAAACTGAAAGATGGAGTGGTGTGATTTTTGTATGTTTATGACGTGACAGTACTTCATTAGACCCCTTGGTGTGGTTGTTATGTCATGTGTTTATGAGGTGACAGTACTTCATTAGAGCCCTTGGTGTGGTTGTTATGTCATGTGTTTATGAGGTGACAGTACTTCATTAGAGTACTTCATTCATGGTGTGGTTGTTATGTAATGTGTTTATGAGGTGACAGTACTGCATTAGAGTACTTCATTCATGGTGTGGTTGTTATGTCATGTGTTTATGAGGTGACAGTACTTCATTAGACCCCTTGTTGTAGTTGTTATGTGCAATGATGTCTTTACTATGCATTTTAGGGTTTCTTCCTGGAGGCTGAAACCTTCACAGTCAAACGTGCCAATGAAAAAAACAGTGATATGGTGACATCACAATATCATCCCCAACCCCTAACCCCTCCCCCTTTATCATACAACAACTGCTGTGGGTGTGGCTTCAGTTCAGGTGGATCGACACCCATCACCACCCACCAGGCAAACCAGGCATAGAGGTGGGCGTGTCAACATAAAATTACATTTGAACAAATATTGTACACTTTTTTTGAAAAACATCTTCCTCCTCATATAATAATAACACCTGATGATCATGTTTTAGGGTGGAATGAAATCATGGCACTCCATCTTGAAAGACACGCACCTGAAAACGTTCTTGTAAACGTGCATTCGGATGGACATTATCATACTTTTTGCATGCATTTAAGTTATTTGTACATGGCTATCTTGGTCAAAAGAAACGGTCAATAGAAACAAAGTTTCACGATATACAATCTGCAGTTATTTCATTATGCCCTGTCCCAGTTTGGGAACAACTGTCTCATGAGTACACGGACAAATGTGTCCGTGGCAAATTTTTTATTTTGCTTTACAAACCTTTATAATGTTCTTATTTTGATCAAAACAGCCACTTTAATACTGAATGTCAAGTCTCCAGGTTGTACTTACTATGACACTATGTATGGCAGATTAGGATTCCAACTAGGAGTCTTGTACTAGTCTTGTACAAATGTTTAATTAGCAAAGACCCCCTTAATGAATTGCATTTTATAGCGCTTTTCCAAGTGCTCAACGCGCTTTACAATGGTTCATTCATTCATACATTGGGAGGTGAAGCGGCGAACGGTCGACGCCAGCGTCCTCACTTCCCACATTCAGACACCAATGGTGGCAAGCTCACACCGACCAACTCATTGGAGTCAATGTAGGGTTCAGTGTCTTGCCCAAGGACACTTCGACATGTGGACAGGAGGAGACCCAGGGATCATTGGACGACCTGCTCTACCTCCTGAGCCACAGTCGCCCCCCTTAACTCTGAGAGTGTTCCAATTGAACACTCAAGAGTTACAGACCTGTTATGGTCATTCAGGGCTGTCTATTCATGTGTTTCTGGTAATAATTTGACAAAAATGTCCACCACAAGCCAACATGGCGGTGACCCCTGACCCCTGACCCCTGCTCATGCGACAGAGACACTCCAGGAGCGTTACTAACTCTCGTAGTGTTATATTGTGCTTCACTGCCTGCCTGTTTCGTTTTCGTGTTTTGTGTACTGGGGGACTGCATGCTGATGAGCATCTTTGCTAAATCCGGTGTATTTACGATGCATTTACATGTATAATGTCCACTAAAATGCACTGTCCCGTCAAAAAAATAAACAGTTAAGTAATTATAACTACAGGAACGTACCGTGGCGGCAGGTTGGCTCAGCTTGTCAAAACGGAACTTCAAGTTTGACCTGGGAGATCCCTTGCTTTTCACATCTGAAAAAAACAAACATTAAACACAACACCTCATGGCAGACATCTTACTTTTCACATCTGCACACAACAGGACACAACCGCACCATGACCCACCGACCAGCCTCCTGGAGGTATTTAAAATCAAATGATGCTGGCGGTTTTACTCATATGAATATGAAGCATCAGCTGACATGTATGTGCCCCTATCTGTGTAGCACTTTGATTCACAGATGTCTTAGTTCAACATCCCGAAGAGAAATGTGGTGTCTTTGCAACCACCTCTATTTTAATACATAAAGGCCAAAATGGACAAAATGTAAAAAGAACCACCGCTAATTCGCTGAACCCCCCCCCCCCCCCCCCCCGCAACCCCCCCGCCACTTGTGTATTGGCTGAGAAGGCAATAATCAAAGTGACCATCGAAGCATTTATCTGACATTGGAGGAGGAGGAGTGACCACAGACAACGGTTTCCGCAACACACACACACCTACAAACACTGGTGTATATTTCTACCTGTGGGACTGCGGCACATGATGACAGGAGTTCCTGATGTCTGACCATCGATGCTCAGAGCAGAACTGAAGACTGTAGAAGACACTGAGGACAGATGACTACCCTGAGAGAGAGAGAGAGAGAGAGAGAGAGAGAGAGGGTCAGAGCAGGACTAAAGACTGTAGAGGACACTGGACAGTGAGGACGGATGTCCACCCTGAGAGAGAGAGAGAGAGAGAGAGAGAGGCCACTCTACCGCTGAGTCACTGCAGCCCCACAGAGGTCCAAGGAAGAGTTAAAAATCCAAGTGATTTGAGACCAGCCTGTCTGGTATAATCCACCAGTAGGTCTGATCTTAGACCAGCCTGTCTGGTAGAATCCACCAGTAGGTCTGAGACCTACACAGAGCACTGAGAACTACTCACTGACCCCCTTTCCACTGGTTGGTTCCCAATGGGAACCGGTTCAGTTCTTTTTGGTTTTTAGTCCATGAGCCAGAGCTCCAAAATTGGTGGGCAAACTAGACCTATATTAAATTGTTTATGGGATCAATACAAGTAAATTAATACATGATAACCCTTCCACAGTAGTAGCTTTTTCATATTTTCGATTATTTTGCATATTTTCCTACATAATGCCTCATTTGCATATTTAAAAATTTACAATTTGTAATACAATAAATCATTGTCTTCGTGTAAGTACTCAATTGGGGAAGTTTCATGGTGATAACAATCTAATATAGGTATGGTTTTGCCCACTCAATTCATAATTAACGTTCCAATTTTGGAGCTCTGGCTCATGGACTAAAAACCAAAAAGAACTGAACTGGTTCCCATTGGGAACCAACTGGTGGAAAAGGGGCCACTGTGTCCAGTAGTTCTAAACTACAGAGATCAGTTTGAACTACTCACTGTGTCCAGTAGTTCTAAACTACAGAGATCAGTTTGAACTACTCACTGTGTCCAGTAGTTCTATAAACTACAGAGATCAGTTTGAACTACTCACTGTGTCCAGTAGTTCTATAAACTACAGAGATCAGTTTGAACTACTCACTGTGTCCAGTATAGTTCTATAAAGTACAGAGATCAGTTTGAACTACTCACTGTGTCCAGTATAGTTCTATAAAGTACAGAGATCAGTTTGAACTACTCACTGTGTCCAGTATAGTTCTATAAAGTACAGAGATCAGTTTGAACTACTCACTGTGTCCAGTATAGTTCTATAAAGTACAGATCCGTTTAAACTACTCAGTGTGTCCAGGTCCTCCATGGTCTCCGTCTCTCCTGTGGTTCTATAAACTACAGAGATCCGTTTAAACTACTCACTGTGTCCAGGTCCTCCATGGTCTCCGTCTCTCCTGTAGTTCTATAAACTACAGAGATCAGTGTAAACTACTCACTGTGTCCAGGTCCTCCATGTTCTCTATCTCTCCAGTAGTTATATAAACTACAGAGATCAGTGTAAACTACTCACTGTGTCCAGGTCCTCCATGTTCTCTATCTCTCCAGTAGTTATATAAACTACAGAGATCAGTGTAAACTACTCACTGTGTGCAGGTCCTCCATGTTCTCTATCTCTCCAGTAGTTATATAAAGTACAGATCCGTTTAAACTACTCACTGCGT
Organism: Electrona antarctica; assembly: GCF_951216825.1. Taxonomy (NCBI): domain Eukaryota; kingdom Metazoa; phylum Chordata; class Actinopteri; order Myctophiformes; family Myctophidae; genus Electrona; species Electrona antarctica. The sequence goes on along the minus strand of NC_136792.1, from coordinate 50,941,837 downwards.
CCAGGTCCTCCATGGTCTCCGTCTCTCCCGTGGTTTAAAGTACAGATCAGTGTAAACTACTCACTGTGTCCAGTATAGTTCTATAAAGTACAGAGATCAGTTTGAACTACTCACTGTGTCCAGTATAGTTCTATAAAGTACAGATCCGTTTAAACTACTCAGTGTGTCCAGGTCCTCCATGGTCTCCGTCTCTCCTGTGGTTCTATAAACTACAGAGATCCGTTTAAACTACTCACTGTGTCCAGGTCCTCCATGGTCTCCGTCTCTCCTGTAGTTCTATAAACTACAGAGATCAGTGTAAACTACTCACTGTGTCCAGGTCCTCCATGTTCTCTATCTCTCCAGTAGTTATATAAACTACAGAGATCAGTGTAAACTACTCACTGTGTGCAGGTCCTCCATGTTCTCTATCTCTCCAGTAGTTATATAAAGTACAGATCCGTTTAAACTACTCACTGCGTCCAGGTCCTCCATGGTCTCCGTCTCTCCCGTGGTTTAAAGTACAGATCAGTGTAAACTACTCACTGTGTCCAGTATAGTTCTATAAACTACAGAGATCAGTGTAAACTACTCACTGTGTCCAGGTCCTCCATGTTCTCTGGTTCTCCCGTGGTTTAAAGTACAGATCAGTAAACTACTCACTGTGTCCAGGTCCTCCATGGTCTCCATCTCTCCAGTAGTTCTATAAACTACAGAGATCAGTGTAAACTACTCACTGTGTCCAGGTCCTCCATGGTCTCCATCTCTCCAGTAGTTCTATAAACTACAGAGATCAGTGTAAACTACTCACTGTGTCCAGGTCCTCCATGTTCTCTATCTCTCCAGTAGTTCTATAAACTACAGAGATCCATTTAAACTACTCACTGCGTCCAGGTCCTCCATGTTCTCCGTCTCCCCCTTGGTTTAAAGTACAGATCAGTGTAAACTACTCACTGTGTCCAGGTCCTCCATGTTCTCCGTCTCTCCCGTGGTGCTGCTGAAGCTGCTGGTGCTGGACGAAGACCTGGAGATGTTTGGTCTGCTCTCCTTCATCTTGGCGAACGGTCTGGAGGTCAGGAGAAAGTTCTTTGAGACACACATAGGGGTAGTTTGGGGGGCGTGGCCTAATCCGCCATTGCTGTTTAGGGTTCAAGACTATTGGAATTGAGTTTTTTTGGATTGCGTCTAGCCCAGGACCCGTGGATGGAGAAACGAATAGATGATGTCGCCAACGCGGAGGCGAAGCGTTGCCTGGTGACGATGACGCCAAGAGCCATTATTAACCCATTTTAGGCCTGACGTTGAAATAAAAAATCACACCCGTGTGAACTGAGTGGTGTAAGGTCTGTCTGACGTAATGAAATCATGTCTGACGTAATGAAATCACACCCGGGTGTGATTTCATTACCTGGCTTTGTTTGTGCAGAAAAAATGAGCATGGTTGCTATGTTCACCCTGTTCACCCGGGTGTGATTTCATTACGTCATTACAACAGGGTGAACATAGCAACCATGCTCATTTTTTCTGCACAAAAAAGCCAGTTGTAGGAGTGGTTTACACCACTCAAAAAAACGTTCGCTCTGAAAGAATATATATTCAAAGATTTGTGCCGCATTTTTAGGATTTTTCAAAAATAGCAGACCACTCGGTGGCACGCTATGCGCTTGTAGATCTGCTATTTTTCAATAGCTAAAGTATAACATAATGCTTAGTTAAAACACCAAAAGGGGTTCCCGCCCAAAATGGGTTAAACACTATAAACCCTAGGCGGTCTGTGATCATACATTTATCTCGTCCAATCTCGCCCATAGCAGTGAAACTGTTAAGCTGCCCTGAGAGCAGCAATTTCACATTGGTGTATGTATGTACTGTACCTTGGAGATAGGACCCTTTCCAGACTGACTAGCGAGTGACAATTCAGATTCACGGAACGCAGCGATTCAGGCTGGAACCCAGGCTATACGTCCTGTCTACTTTGGATACTTTGTACGAACAGATCTCAAATTAATTGCACCTCGCCTATCTTTAACGGAGCAGATCTCAAATAAATGTTACCTCACCTGTCTTTAATAGGGCAGATCTCAGGAGAGCTGGGATTGGACGTTGTTGTCTCTGACCTCACTTCCTGCGACAGTGGGCAGAACTCTGTCGTCTTCTGGTCGCTGAAGACAACGAGGACGAGGGTGTCAATCAAACATGTTAAAAAAAATAAAAAATAAAAATACAATAGCAGAGAACAATGGGCTCTATGCACACACATTTTGGAAAGAACGTGGGCCCCTTCCCTACTTCCTACACATTCTGTTTCATTCTGGTCAAACAAGAGTCAGTGGCCGCGGTTACATGCAGGCTGATCATTCCGAATAAATACTTCCGAATAAAATGCATCCGAAGTAATGTTTTTTGCTGCGTGTTTACATGGGAAATGGTCATTCTGAATGAGCGTTTACAAGGAGATGTGATATAAGACATGATACATGTTAATTCACGTGAAGAGAGAGAGAGAGAGAGAGAGAGAGAGAGAGAGAGAGAGAGACTGTTGAACACACACACACACACACGCCTAGCCCCATATGTGCCCTCTCCCTACAACACACGCCAAGCGTTGTAAGCGCTGATCTACAGGCTGACAACGTGTCCCATCTGTACATCGCATAAAGCATATAATGCATAGCTTATCTGCACGATACACCATCGCCGCATCATTATGGCATAAAGTAGGCTACCAATTGGGTGTTTAATACTAGATTGATTGCAGGCAGCTGGTCATCAATACAATTAAACTGCAAAGCCGTTATGTTTCATGACGTTTTGGTTGCAACTTGGAATAGGCAAGTTATAAAAGTTTAAAGGGATAGGATGGACATAGGATAGCGATAATAGCGTATTCTTGGGAATGTGTGTGTGTGTGCGTGTGTGTGTGTGTGTGTGTGTGTGTGTGTGTGAGAGAGAGAGATTACTGAACAGCGGACTGACGGGATTTCGTCCTCTCTCCCCTCCGTCTTTCTGTGAGTCCCCCGATGCACTTAGCCTACAGTAGCATGAAGCATCCAGATACAAGGCTGGCTATATAACCTTTCAAACATGTTTGAAAATTATCAGAGTGATACCCAACTCGGGACGGTTGGATCTTTGAACACTCACAGATCAGGGGGATCATCACCACTGCTGCTGCTGCTCCACGTTTTTTTTTTGTGGATTTCGGATCTGCAAAATGCACGAAATAACGCGCTCTATGTGCAAACTCCTCGGCGCGCCTTGGATATGAGCGCCTTGGAGTTGGAGCGCCTTGGAAATGAGCATGCTCAGAAAGACCAGAATGAATTTACATCCGAAGCAGTGTATACATGAGTCCAATTTTCTTTCAATCGCATTGAACATCGGAATAATCCGGCCAGTGACATCGGAATGGTTTTTAAATCGCATCGAGCATTTTCATTCGGATTTAAGTTTTTGTAGGTGTTTACATGACAACGTTTAATAGGATTTAACTTCTATTCGGAATTAAGAGGGGTTGAAAGACCTCATGTAAACGTACCCAGTGTTAATGATACTAATGAAGGCTCTGTTCCATACTGGTCAGAGTCAGTGTTAAAGACACTAATGAAGGCTCTGTTCCATACTGGTCAAACAGAGTCAGTGTTAATAATGAAGGCTCTGTTCCATTCTGGTCAAACAGAGTCAGTGTTAATGATACAAATGAAGGCTCTGTTCCATTCTGGTCAAACAGAATCAGTGTTAATGACACTAATGAAGGCTCTGTTCCATTTTGGTCAAACAGAGTCAGTGTTAATGATACTAATGAAGGCTCTGTTCCATTCTGGTCAAACAGAGTCAGTCAGTGATAATGATACTAATGAAGGCTCTGTCCCATAAGGCAGGAGTTCTCAACGTT
>NC_136792.1:50810463-50932963 GCF_951216825.1 Electrona antarctica | reverse complement strand
CTGTGGATCAGAAAGGGGAGAGAATAATAATAGGGTTAAAAAAGTATTTGTACAAAAACATTTTTTTAGAATAATTTATTTTTATATTTATAAAAAAAGCTTGAGATCAAAGTCTACATTTAGGCCAAATGGGGACATGTTTTTAGAGACTGAATCCAGAAAGCCTCAGGTTTTAACAACTTGTCGATTTGTCCCCTCTTCTGGGCACAGGGACTTTTTCTATGCCAATTGAATATAATGAAGAGAAGAGACAGGGTGGTTGGATTCCACAAAATGTGCGGCAACAGGATAATTCATTCTTGCACCTAATAGTGCTGCGATGCTCTGCTATGCAAGCTTTAAGTTCACGGGTAGTCATACCCACATATGCCACAAATGCCACACGGACATGTAAGTAGATAAATTACTGCTTTTGTAGTGCAGGTGATTATGCCTCTGATGGGGATGCTTTTGCCCCGAATGGGGGTGCTTAAACTTATGGCATTTTTGTGTACTGTTACATTTGGGAACAGGAGCCACATTTGTAGTTGCCATTGGGAATAGGTGCTAAAATGCGTTGAGTAGGGTTTAAAGCAGGGGGTAAATCCGATTTGACTAAATGATTTCTGAGATTCTGACCACGGGAGAAAACTATAAGCGGAGGTTTGGCAAAAGTTTTTTTGAAAGGTGTGTCAGATCCCAGAATGTGCCAATGCTTATGAATAATCTGCTTAAAATGTTCAGCCACTTTAGAGTAGCAGGAGGAGAAGATGATAGAATGTTCTTTATTTTCTGACCGCCTCTGCAATAATTCAGACCTGGGTTTCAGGTTAATCTTGTGTGAGGCGTTAGGAATTTGGGTGTTAGAATAGCCCCGTTCTTTAAATTTAGTCTGCATATTAGTTAAATGCCGGTTAAGATCAGCGGGTTTGCTGCAGATGCGCTTCACTCTACAACATTGGCTGTAGGGAAGGCTGTTTTTTAGAGGCAGGGGATGACAGCTGTCTGCCCTCAGTAGGCTATTTCGATCAGTAGGTTTTTTGTATAGGTCAGTGTAAAGGATATCATCTTCTCCCCTGGTGATCAAACAGATCCAAAAAGTTTAATGAGTAAGCATCAAAGGACATGGTGAATTTCAAGTGATCTGAGCATGAATTGACAAACAAGAAAAGGTTCTTGAGTTGTTCTCTTGTGCCTTGAAACAACAGGAAGACATCATCAATTAATCGTTTCCAAAGAACAATATTGGACAAAAATGGGTTGTTAATAGGGTCTCTAAGTACCCCACATACAGGCCTGCATAATTGGGAGCCATGGGGGATCCCATAGCTCCCCATAGACGAGTTACGGTTAGTAGGACGGATAAAAGTGCTTTTGTTTCTAAAAGGAGCAGGCATGGGAGTTACAGTGTCAGGGTCAGGAGGAACCACATCAGAGTCAACACTTGGCTTGAAGAATTCCCTCAGACGTATTTGTCTTAAAGAACTTAAATAGGTCTACTTTCACATCAAAGTCACTTGATTGGGTAGTAGGCACAAAACTTAAACATTTGTTGAGTAATGACAAGTGTGCATGGCTGAGTTCCTTACTTGACAAATTAACGACATTCAGTTCCGTTGAGATCTGCTGTGTGAGCGCGGGTCTGTGGTCTCCGGGAGAACCCGTCTACTCCTTTTAGAAACAAAAGCACTTTTATCCCTCCTACGTAACTCGTCTATAGAAACCTATTGTGGACTAGTTGAACAAGACATAACGTCACTTTTGTATGAGAAAAATAAATACAAATCTCATGATAATCTTAGCAAAGACGAGAAGCAAGCTTTGCTTGATCTCAAGTCTGACAATTCTATTGTCATCAAGGAGGCTGATAAAGGTGGTGCTGTTGTGTTGCTTAACAAATCCGATTATATCACTGAATGTCACAGACAATTACTGGATGATACGTCCTATACAAAACTGCCCAGTAACCCTATAGTCGATTTCAAGAACAAAATAAATGATGTCTTACAAGGCTTTTTACGTTCGGGTGAAATCACTAAAAAGGAATTTGATTTTCTGAATAATCAACACCCCGTGACCCCCGTGTTTTACACTTTACCTAAACTTCACAAAAATTTGACAAACCCCCAGGCCGCCCTATTATATCGGGCATTGACTCAATCACAGCGCCACTCTCCTCTTTTGTGGATTTCTTTATTAAACCCTTTAATGCAGGGGTTCTCAACGTTTTTGGCCGGGGACCCCCGAAAATGCTTTGGCAACGTCTCGGGACCCCCGCCCCGCCCCCTCCCGACCCCCAATATAAATTGACTGCTACAATAACCTTAAACCATTTTGGGCGGGAACCCCTTTTGGTGTTTTAAGCATCGTTATAATTTAGCTATTTAAAAATAGCAGATCTACAAGCTCATAGCGCGCCACCGAGTGGCGCGCTACGAGCTTGTAGGTCTGCTATTTTTGAAAAATCGTGAAAAAAAAAAAAAAAAAAAAAGAATCTTTATTTTTTATTTTTTGAAAATAATTTGGGGACCCCCTAAAATAATTTGGCGACCCCCCGAGGGGTCGCGACCCACGGGTTGAGAACCCCTGCTTTAATGTACGTCTTCCCTCATATGTGAAGGCCATATGATATCGATTATTGAAACCCTTGAACCTTTAACTGATGATACTTTCCTTGTCACACTGGATGTAGAGTCACTGTACACCAATGTACCCCATGAGGGTGGCATCCAGTCACTGGAAAATTTTTACTAGAGCGCCCTACCTCTTCCATACCTTCCAATGTGTGCATTGTCACCCTGGCAGAGGTAGTCCTGACAAATAATTATTTCTTGTTCCAGGATGAATATTTTTTACAGAGGAGGGGAGTAGCTATGGGATCCCCCCATGGCTCCCAATTATGCAGGCCTGTATGTGGGGTACTTAGAGAAAACACAAATCCTTAACCCTATTAACAACCCATTTTTGTCCAATATTGTTCTTTGGAAAACGATTCATTGATGATGTCTTCCTGTTGTTTCAAGGCACAAGAGAACAACTCAAGAACGTGTTCTTGTTTGTCAATTCATGCTCAGATCACTTGAAATTCACCATGTCCTTTGATGCTTACTCATTAAACTGTTTGGATCTGTTGATCACCAGGAGAGAAGATGATATTCTTTACACTGACCTATACAAAAAACCTACTGATCGAAATAGCCTACTGAGGGCAGACAGCTGTCATCCCCTGCCTCTAAACAGCCAATGTTGTAGAGTGAAGCGCATCTGCAGCAAACCCGCTGATCTTAACCGGCATTTAACTAATATGCAGACTAAATTTAAAGAACGGGGCTATTCTAACACCCAAATTCCTAACGCCTCACACAAGATTAACCTGAAACCCAGGTCTGAATTATTCCAGAGGCGGTCAGAAAAGAAAGAACATTCATCTTCTCCTCTTGCTACTCTAAAGCGGCTGAACATTTTAAGCAGATTATTCATAAGCATCGGCACATTCTGGGATCTGACACACCTTTAAAAAAAACTTTTGCCAAACCTCCGCTTATAGTTTTCTCCCGTGGTCAGAATCTCAGAAATCATTTGGTCAAATCGGATTTACCCCCTGCTTTAAACCCTACTCAACGCATTTTAGCACCTATTCCCAATGGCAACTACAAATGTGGCTCCTGTTCCCAATGTAACAGTACACATAAATGCCATAAGTTTAAGCACCCCCATTCGGGCAAAAGCATCCCCATCAGAGGCATAATCACCTGCACTACAAAAGCAGTAATTTATCTACTTACATGTCCGTGTGGCATTTGTGGCATATATGTGGGTATGACTACCCGTGAACTTAAAGCTCGCATAGCAGAGCATCGCAGCACTATTAGGTGCAAGAATATGAATTATCCTGTTGCTGCACATTTTGTGGAATCCAACCACCCTGTCTCTTCTCTTCATTATATTCAATTGGCATAGAAAAAGTCTCTGTTCCCAGAAGAGGGGACAAATCGACAAGTTGTTAAAACCTGAGGCTTTCTGGATTCAGTCTCTAAAAACATTGTCCCCATTTGGCCTAAATGTAGACTTTGATCTCAAGCTTTTTTTTATAAATATAAAAATAAATAATTCTAAAAAATGTTTTTGTACAAATACTTTTTTAACCCTATTATTATTCTCTCCCTTTTCTGATCCACAGATGGCCTACCTACCAGAGGCTTATATTCAGTTTACTTTAGGGGACTTGTGTTAAATACAGGACATGGAAATGTCTCTCTATATTTATTATAGATTTGTGATCGATTGAACTGTATTGAACGGTTTTGTATTGTATAGTTCTTTACTGTGTGGTTCCATCTCTATTTGATATTCCTAAACTGTAATGTATAGACAATATCTTGGATAGATGTATTTATCTTAGTGACAAGGAATTAACCTTCCAGAGTCTCATCAGCTATTCATGAGGTATAACCCATAGATATTATAAATAAAAATCACACCCGTGTGAACTGAGTGGTGTAGGGTTTTATATAGCATGATCAGCTGTGGTCTGACGTAATGTCTGACGTTAAAGATCTTTGGCTAGGTAGACTCGTCTTCTGATGTGATGATTTGTGACCATGAAGTTGATTCAGCTGGAGTTTTTGTCCGATGTGAGGTATTATATAAGGTAAGGTATTATATAGCCTGATCAGCTCTGATCTGACGTAATGAAATCACACCTGGATGTGATTTCACAACTGGCTTTTTTTGTGCAGAGAAAATGACCATGGTTGCTACGGTCATCCAGTTCACCCGGGTGTGATTTAATTACGTCAGAAATTATTTTGAACATAGCAACCATGCTCATTTTTTTCTGCACACAAAAGCCAGTTGTAGGAGTGGTTTACACCACTCAAAAATAGATGCCTCATTTGCCGCTGCAGTTCATTGGAGCGACGTGTATCCCAATGAAGGCGGAAGTGCAGTGCTGAAGGCTTTTTTTTTTTAACAAATCTTTATAACAGTCATGACAATATACATTACAATACAAAACAAGACAAACAAACAAACACAAACAACAAAGTTATTAACAATACAACATCAGAGCCAGGGGGGATTAGATTACTAACAGAAAACGAGTGAACACAAAGCAACAGTTCTCCACAGCTTTCTTATTTAGAAGTGCTGAAGGCATTTGCTGAAGGCGACTGCGTCGCTGCCCAAGTGACGTCACTCATGCGACTCCTCCATGTCTCTCGCTGTCACTCAAGTGACTACTGGCCAATCACAGCGCGTCTTTTCCGGGACTTATGTTACGCACGCGGAAGCTTGACAAGCTTCGGCTAATCCTTTGCAAGGAATGTTGGGAAAATTGTGCCTTCAATGGTGACACGCGCCTCAGAGCCGGAAAGGGCGTCTACGTATATATGTCTATGATAACTTCTCCCTAATAACCCAGGAATGTGAGACAGCTGATCCTGATTGCCCGCAACACTATCAGTATGTGATTGGTTGAATGTTGAGCCCTGGCTCTATATGTGATTTTAATTGTTTTTCCATATACCCTGAAGAAGGCAGTTGTACTGCCGAAACGTTGGTTTTTACTCTGCATCCTAATAAATAAATTGGCTCTTTGGCTATCAGTGTGTGCAGCCACTCTTTTGTCTTTTTAAGACTCAACTCTTTAGATGTTTCTGCCGTGAGCTGGCACCACTACTAAGACTGGTGTGCGTTTAGCATCCTCCTGCACAGAATTTGGGGGTCCTTGACATGAAAATGTTTGAGAACCACTGGTTTAGAGTTTACAACCCAACCCAAACAAACGCACCATACCGACCACATAACCCCCGCCCCACCCGCCATCACCCCCCCCCCCCACCACCACCTCCATTTTCCTGTAAGCTTCCTACCCCCCTATCCCACCCCTTGCACCACCATATCACCCTCAACACCCCTATTTCACCACTACATACCAAGCAGTTGCTGCCTTAAAGCCCCTCCATATCCACCCTCCAGTGCTAAAATGTTTTATATCCACTACTATCCACTACTTCTGAACATGACATATGGATAATATGCTAATTTCAGCAAATTTACATTGATGGTGAAAGTTGACTATTGTGAGATAAATAATAAAATACATTCATGAATAAAATGTGCTGTTCACTTCAGAAGTACCTCCACAGTACTATTGATTTGATTCCACCATATTTAGACTTTAGTTTATGTATTCTTGACTTCATTCACTCAACTTTATTTCTGTGTGTGAGGTCCTGTGATTTCTGTGTGCTGCAATCAACACACAGGTGTGACTGCAGGCAAGGCCATGGAGTCATGCAAAACCACACCCACCTGGGTGAACACATAGGAAAGTGAATTCCCAATGCCTTATATGGGATTGGTGGGGCGGTTCCCTATGGTAATTAGGATGCTAATTAGGATAGGTGGGGCGTCTACCTATGTTATTTTGAATGAACTGGCACACCCCTTCAAGTTACGAGGATTTGGATTCATCATCATAAGAACATGCTTCGGCCGAAACAATTCGGCCTACTTAAGAACGTTTCATGAATCTGACTGGACTTCCCTTAGGAATTCACTTAAGAGGAAAAGTTAGGAACTTATTGGCGCATGAGGCCCAGTGTTCTCTTCTGTGTTGCTTTTCGCATGTGTACACCGTGTAATTTTATAGAGGTTTTATAAAGAGCACAAAGTACGTTTCTGAACGTGCCAAGTATCGCCAGACTGTCCACCGTTTCCTGTCTGGCATCCAAATCTCGCGATACCTCCGAGACAGAAACGATACCTGCCGCCGTTTAGATGCCTCAATAACATGACGTACTGTGCACATCGATCACAATTAAGCGATTAGAAACCATGCCTTCTTTAATATCGTTAGTTAGCCACCCATGACGAGTGTCATGGCCGCCATCGCTGGCGTCCAGAACGTCCTTTCCTTCAAAAAGAGCTTATTATTGGTTTTACAATATGGACCACTTTTCAACCTATCTTCATATAATTGGTCCTCACTAATGTTCATGATAAAATAGGACAATTTTCTTCTACCCAGCCTGTGTCTCATCGGAGGGAAAAGTGGTGAAGTGGTCCTGCTGTTAAGCCCCAGCGGGGTCCAGGGGGGAAATCCCCAGAATCAACATTGCAATTGCAGATTGATTATGTCTGATTAGATTTATTGAGTGCTGTTCAGAGGTAAACAGCCATCGCCCCATTGCCCCCGCCGGCGGGGGCAATGGGGCTCAAGAGGGGTTTGCAGTGCACCAAGGACCCAGCAGTCTCTCAAAGAAGTAAAGAAAAAAACTAGATATACACTCATTCTTCAAAAAGAAAATATGACAAATGAATGTAGAGAAAATATTGTTTATTATTTTAGATTAGCCTAAAAGATCATACTTTCTAACGTACTGCAGGAAACACCACACAGCGACTGCAATGACTGCCATGATTACATCGCCCCCGACACCGTCAAACAATATCTGTGAATAGCAAGAGCCGTATATGGTCGGATTAGGACGGAGCACAGCATGCGCATGTGCAAGAACACACACGCACGCAGACCATGAAGGACTCCAACAGGCCCCCCGTGGTCCCCCGGTTCTCACCTTAAAGGACTCCAGGAGGCCCCCGTGGCCCCCGTTCTCCAGGCGGTCCTCGTCCCCCGGCGCTCCCTGTCCCAGCGTGGCCTGGGTCTGTCTGTGCAGCTCGTCATGCAGGTTCTCGAGCAGCGCTGCACGCGTACGGCCCTGGAACACACCCACATGATGATGTCACTGTTCTGGAACACACCCACATGATGTCACTGTTCTGGAACACACCCACTTGATGATGTCACTGTTCTGGAACACACCCACTTGATGATGACACTGTTCTGGAACACACCCACTTGATGTCACTGTTCTGGAACACACCCACATGATGTCACTGTTCTGTTGTTCTGTTCTTGAACACACCAGAGCCATCTAATAGAAGAGTTACGATATAGAGGGGGCAGAAACCGAGCGCTCGAGCGCTGTTCATGCAGCCTGAACTGAGACAAACTAGAATTGGAAATGCATTGTTTTCAACGAGGGCAGCGCAAATAAGAGCTATTTTACTGTTATAAAGTATTGTACAGTATAACAACTAAAGTCTCTTAGTAAAAAACAATCTAAAATAAAGGGATTTAACCCATTTTGTGCGGGAACCCCTTTTGGTGTTTTAAACATTATGTTATAATTTAGCTATTGAAAAATAGCAGATCTACAAGCTCATAGCGCACCACCGAGTGGCGCGCTACGAGCTTGTAGGTCTGCTATTTTAGAAAAAAAAAATATGTTGAGGTCAGGCCTATGAGTTAAGATCATTAAAGCTGGGCTGTTGCCTGAGTCCAATGCATTTCTGCCTACTTCTGGCCCAGTTGGTTGCCCCTTTGTAGGAGAGCCGCCATTGGACTCGATCGCCCCATGAAGTGAACGCAGTTTGCCTAATCTAAGGCTCTGGAACACACCATAGAGTTATAGGTCCTCATTCACAAAGGAGAAATACGCCACAGTGTAACGGCGTAAAGCGTATAGATAGCGGAAAATCCGTCCGATCACGCTACGGTTAAGTCCCGTGTTATTCAGGGAACCAGGTGTAATCACTTAATTTGTGCGGATCGGCGAGTGTATCATTTCCGCATTTTTTCCAAGCGATTCGCCTGGTGTCGCCTGGTTTGATGGAACATCCACGACCATATAAGGCAACAGGAAATATCGAAATACGTCATCATAGACTGCACAGAGGATTCCCAAGTTTTAAATTATATACAACAGCTGCGATGAGCTTGTAGAGCAGTTCATTTTGACAGGCGGGTCTCTGCACGGACAGATCTTCAAGCAAACAGCGCAAGTTATATATGTATATATTATATTATAAACGAAACTTGCCAACTTGGCACGCATTGCTTCACTCCTTGTTAAATGTCAGAACGTTAATAAGTTAACTGATGTTACAGTTACTTTCACATAATGAGAAAGAAGTTAATTTGTACTGTTCACCACACGACCAAATGCTATATTAAAACTCGGCAATGATAAAAGGCCCTATTGATTAGTCTACTGCGGTGATTGATTCCCTGCCCTGCACTGTCGGATTTGGAAAGCAAATATACGGACATGCAGGACACAGGACATATTTTCTTTCTTTTTTTTCTTGTGGGATTTGGACTAAAGTAAAGGCTATATTTCATCCGGTTGTATGTTTCCTCAGCTGCAGGTAAGAGTTGGCTATTCTGTGTGGCGTCGTCATGTGATCAATATACATTATTATAAATTAATACCACGACGCAAATGGAGGCAGATAGGTGCTGGCAGCAAAGGCATTTAGGCCTACGTGAAACTTTAATTGGCTGAGTCTCTGTCAACATGCTGATCAGCGAGTTACAGTGGTAATAATAATCATCATCAACAGCCTTTCTTGTCTGTCTGTCCGTCATGTTTGTGAACAAGCGCGAGTGGAGGTGAGCTGGCTTAAAACTATGATATGACTGGCCGACTTTCAAACACGCTGATGCCATTCATTCAAATAGGAATATCCTAATAAATAAATAAAAAGGTGTCGGGCTTGCAGGGGCAGTTTCTGTATGGGACTCGAGGCTAACCTGCCTCTAGAATGCATGCATTTAGGCATACAAGTGATACTTGGCTTTTATATAAGCTAGCTGAGATTTGGGGACTTTTAATTGATTCAGCATGAAGACTAAAGCCTTCTGAATAAATCTACGCAAGCCGTACACGACCATGAGAGCTGGCGCAGCTTTTAGCGGATTTTCCGAACAAACAACGTCACCGTCAAGTTCAAGTTCATGAATTCCCACGTAATGTGGGAATCCACGTAAATGCCTGTCCGCTCACGCTCCGCTCACGTAACGTCACTTTATGAGCGTAAACGCCGTTGTGAATGAGGACCATAGGGTGTAAGAGACACTTTATGAGGTCATATCATGATGACCTTGTTTGCTTGATTGTGCCTATTCTGTGCAGCAGTGTTTGATCTCATGATAATTAGTGCAGCAGAGTACTCTTTTAACTGCCTTGCTTAGATTGGTCAGTTGTTGATTGAATGTTTGTGATTGGTGCTCCTTTTTCTTTGATGTCTAAATTACCCTCCTGTCCTGTTTGAGTTTGTCAGAAGCTGTGAAGTTGAAGTAGAGAGAGCACATATTTTTTCTACCACATGTTATCACACACCATGTAACCTTTTAAGACATTTTGTTCACCTGTATTTTTCCTTTACATCAAGTAAAGTGTTACAACTGATACTACGTGCGTCAGATTATTTGTGCTCACAGCTTTGGAAGGTAATATATTTTGAAAAGTGAACAGAAAATATACGCCTCTAGCAGGGCTGTTTTAAAATGTTTCAAAAACGTTCCCTCCCAGACAATCCTAGTATATACCATATTATCAACATGCAAAGTTAAATGACGTTGGATAGCTGATGCGGAGCCAAACATAATTTACTTTCGCCGTTTTAATATTTGTTATATATGTCATGATGAAAGGCTCCGCCATGCATCAGTTTGAGCTCCATGCCTCGCCATATCTGTGGGTATATGTGAACTCAGCTGAGCTCCGCGCTGTGGGAGGGGAAAGGAAAGGGATGGGATTGAATTGTTTTTTAAATCGGGCATTTCATTATTCTATGTGGGTCCAAAAAGACGAATGACTCGTCGATACTCCACGAGTCATTGAGAGTCATTGAGCGTCATTGAGCTATAGAGTCCGAGTTGAGTCTAGAGTCCCATTTGTGGTGACTCGAGTGCGACTCGAGTAAGAGCCTTGTAACTCGAGTCGCCATCACCAGTGTGCGTGTGTGCGTGCATGCGTGCGTCACCGTGGGTGACACCCTCCACTGGCTTCCGGTCTCCCATAGAATAGATTTCAAGGTACTACTTATAGTTTACAAAGCACTCAACAGCCAAGGCCCTGCATATACAGAACAGATTTATTACCATCATACACTCCATCCAGAACATTAAGATCCTCAACAGCAGGTTTACTAACCACAAAAGGAAAAAATAAACCACGAAAGAAAATAGGAGAGGCCGCGTTCTCTTTTTATGCACCAAAATTATGTAATACAATTCCTCAGGAAATCACCAACATTTTCAAACAAAAACTAAAAACACACCTTCTCCACCATAGCACTTTATTGAGGCTTCCCATCATGTATTTTTTTTCTTTTTTTGAGTGGTGTAAACCACTCCTACAACTGGCTTTGTTAGTTTACGTGTCTGTCTGTCTGTCTGTCTGTCTGTCTGTCTGTTCGTACCAAAAAATTAGCATGGTTGCTATGGTCACCCAGTTCACACGGGTGTGATTTCATTACATCAGACATTACGTCAGACCACAGCTGATCAGTCTATATAAGACCTTACACCACTCAGTTCACACGGGTGTGATTTTTTAACAAATATCTTAAATGCTTGACCTTCTCATGCCTATTTTTGAGTGGTGTAAACCACTCCTACAACTGGCTTTTGTGTGCAGAAAAAAATGAGCATGGTTGCTATGTTCAAAATAATTTCTATATTTAATAATGAAATCACACCCGGATGTGATTTCACAACTGGCTGTTTTTGTGCAGAAAAAATGACCATGGTTGCTACGGTCATCCAGTTCACCCGGGTGTGATTTAATTACGTCAGATCAGAGCTGATCAGGCTATATAATACCTTACCTTATATAATACCTCACATCGGACAAAAACTCCATTACGTCAGACATTACGTCAGACCACAGCTGATCATGCTATATAAAACCTTACACCACTCAGTTCACACGGGTGTGATTTTTAGTGGTGTAAACCACTCCTACAACTGGCTTTGTTAGTTTGTCTGTCTGTCTGTTCGTACCAAAAAATGAGCATGGTTGCTATGGTCACCCAGTTCACACGGGTGTGATTTCATTACGTCAGACATTACGTCAGACCACAGCTGATCAGTCTATATAAGACCTTACACCACTCAGTTCACACGGGTGTGATTTTTATCTCGATGTCTGACTTTATGCACATTCACTGTCTTGTCTTGTCTTGTCTTGTCTTGTATTGTGTTTGATATAACCTATGACCTAACTGTAAAGCACTTGATGTATGTCCTGCCTGTGAAGCACTTTGAACTGCAACCCTGTATGAAAGGTGCTCTATAAAAATCAAGCGTATTATTACTATTATTTATTACCTCTAGCTTAGCGAACTTGTCAGACTTGTAGCAGGCGTTCTCTGCATTGATCAACTTAGTCAGTAGGAAGTCACGGAACTCTGGTCCCTGTGTGAGAGAGAGAGGGAGGTAGAGAGAGAGAGAGAGAGGGGGGGGGGGTGTAAAGTGGATCAGTGACGGAGATAGAGAGAACTGAAGAGGAGGAGATGATGATGAAGGTGACGTTCATCATCATCATCATCATCACCACCACCAGTGTGATGTCATTCATCTCGTTGTTTTCCTCTCTCACTCCATTTCTTACAAATTGGCTCTGAGATTGGAGCCAAATTCCGACACCCAAAATCTTGGCACTCGGTCACTCCGGCATGGCTCTGTTGCGGTGAAAAATGTCTCTCAACTTTAATGTCTCTCACCTTCTAGAAGACATAACTTAATGTCTCTCACCTTTAATGTCTCACCTTCTAGAAGACAGAACTTAATGTCTCTCACCTTCTAGAAGACAGAACTTAATGTCTATCACCTTTAATGTCTCTCACCTTCTAGAAGACAGAACTTAATGTCTATCACCTTTAATGTCTCTCACCTTCTAGAAGACAGAACTTAATGTCTATCACCTTTAATGTCTCTCACCTTCTAGAAGACAGAACTTAATGTCTATCACCTTTAATGTCTCTCACCTTCTAGAAGACAGAACTTAATGTCTATCACCTTTAATGTCTCTCACCTTCTAGAAGACAGAACTTAATGTCTCTCACCTTTAATGTCTCACCTTCTAGAAGACAGAACTTAATGTCTCTCACCTTTAATGTCTCACCTTCTAGAAGACAACTTAATGTCTCTCACCTTCTAGAAGACAGAACTTAATGTCTCTCACCTTTAGAAGACAGAACTTAATGTCTCTCACCTTTAGAAGACATAACTTAATGTCTCTCACCTTCTAGAAGACAGAACTTAATGTCTCTCACCTTCTAGAAGACAGAACTTAATGTCTCTCACCTTTAATGTCTCTCACCTTCTAGAAGACAGAACTTAATGTCTCTCACCTTTAATGTCTCTCACCTTCTAGAAGACAGAACTTAATGTCTCTCACCTTCTAGAAGACAGAACCTAATGTCTCTCACCTTCTAGAAGACAGAAATGAATGTCTCTCACCTTTAGAAGACAGAACTTAATGTCTCTCACCTTCTTGAAGACAGAACTTAATGTCTCTCACCTTCTAGAAGACAGAACTTAATGTCTCTCACCTTTAATGTCTCTCACCTTCTAGAAGACAGAACTTAATGTCTCTCACCTTCTAGAAGACATAACTTAATGTCTCTCACCTTTAATGTCTCTCACCTTCTAGAAGACAGAACTTAATGTCTCTCACCTTCTAGAAGACAGAACTTAATGTCTCTCACCTTTAATGTCTCTCACCTTCTAGAAGACAGAACTTAATGTCTCTCACCTTCTAGAAGACAGAACTTAATGTCTCTCACCTTTAATGTCTCTCACCTTCTAGAAGACAGAACTTAATGTCTCTCACCTTTAATGTCTCTCACCTTCTAGAAGACAGAACTTAATGTCTCTCACCTTTAATGTCTCTCACCTTCTAGAAGACAGAACTTAATGTCTCTCACCTTCTAGAAGACAGAACTTAATGTCTCTCACCTTTAATGTCTCTCACCTTCTAGAAGACATAACTTAATGTCTATCACCTTTAATGTCTCTCACCTTCTAGAAGACAGAACTTAATGTCTATCACCTTTAATGTCTCTCACCTTCTAGAAGACAGAACTTAATGTCTATCACCTTTAATGTCTCTCACCTTCTAGAAGACAGAACTTAATGTCTCTCACCTTTAATGTCTCTCACCTTCTAGAAGACAGAACTTAATGTCTATCACCTTTAATGTCTCTCACCTTCTAGAAGACAGAACTTAATGTCTCTCACCTTTAATGTCTCTCACCTTCTAGAAGACAGAACTTAATGTCTCTCACCTTTAATGTCTCTCACCTTCTAGAAGACAGAACTTAATGTCTCTCACCTTTAATGTCTCTCACCTTCTAGAAGACAGAACTTAATGTCTCTCACCTTCTAGAAGACAGAACTTAATGTCTCTCACCTTTAATGTCTCTCACCTTCTAGAAGACAGAACTTAATGTCTCTCACCTTTAATGTCTCTCACCTTCTAGAAGACAGAACTTAATGTCTCTCACCTTTAATGTCTCTCACCTTCTAGAAGACAGAACTTAATGTCTATCACCTTTAATGTCTCTCACCTTTTAGAAGACAGAACTTAATGTCTCTCACCTTTAATGTCTCTCACCTTCTAGAAGACAGAACTTAATGTCTCTCACCTTTAATGTCTCACCTTCTAGAAGACAGAACTTAATGTCTCTCACATTCTTGAAGACAGAACTTAATGTCTCTCACCTTTAATGTCTCTCACCTTCTAGAAGACAGAACTTAATGTCTCTCACCTTTAATATCTCTCACCTTCTAGAATACAGAACTTAAAGTCTCTGACCTTCTAGAAGACAGAACTTAATGTCTCTCACCTCTAGAAGACAGAAATTAATGTCTCTCACCTTTAGAAGACAGAACTTAATGTCTCTCACCTTCTTGAAGACAGAACTTAATGTCTCTCACCTTCTAGAAGACAGAACTGAATGTCTCTCACCTTTAGAAGACAGAACTTAATGTCTCTCACCTTTAGAAGACAGAAATGAATGTCTCACCTTTAGAAGACAGAACTTAATGTCTCTCACCTTCTAGAAGACAGAACTTAATGTCTCTCACCTTCTTCTAGAAGACAGAACTTAATGTCTTTCACCTTTAGAAGACAGAACTAAACGTCTCTCACCTTTAGAAGACAGAACTAAACGTCTCTCACCTTCTAGAAGACAGAACTTAATGTCTCTCACCTTCTAGAAGACATAACTACATGTCTCTCACCTTTAGAAGACAGAACTTAATGTCTCTCACCTTCTAGAAGACAGAACTAAATGTCTCTCACCGTCTAGAAGACAGAACTAAATGTCTCTCACCTTCTAGAAGACAGAACTAAATGTCTCTCACCTTCTAGAAGACAAAACTAAATGTCTCTCACCTTTAGAAGACATAACTAAATGTCTCTCACCTTCTAGAAGACAGAACTTAATGTCTCTCACCTTTAGAAGACAGAACTAAATGTCTCTCACCTTCTAGAAGACAGAACTTAATGTCTCTCACCTTTAGAAGACAGAACTAAATGTCTCTCACCTTCTAGAAGACAGAACTAAATGTCTCTCACCTTTAGAAGACAGAACTAAATGTCTCTCACCTTTAGAAGACATAACTAAATGTATCTCACCTTTAGAAGACATAACTAAATGTATCTTACCTTCTAGAAGACAGAACTTAATGTCTCTCACCTTCTTGAAGACAGAACTTAATGTCTCTCACCTTCTAGAAGACAGAACTTAATGTCTCTCACCTTCTAGAAGACAGAACTAAACGTCTCTCACCTTCAGAAGACAGAACTTAATGTCTCTCACCTTCTAGAAGACAGAACTAAATGTCTCTCACCTTCTAGAAGACAGAACTTAATGTCTCTCACCTTCTTCTAGAAGACAGAACTTAATGTCTCTCACCTTCTAGAAGACAGAACTTAATGTCTCTCACCTTTAGAAGACAGAACTTAATGTCTCTCACCTTTAGAAGACAGAACTAAATGTCTCTCACCTTCTAGAAGACAGAACTTAATGTCTCTCACCTTCTTCTAGAAGACAGAACTAAATGTCTCTCACCTTTAGAAGACAGAACTTAATGTCTTTCACCTTTAGAAGACAGAACTACATGTCTCTCACCTTTAGAAGACAGAACTTAATGTCTCTCACCTTTAGAAGACAGAACTACATGTCTCTCACCTTCTAGAAGACAAAAATAAATGTCTCTCACCTTCTAGAAGACAGAACTTAATGTCTCTCACCTTCTTGAAGACAGCGGGGTTTGGTAGAGGAGGTCCAAACGGTGGGACATCCTCCCTGGCTGTGACCGACACCTGTTGTAACACATATTCAAAACATATTATTCATGAGGCGATTGTTCAGATGAAAAAGTGTTTCAAAAGTTTCAAAGTGAGCGGATAGTGACAGAGTTACTGTGTTATATTGTACTAATATCTGTGTATGTATATGTCCAGGGACCCCCAGGGGTCCTTGAGGGACTTCCAGGGGGTCCCCCAGAAACATGAGTTAACCAGTTTAACCCCTACATACAGTACATTGGCTGTATTCACATATCCATCTGTCCAGGTATGAAAGAAAATAATAATAACTAGAAAAAGTGCCCCTCGGGGAGGTCTCCACCAGGCCAGGTCAGTTTGTGGCCTCCTGGTGGTGCTATAATAGGCCAATGTGAAAAGGGTGCCATTTGTTCTTACGCCTTTGATGGCAATTTGATTTGAGGCATTTTGTGTGCAAAACATACTCTCTCCCCATGCCTTCGGCCTGGTGGAGACAAAACGTGAATTAAGGATAAAAGTGAGCTTCTGAATCATTGCCACACCATAAAGCAACAAATCTCAGTTGCGCGGCATACAAATAGTCTCTAAGATTTGGTAGTGACATGCCACCCTTTTCCTTACTTAGCTGTAATGTTGCATATTTAATTCTTGGTTTTCTGCCATTCCAAATGAATCGTGAAATTAACTTATCCCACTCATTGAATTGTTTAGATGGAACATTAAAGGACCACTTCACTACTTTTCAACCTGTCTTCATATAATAGGTCCTCACTAATAATGATGATAAAATGGCACCATTTCTTTTTCAACTCAGTCTGTGTCTCATAGGAGGGCTGTGGGCAGTTCAGAAACCCGTCCACCAGTGACATCATCGATGGGGAATCCAAGCTAATAGAAACTGCAGGCTTTCTAGTCCTGAAAAGTTGCAATGCGAAAATGGAAGCCATCGCTCTCACGATAACGATCTAAACATTTTTGTAAAAAAAATAAAAATCTGCCTAACGATGATGTCACTGGTGGATGGGTTTCTGAACTGCCCACAGCCCTCCTATGAGACACAGACTGAGTAGAAAAAAATGGTGCCATTTTATCATGATTATTAGTGAGGAGCTATAAGCTATTATAATTGAAAAGTGGTGAAGTGGTCCTTTAACATGAAGATATATACAGTAAGTCTTGGCAGGATATTCATCTTGATAGTTTCGATTCTTGAACTCGGGGTTAAAGGGAGCACAATTAGCCCAGCGGTGTAAGGTCAAGTTATTGTTATAATTTATCAAATTCCTTTGTTATCCAAACCCCTAGATATTTTATGGCTTTTAAATTCCAGTTAAAGGGGACATTTTGTACTATATTAGCTCTTGGAGCAAAATTGTAGGCTAAAACCTCCCAGTATACAAGCTATGTTAGGCGATAAACAACTAACCAAAGCCAATTTGGATAAACTAGATCCAATCACATCTTTCACATTACAGACTTGGCACACTGTAGTCAAACAACTAAAAATAGAAAAGCAATCAAAAATGCTGAGATGGGTTGCCTTTGATACGGCATTTAAGCCATTTTGGGCGGGAACCCCTTTTGGTGTTAGCATTATGTTATGCTTTAGCTATTGAAAAATAGCAGATCTACAAGTTCATAGCGTGCCACCGAGTGGCGCGTTACGAGCTTGTACGTAGGTCTGCTATTTTTGAAAAATCGAAGAACGACTGACATAGAAACATAGCTTTTTCAGAAAACTGTCAGGATGTAGAAGACATTTTTAGAATCTGAGGTGAAAATGGGTTAAGCCAGGGAAACTGGATCAGAGGTTCAAGTCTTGCTTCTCCAATCATGGGATCACATCCTACTATAAGATTATGGAAGAAAAACCGGTTACAGAGCTTTCAGAACCTAAGAGATACATATTTTCTAGAAAAGGAGGATTTCTTTAGATATCTCCAGTTACGTCATTATTTTTAATCAAGGATAAAAGTGAGCAGTTTGTGCTAGAAAAGGTCTGGACAGTGCTAAAGTATAGTTCTAGTGCCCGGCCGGTCGACAGGACAACTCCATCAATCCATTTGGATCTTCATTCATCACTTGTCCATAATATTGGCAGCTCTGGGCACAAATCACATTAAAAAGAAAAACAAAAGAAAAAAAAACATTTTATGATGCCAACCTTCCAAATACCCCCATAAAGTATAAACGAAAAAGTAAAGTATTTAAAAAGTTTTGACCACTTCATACTTTTACTTGACACTAAATCAATTGTCCCGATTGATTAGATCTCAGCCGTTCGATACTTCAAGAAGAATTAGAGATTAAAGTACAAATCATAAAAAAAAGAAGAATTAGAGATCATCTCAATAAATGTCTACCCCAAATTTACGGCTCTGGTTCTGACCACATTTAATTAAGGGGTCCATTTTGGGTCTGGTCCTGTTTTTCTTTTTACCTACAAGGTAGTGTTGATTTTGTCGACTAAATATAATAAATACACTAGTATTAATCAACACCACCTTTAATGTAGGTGGTGTTTATGTGGGGTGTGTCTTCTTTTTAAAATATCGCTTCAAGGTAAATATTAACGGGACCATACCCAGCATCATATTTGATGCTGTATTGTACCTTATAGGTGGTGTATATTGTACCTTGTAGGTGCATGGTGTTGTGGGTGTATATTGTACCTTGTAGGTGGTGTTGTGGGTGTATATTGTACCTTGTAGGTGGTGTTGTGGGTGTATATTGTACCTTGTAGGTGGTGTTGTGGGTGTATATTGTACCTTGTAGGTGGTGTTCTCGCTGCACGGCTGCTCCACCTGCACCAGGACGTAGGCATGCAGGAAGTTGGAGGCGATCATGTCGGGCACGAAGGGCGTGGCCTCTTCCTGGAAGACCGCCGCCACGATGTCATTTCCTATGTGTCTCTTCCTCTGCAGCTGGACGAGAGACATAGAGAGAGAGAGAGAGAGAGATATGGTTAATCTAAGCGGTCAGTAGAGCGTTAATTCGGATATAAATAGCTCTATATTGTGACAGTAATCATTGCTATAGAGTGTGTGTTCAGTAACAGTGTTAAATAGCTCTATATTGTGACAGTAATCATTGCTATAGAGTGTGTTCAGTAACAGTGTTAAATAGCTCTATATTGTAACAGTAATCATTGCTATGTGTGTGTTCAGTAACAGTGTTAAATAGCTCTATATTGTGACAGTAATCATTGCTATAGTGTGTTCAGTAACAGTGTTAAATAGCTCTATATTGTAACAGTAATCATTGCTATGTGTGTGTTCAGTAACAGTGTTAAATAGCTCTATATTGTGACAGTAATCATTGCTATAGTGTGTGTTCAGTAACAGTGTTAAATAGCTCTATATTGTGACAGTAATCATTGCTATAGAGTGTGTGTTCAGTAACAGTGTTAAATAGCTCTATATTCTCTGAGAGCTGACTTTGTGTGATCTCACTGGTCCTAATAGCCTGCTTTATGATCTTTGTAGAAAATGTTTAAGACATCCTTCCTCTTCTCATGGTCGAAATCCAAAGCGGTTTTGTTTTTGTCCCCCTCAGCAATGTTGTAAATACTTTCGTTTCTTGGTTGTTGTTTTTTTTGTCTGTCTTTTTTTTTGTCTGCCCACTCTTTCTTCTTTTTCTCCTTCTGAAATGTACACTCTGAAGCGATATTGCCCTTTGCCCCTGTTAAGTGTTGACCTGATGCCATATGTAGTCCTGAAGAAAGCAAGGATGTTACAGAGACACTGGAGATGGAGTCACTTGGAGGGGGGAGGGAGGGAAGAGGGGTGAAAAAAAAAATCCTGGGAACTGCACTTGTGTCCTATGTATACATAGAAATGCTGTTATTCTACTGCTTTTTCCAAATCAAATAAATATTATAAAAAAAATAAAAAAATAAAAAATAGCTCTATATTGTGACAGTAATCATTGCTATAGTGTGTGTTCAGTAACAGTGTTAAATAGCTCTATATTGTGACAGTAGTCATTGCTATAGAGTGTGTGTTCAGTAACAGTGTTAAATAGCTCTATATTGTGACAGTAGTCATTGCTATAGAGTGTGTTCAGTAACAGTGTTAAATAGCTCTACATTGTGAAAGTAATCCTTGCTATAGAGTGTTTGTTCAGTTTTAGTTAACCCCGTCCTATCTCCTACCTGTTGGACGTCTCCCTCGGTGAAGGGAAGCTTGGTGGACACGTGTAACATGATCTCTCTCTGTCTGAAGACGGTGTAGACCGACTCTGAACCCGTCTGACCGTGAGAGACGTCCAGACCTCCCCGAAACCTATAGAACACACACCACACCACATGAACATTAGTAAGATGGTCACACAAGGAAGTGATGGAAATAAGCGAATAGAGGGTATGCGCATGCATAAAGTGAATGGCAAATCGAGTGGCAAAGTGACAGGAAAAATGAGTTTAACATTGTTTAATGACGTTTAATGCAATTAGATATGACTTTTCTGTTTGGATGTATGGGCTGTCAAGGCCAGAAAGTAGTTTTTAGCCACTCAGTAGGCATTCCTGCATAACTTCCTGGTTTGATGATGATGTCACGCGCATACCCTCTATTAGCACAACACCCCAATACCCCATTCAATTCAATTCAATTCATTGAGGGCTTATGGTAGGGGAAATAGCCAATAATGCGCTTTTGCACCAAATAACACCTGGACCTCTTTGATGGGGACGTAACAACTATACAAATAAAGGTAAGAAAGCCTTCTAGCATGTTATTCTCCTTTAAGAGTGTCTGATTAATGACTACATTGTAAATTGTAATGTAGCTGTAGCTGTAAATACAAATCTGAGATCCTTAGATTAGCCAAAATGGCAGGGAAGATCATGGGTATGTCTACACCTCCGATCACCCCCCAGGTCATCTTTGAGCAGGCCACCATTGGACAGGTTAAAAAAATTGTGTCTGACCCCTCCCATGTACTATACCCTGAATATCGGCTAATGCCATCAGGTAGGAGGTACGAGGTCCATGCGTGCAAATATACTAGGTACAAGCATTCCTTTGTCCCTCTGTCAATCACACTCCTTAACAGAGTCCTTGCAGAGGGCAGACAGGGTATAGGGGTCGAAGGTTATGAGGTGATGTTCTTCCTCTTTTGCACTAGGTATGTTGGTGTGTGGTTTTTTTAATGTTGTACGGGTCACTGTGTGCCTTTGTTGTCTTGTATTGTGTATTGTTTTGTATTGTACTGTATTGTATTGTATCTGTATGCTGCAGGGCGCGTCCTTGGGGTCCAAGTCAAATTTCTCCCTTGAGAGACAAATAAAGAAACCTTGAACCTTGAGCTGGACGGTGTATACTGACCCTTTGAAGTCCTGCAGCTGGACGGTGTCCCCCAGCACAGCGAGGAACTCCCTGAAGGCCGGCGTCTCCTCGTTGTTCCCAAACAACTCCTCCTCAGACGTCTGGAAACAGGTGTAACACATTATTCTGATTAACCCTAGAACACTAAACACGGGTGATTTTCACCCGGACATGAATATTATTTGTAATTTTCATAATGTTGCTGATGTCTGTGACATCATGATCATAGATTAGAAGGTAGGTTTTCCCTGCCCACATCCCTGTTGGTGCAAACCACTCCAACAACCAGCTTTGTCTGTATCTATGTTTGTGTACCCGTGTACGTGTCCGTGCACAGGTGAGCATGGTTACCATGGTCACTGACATTACATCTGACCACAGCTGATCAGGCTATATAAGACCTTGCACCACTCAGTTCACACAGGTGTGATTTTTTCTTCTAAAGGCAGGTTTAGTGATAGAGAAAAATCCCATACACCCACAATGGGATTCTTTGATGTCCCAGTAATGTGTAACCTGACTCCACCAGATGGGGCAGCAGAGTGTACACTGGGTTCCCCCCTCCTGCTCCCATCTGGGAACTCTCAGGCAGACTTGATGCCCGGCCACAAAACGGCCTGGCCAATCAGCAGCAGCTATCCAGCCTCTAGCTGCTGCTGATTGGCGTCAGTCAGGTTAAGTAATGTGTGGACCAAAGGGGAAGTTCCAAAATCCATTAATTCTTTTTTTAGGAATATTTTTCTTCTTTTTTTAATGTTGAAATATTAAGAGTGTACCTCAAGTTGCCATGTATTGCTGTACTTCAATATATTTTGATGAGAAATGTTCTTTATGGAATATTTTACATTGGGTAAAATGACAACCCCAAACAAACATTAAAGTCCATTGACTTGTAGATGTCATCATGATGTCATTATGACATCATTCCCTCACCTGTCCAAATCTCTGGTAGACGACTCCAAACTTGAAGGTGTTGGTGATCTCGTGTTCGTCATAAGCTACCATCAACTGGGAACCCTGTGCACGCACGCACGCATGTACGCACACACACACACACACATACACATACACACACAAGCACACGCACGATTCAATACCGACTATTTGCACTGCAAAACGATACGATACAAAGTCAAGCGATACAATATGTTGCTCTTTACAACAATTTGTACACTCTCAGAGTTACAGACCCATAAGAGTCTATTAGGTTCCATTTGTACACTCTTAGAGTTACAGACCCATAATGGTCCATTTGGTTCCTAACTATATCTATCATTTAGCTGGGGACCCCTTGGACCTCCCTCAAGTACCGGACCCCACTTTGAGAACCAATGTGTTAAATGCCTAAATTGTAAAAACAAAAATAATACAAATGTACTCACCCTGGGGTACAGGACGGGGTTAAACTTTAGACCTGTAGCATCTTCATACAGCAGCTGGAAGACAGGCAGACAGACAGACAGGCAGACAGGCAGGCAGGCAGGCAGACAGACAGACAGACAGACAGACAGGCAGACAGGCAGACAGGCAGGCAGACAGACAGACAGACAGACAGACAGACAGACAGACAGACAGACAGACAGACAGACAGACAGACAGACAGACAGACAGACAGGAGGTGTGTATTGAACTGGAATGAACCTGAATCAATTCATCAACATTGTCATGGTGTTACTATTCCTGGCGTCTCCATTAGCATTGGGATCATGTACGAGCCGCTACGCTAACGTGGTCCGAATGCTAATGAGCTGACCAGAACGGCGCGGGTCGACTGTTCCAACAGTCTCACGGGAAAGAAAAGGGGGGGAAATAAATCGATCTTGCAGAAAAGGAGCACGTTCAAGAATTCAAATCCCCGTGCGTTGAATAAATAAACATTGGTCCGAACACTGTTGTTACGAAAAGTAAGAGTTGAGCCAGAAAGGCAAAGCTCTCTGTCTACCGAGCAATCTTCGTTCCTACCTACTTTATTTTAAAAACTCAACTAATAACACTTGTGTGTGTTAATTTGATGTTAGTAGATTATGTTTGCTGTTCTTGACCATGCGTCTGTGGCAGTGGCAGGTTTTAATTAAGCAATATTAAACGAGAGGGGGTGGTTTAACGTCATTAATGCACGCCTGCGATGCTGCAGGAACGAGCCCGCAGGGAGAGTTCCAAAAGCAACGCAGAAGTGCATTAAAACCCATTTTGACCTGAGATCAGATTCTAAAAATGTCTTCTACATCCTGACAGTTTTCTGAAAAAGCTATGTTTCTATGTCAGTCGATGTTTGTCGATTTTTCAAAAATAGCAGACCTACAAGCTCATAGCGCGCCACTCGGTGGCACGCTACGAGCTTGTTGATCTGCTGTTTTTCAATAGCTAAAGCATAACATAATGCTAACACCAAAAGGGGTTCCCGCCCAAAATGGGTTAATGACGTTAAACCACCCCTTCGAGTGTAATATTGCAATTATACAACAGTTACCCTTAAAACTAAGAAAATCGCTGAAAAAACATTTTTTTAATGACAGATGTAGTCACTACACGACCACAAATGTCGCAAGAAAATAGCTATAGCCTAGCCACCGAGTTTGCTGCGCTCTGGGAAAACAGAGCAGCTGAATTCTTTGTTTTGATTAGGTGATCAGATTGCTTCCTCAAAACAACCTGTTGTATAATAGCCTATAGGATTTTGAATGACAGCTGCCGTCCCCTTTTCTTAAACTGCCCTATATATTTTTTTAGGAGTCTTACCCCATGTGCCTAAAGTTATAAGAATGTAGAAGTTTGGGGATAAGGTTAAGGTAGGCTACTGACAAAAACATTGTAAATAAATAGGGATGTCCCAATACACTTTTTTTTCGCTTCCGATCCGATCCCGATACCTCAATTTCTGTGTTAGCCGATACCGATACCAGTGTCGTGATCTCATGTTGTGTTTATAGCTATCTAGCTCTATATCTTGTGTTGTGTTTATAGCAGACTCCTCACTCAAATGTGCACTCCACATGTCCCAACATTTTATTTACCTGCCATAGTGTCAACCCCTTACCCCTGTGTCAGATCGGTGGTTAGTCTGGCATATTCACCGATACCGATATGACCCGATATGACAAATAAGGGCCGATCCGATTATTTTCCCGATACAGATACAGTATCGGGACATCTCCAGGGCCGGTTCTAGGGGGGGGGGGCGTCCTGGGTGCGTTTGACACCCCACCCGCGCCGGCGGAGTCGCCCCCCTTACAATTCTGTCTGCCCACCTGAGTGGGGCTGGCTAAATCCGGCCCTGGACATCTCTATTAAAATAAAGTACTGTGGCTATCTGAGGTACACTGGGCAGTAATGTAGCAGTGCAGTGTATATAGTATAGATACTATAACAGTATAATAGTATACATAAAGTACCTTGGCAATCTGTGGTACACTGGGCAGCTGGCAGAGACCTGCTAGAGAGATTCTGTCGTGAAGTGTCTTCGCTCTCGACCTGGATAGGAAAAACAAAAACACAAGCTTGTAGATCTGTGATGTTCGCTATATGGCAATTTAGAACATGCCCAACAAGACGAAAGAGACGCCAGCTATTGGTAGAAAGTGGTTAGGTGTGTCCGTGTGACTCGTCTTATTGGTAGAAAGTGGTTAGGTGTGTCCGTGTGACTCGTCTTATTGGTAGAAAGTGGTTAGGTGTGTCCGTGTGACTCGTCTTATTGGTAGAAAGTGGTTAGGTGTGTCCAATGGCTGTTTACCTTTGAACAGCACTCAATAAATCTAATCAGACCTAATCAATCTGCAATTGCAATGTTGATTCTGGGGATTTCCCCCCTGGACCCCGCTGGGGCTTAACAGGTTAACCCATTTTGACCTGAGATCAGATTCTAAACATGTCTTCTACATCCTGACAGTTTTCTGAAAAAGCTATGTTTCTATGTCAGTCATTCTTCGATTTTTCAAAAATAGCAGACCTACAAGCTCATAGCGCGCCACTCGGTGGCGCGCTATGAGCTTGTAGATCTGCTATTTTTCAATAGCTAAAGCATAACATAATGCTAACACCAAAAGGGGTTCCCGCCCAAAACAGGTTAATCACAGTGAATTATCTCCCAACAATGACCACCTAGCCAGACATTATCCCTTACATATATAAACATATATAGAACATAATATTAGTTTTACCTGAGCATCATGCGTAGATATTCCTGTATCATTAGCATAATAAACATATATACAGTAATGTACAGTCGTATATTAGTTTTACCTGAGCATAATGCGTAGGTATTCCTGAGCTTCAGCCTCTTCATGTTTCAGAGACATGACCAGGTGTCCAACACTGCTGTTGGTACAGTAGTAATTCATATGCTCCTGGAATGGATATACATGAAATATTACATTACAGTTCATATGTTCATGGAATGAATATAAATATTATACATGAAATATTACATTACAGTAGTAATTCATAATGCTCCTGGAATGAATATAAATATTACATTACATATTACATTACAGTAATTCATATGTTCCTGGAATGGATACATTCATAAATATTATACATTAAATATTACATTACAGTAGTAATGAATATGTTCCTGGAATGAATACATTCATAAATATGACATTCAATATTGCATTACTACCGACTGTGCCACCGGGCCCCCTATCAATTTGGGGATTGATCGCATGATGAGAACAATAAACACGCACGCACGCACGCACTCACCCTGCCCAAGAAGTGCTTGCGGTAGGCGCGCGCCGTGCTGTTGCACTCTAGGCGGAAGGTCCCCGGACACCCGCTGCCCCCCCCACCGGGGCTCAGGCCATCCCCTCCGCCCCCCTCCCCCTCCTCCTCCTCACAGAAGCTGGACTCCGAGGAGGTGGGGGTCCCGAGAGCCTGGGGGGTCTCGGAGGAGGGGGTGGGGGTCCCTGTCTCATGGGGGGCCTCGGAGGAGTCCTCGATCCAGTAGCCCCCAAACTGAGGCAGGATGACCTGGGGGAACGGACCGCCCTTCACTAGGACCTGTGTGGGGGAGAGAGAGAGAGAAGAGATGTGACATGCGTGCGTGTGCATGCATTCGTGCGTGTGTGTGTGTGCGTATAGATTACATGAGCAGGAATTAACTCACGTCTTCTATTCGAGGGTAGGGGATGTAGTCGTCCTGTAACACACACACACACACACACACACACACACACACACACA
The DNA here is from genome assembly GCF_951216825.1 of Electrona antarctica. Classification (NCBI taxonomy): domain Eukaryota; kingdom Metazoa; phylum Chordata; class Actinopteri; order Myctophiformes; family Myctophidae; genus Electrona; species Electrona antarctica. The sequence goes on along the minus strand of NC_136792.1, from coordinate 50,906,322 downwards.
CACACACACACACACACACACACACACACACACACACACACACACACACACACACACACACACACACACACACACACACACACACACACACACACACACACACACACACACACACACACACACACACACACACACACACACACACACACACACACACACACACACACACACACGCGGTTAGAACGACCTGCTATAACCTATTCAAGTACACTGCAGTTCTAGTGGGAGAACACAGCTGAGGACGTGCGCGCACACACACATGCACACACACAAACCCACACACACGCACCAAGGACATCGAACAAAATCACACAGTCATGGACGAGGGTGTGTCAGGCTCTGATGATGTCATCACAGACTGTTTTGGTTCTGCGAGGAGGAGGGGGGGCAGAATGACCTCTAAAAATGCTGAGGCGTGCGTGCATGCGTGCGTGCGACGCCCTGCTACTACTGTTTTGATCACGACGGAGACGTGGCTTTCACCCCCATTATCTCAGTCGCGCTCCTAAAAACATTATCTACTGTTCCGGTTGCAACTCTCGGACAGGTTGCAACTCTCGGACAGGTTGCACCTCAGACAGGTTGCACCTCAGACAGGTTGCAACTCTCGGACAGGTTGCAACTCTCGGACAGGTTGCACCTCAGACAGGTTGCAACTCTCGGACAGGTTGCACCTCAGACAGGTTGCAACTGGGACAGGACAGGTTGCAACTCGGACAGGTTGCAACTGGGACAGGTTGCAACTCGGACAGGACAGGTTGCAACTCGGACAGGTTGCACCTCGGACAGGTTGCACCTCGGACAGGTTGCACCTCGGACAGGTTGCACCTCGGACAGGTTGCACCTCGGACAGGTTGCACCTCGGACAGGTTGCAACTCTGACAGGTTGCAACTCGGACAGGTTGCAACTCGGACAGGTTGCAACTCGGACAGGTTGCACCTCGGACAGGTTGCACCTCGGACAGGTTGCCACTCGGACAGGTTGCAACTGGGACAGGTTGCAACTGGGACAGGTTGCAACTCGGACAGGTTGCAACTCGGACAGGTTGCAACTGGGACAGGTTGCAACTGGGACAGGTTGCAACTGGGACAGGTTGCAACTGGGACAGGTTGCAACTCGGACAGGTTGCAACTCGGACAGGTTGCACCTGGGACAGGTTGCACCTGGGACAGGTTGCACCTGGGACAGGTTGCACCTGGGACAGGTTGCAACTGGGACAGGTTGCAACTGGGACAGGTTGCAACTCGGACAGGTTGCAACTCGGACAGGTTGCAACTCGGACAGGACAGGTTGCAACTCGGACAGGTTGCAACTCGGACAGGTTGCAACTCGGACAGGTTGCACCTCGGACAGGTTGCACCTCGGACAGGTTGCACCTCGGACAGGTTGCACCTCGGACAGGTTGCACCTCGGACAGGTTGCACCTCGGACAGGTTGCAACTCGGACAGGTTGCAACTCGGACAGGTTGCAACTCGGACAGGTTGCAACTCGGACAGGTTGCACCTCGGACAGGTTGCACCTCGGACAGGTTGCCACTCGGACAGGTTGCAACTGGGACAGGTTGCAACTGGGACAGGTTGCAACTCGGACAGGTTGCAACTCGGACAGGTTGCAACTGGGACAGGTTGCAACTGGGACAGGTTGCAACTGGGACAGGTTGCAACTCGGACAGGTTGCAACTCGGACAGGTTGCAACTGGGACAGGTTGCAACTGGGACAGGTTGCAACTCGGACAGGTTGCAACTCGGACAGGTTGCACCTCGGACAGGTTGCACCTGGGACAGGTTGCACCTGGGACAGGTTGCAACTGGGACAGGTTGCACCTGGGACAGGTTGCAACTGGGACAGGTTGCAACTCGGACAGGTTGCAACTCGGGCAGGTTGCACCTCGGACAGGTTGCAACTCGGACAGGTTGCAACTCGGACAGGTTGCACCTCGGACAGGTTGCACCTCGGACAGGTTGCACCTCGGACAGGTTGCACCTCGGACAGGTTGCACCTCGGACAGGTTGCACCTCGGACAGGTTGCACCTCAGACAGGTTGCACCTCGGACAGGTTGCAACTCGGACAGGTTGCACCTCGGACAGGTTGCACCTCGGACAGGTTGCACCTCGGACAGGTTGCAACTCGGACAGGTTGCACCTCAGACAGGTTGCACCTCGGACAGGTTGCAACTGGGACAGGTTGCAACTGGGACAGGTTGCACCTCAGACAGGTTGCAACTGGGACAGGTTGCACCTCAGACAGGTTGCAACTGGGACAGGTTGCAACTCGGACAGGTTGCAACTAGGGTTGGGATTCGTTAGGATTTTAACGGATCCGGATCCTTCCCGGATCCCTCTTAACGGTTCCGGTTCCTAACGGTTCCCTTAACGGATCCTAATATTATTTTTTACCCCTTTTTTTCTGACATAGATTATGCTTATATTATAACTAACCTAACCAAGTACATAATTAACACAAATTCATTAATTCAATTATTGAAAATGCACTTTACAATTATGAGGTGGCACTATTATTTAAACTTCACCACCACCAGCAGCTAGCCACCACAACAATATCATTGTTGCAATTTGTACTGTATATTGCAATTTGTACTGTATATTAAATATACAGTACACATTGCAATAATGATATTGTTGTGGTGACAAATGTTGTCTTTAATGTTCAGATTAATTTAATATGAAGGACCCCTTACCCTAATGGAAACAAGCCATAGTGCTTTCTTGGATTATAAAATCCTCTTAGCAGACCTTGTATTGAACTGTACTGTCCTGTGCTTTTTTCTGCAAACTGTTTATAAAGTAATCAATCTATATGCACCTAAACGCTGGGCTCTCAACAGTCACGCGATTAATTTAGAGCCAAATCAAAAGCAGTTGAGTTGCTTATAAGTTGTACAAAATTAGTGCAGACAAATTGATTTGGCTCTATAGTTAACGTGATTCATAAAATATCAGACAGAAAGACGTTGAGTCATTGGCGTTCACCATTAACAACAGTTGTACAATACGCCGCGGCCTAATGAAAAGCTGTGTAGACGTTAGTAGTTTTTATTTTCTATTACGTTACTAGCCTGGGGAAAGTGAACCAGCCTTGCATCAGATCGTCCCCCGCCGGCTGTGGTGGAGCTGCGGGGAGAGCGGGCACGGCTTTCCGCATGGCTCACAAACGCGATGTGCCTAGATTATTCTCGTTAGTTGTGGACTCGTGTAGGCATATTGATTTTGAGATGTTTCCTCAATGTGGACGTGGTACAAGTTGCAACAACCTTTGCAGAGGGAACTATAGCATCGCATTTATTGCACTTTGCGTGCTCACTGCTCAGCCTCAGTCATTTCCCTCTCTGTTAACCACACTTTGGAGATCTGTGCGACATACTGTCCCAGTGTCCCACTCGCTCCGCGGCGGTCGCTGAATGCACAGAACAGTGGCCGTATCCTCCCCGACCCCACTCACTCTGTAGAACCGGCTCCGGATCCGCAATGTCGGAACCGGGTCTGAAATGGACCCGGTTCCGAATCCCAACCCTAGTTGCAACTCGTTGCAACTGGGACAGGTTGCAACTGGGACAGGTTGCAACTGGGACAGGTTGCAACTCGGACAGGTTGCAACTGGGACAGGTTGCAACTGGGACAGGTTGCACCTCAGACAGGTTGCAACTCGGACAGGTTGCAACTGGGACAGGTTGCAACTCGGACAGGTTGCAACTGGGACAGGTTGCACCTCAGACAGGTTGCAACTGGGACAGGTTGCAACTCTCGGACAGGTTGCAACTGGGACAGGTTGCACCTCAGACAGGTTGCAACTGGGACAGGTTGCAACTCTCGGACAGGTTGCAACTGGGACAGGTTGCACCTCAGACAGGTTGCAACTGGGACAGGTTGCACCTCAGACAGGTTGCAACTGGGACAGGTTGCACCTCTCGGACAGGTTGCAACTGGGACAGGTTGCACCTCTCGGACAGGTTGCAACTGGGACAGGTTGCACCTCAGACAGGTTGCAACTGGGACAGGTTGCACCTCAGACAGGTTGCAACTGGGACAGGTTGCAACTCTCGGACAGGTTGCAACTGGGACAGGTTGCAACTCTCGGACAGGTTGCAACTGGGACAGGTTGCAACTCTCGGACAGGTTGCAACTGGGACAGGTTGCAACTGGGACAGGTTGCAACTCTCAACTGCTAGAGCCGTACACATCTTCTCTTATGGGGGTCCCTGGCATATCTCTTCAAATGTAATATAATTAGTGTCAATTTGGGGGTCCTTGACATGACACACTGTGGGAACCACTGCGGTAGACGGCTCCCCTCCGTCACGGTCTCTGGGGAGGATTTCAGTGTAATGTGGAACAGATTTGGGGGTTTGCTAGTATTTTATGTACGGAATTGCCAATCTGTGTTATTTGGGTATGGGTGTACGTCTCCTGGGTGAGATCAGGTTGCTGGGCCATTTGGTCAGAACTCGTCAAACTACTTTGAATCCTGAAAAGTAACGATTTTGGATCAGGCTCTGGATCACGTTACACTGACCACGACACGTATAGCTGATGACCACACACACACACACACACACACACACACGCACGCGCACACACACACACACAAGCGACAAAAAGCATCACTGCTGGACCCAGCGTGTACTGTGCGTGCACGTGCACACGTGCGTGCGTGTCCCTGTTTACCACACCTTGCACCTGCGGGTGTGGGTGTCGTCGGCCTTGGGGAGCTGTCCGTACGCAGCATGACGGAGAGACAGGAGGGTCAAAAAGCATTGTTACATCTGTTACCCCCACCCACCTCTCTGTCTGTCTGTCTGTATGTAGCTTGACAATTGGACTACATGAATATGCTCTTGTTCAGAGTTACGTATACATTGTGTGATATTTATTTATTTTGTCAGTGTGTGTTGGCACAGGAAATACAATGAATTGCAAATCGTGTCTGAATAATTCCATATATTCCATTCATCAGACAGACAGACAGACAGACAGACAGACAGACAGACAGACAGACAGACAGACAGTATAATACCGTTGTGCCACAGACAGGTCTCTATATATGCACACTGCAGCGTCACAATCTGCCAGACTCTTCCCCGTTCAGCCAGACAATAGCAGTCATCATAATCGAGACAATTCTGTTGTTATCGAAGTCTGAGCCATCCGTCTAGGCGGGCGACAAACGGCCCGTCTGAGTGGCTCAGAGATGATCACCGTTTCCACATAATAGTTCCAAAGTGGACCAGAATGTGGGAGAACACAAAGTTCTTTATGCATTTGCATTTATTTATTCATTTCTTTGACGATTGTGTGAAAGCTTCCTCGTCTAACCGAGGCTGTTTGAGTCTCAGCCAATCACACTATCAGGCTATGGGATGCTTTGTTTAAAATGGCACTAGGTGTCACATGGACGGACGGACCACATCAGAACTGTGGTCAAACCAGTGGTTCCCAAACTGTGGTGCGTGCATCCCTTGTGGTGCACGAGCGCCTTCTAGGTGGTGCGCGACATGAAAAGGCTAATGGGTCTGTCTGTAAATGGTAAATGGTGCATTTATATAGCGTCTTTATCCAAGGCGCTTTACATAGATTGTGCATTACATTCACCCATTCACACACACATTCATACACCGATTGCGGCGGAAGCCATGCAAGGTACCAGCCAGCACATCGGGAGAAATTTGGGGTTCAGTGTCTTGCCCAAGGACACTTCGACATGTAGACAGGAGGAGCCGGGATTCGAACCGCCGACCCATGGATCATTGGACGACCTGCTCTACCTCCTGAGCCACAGCCGTCTGTCTGTCTGTCTGCCTCTTTCTGTCTGCAATCTCCTGCAGCAACGAACTATGCCTAAACCAAACGTAAACCCTAATCCTAACGCCCCAAACCTATAACCATGAATGTGAACGTTGAAATGGACAAAAATGCAGTGACAACGTTTCCTCCGGCGACTGGGTTGGTGTGCGTGCGTGCGTGCGTGCGTGCGTGCGAGCAGACAAAGACAGACAGAACACGGTAGAGGTATAATTAGGTCCATAGTGTGGTTGGTCTATAGTGTGGTTGGTCTATAATGTGGTTGGTCTTACCGGCATCTTCTCCAGCATGTCGAAGAACTCTGCAGACTGAAACACAGAGAGAGAAACACACTTTAGACTCACTAAATCCTGATTCACACACGTTAGTTAGATTAGTTTAGGTTAGTTATCTTGCTTAGTTTAGCTTAGTTTAGCTTAGTTTTGGGATGCAAGGGTATGCATGTGACATCATCATACCCAGAATATTATGCAGGAACGCCTACTGAGGGGCAAAAACCCCCCCTACTTTCTGGCCTTGACAATGACAGCCCATACATCCAGACAGAAAAGTGCTATCTGATTGACAATGACAGCCCATACATCCAGACAGAAAAGTGCTATCTGATTGACAATGACAGCCCATACATCCAGACAGAAAAGTGCTATCTGATTGACAATGACAGCCCATACATCCAAACAGAAAAGTGCTATCTGATTGACAATGACAGCCCATACATCAAAATAGAAAAGTGCTATCTGATTGACAATGACAACCCATACATCCAAACAGAAAAGTGCTATCTGATTGACAATGACAGCCCATACATCCAAACAGAAAAGTCCTATCTGATTGACAGCCCATACATCCAAACATAAAAGTCCTATCTGATTGACTAGTCAGGGACCAGAGTTGGTCGGCAATGAGAGACACCAGGATTATTGTATGGTTTTCTTAAAAATGTATTTTTTGTCTTTTATTTTCTCATGAAAACATGAGATGAAAATAATAAATATCTAGGCCTAAAAACAATGAGGACAAACTGAACTTACATGAAGACTGAACTAACCAAAATGAGACATGAGGGGAACATATATAGTGGGTGATCAAACCACTATTGAAACACAGGGGAAGACAAATCATAACATTTAAACATACCGGTACTACAAATCACTACAACATAATCCACTACAACACGTCACTAAATCACAAACAAAAGAAACATAATTAAACTGAAATATCAAAATGCATTTCTTCAAAATCATTATAAATTCAAACCTAAATCCCTGCCCAAGCCCAATGCAAAGGGGACAACATGGTGCAGTCCAATTACCCAGCTCCTAAGCCAATCTGAAGCAGCTGGCCACTTCTTTCTATGACCAGCCATTTAAACTCACAGTACTCGCAACAAAAACATTAAATAACTCCTGATAAAACAACTTGGCATTTGACAAAAATATGACATATGGATGTGCACTCCAGTCTGTAACTTTATCACCACAATTGTAATAAACAGTGTGTCATTCAACCGGTTGTGTTGTGTGTAGACCTTTATGCATGTAGATGTAGTAGTGCTGAAAACTAAAATAAACCCTTTTTCCCCCCCCAGGGAAGTAGCTGAGCACAGGTGCTCATTTTCAGCAACGCCCTGCACATAGAAACACACACACGCACACACACACACATTAAAACCTGGGAGCTGACCAGTACAACCACAGTCTTATACTGTTGGCCACTAAGCAGCTCCAGGGGGAGCAGTTGGGGGTTCAGTGCCTTGCTCAAGGGCACTTCAGCGGTGTTGGGTGAGTGATGACAATCACTTCCACCCAGATTTTTCCTCCCCGTCCGGGGAATCGAACCGGCATCCTTTCGGCAACAAGGGCACTCCTCTAACCCTTAGGGCCGGCCACCGCTGCCCCACAATTCCATGCTTTACCAACTTTGTGTGGCCATCATATGTGGCCCTCACACAGCCCCATACATCCAAACAGAAAAGTCCTATCTGATTGACAGTCCATACATCCAAACAGAAAAGTCCTATCTGATTGACAGCCCCATACATCCAAACAGAAAAGTCCTATCTGATTGACAGCCCATATACATCCAAACAGAAAAGTCCTATCTGATTGACAGCCCATATACATCCAAACAGAAAAGTCCTATCTGATTGACACTTCATAGAGACACACGGGGACTACAAATTTCACGCCCCCCAAATGAGAAAGCGGCCCCACTTCTGGTCCGTTAGAACGGTGTAGTACTGCATGCCAGCCCATAGAAGTCCATTGAAATTCAACTGTAGTTAGCCTACGAAATTAATTGAAGACTATATTGATTTTCAATAAAAATATGTTTCTTAATCACCTAATGCGGGGGTTCTCAACGTTTTTGGCCGGGGACCCCCGGAAATGCTTTGGCAATGTCTCGGGACCCCCGCACCGCCCCCTCCCGACCCGAATATAAATTGACTGCTACAATAACCTTAAACCATTTTGGGCGGGAACCCCTTTTGGTGTTTTAAGCATTGTTATAATTTAGCTATTGAAAAATAGCAGATCTACAAGCTCATAGCGCGCCACCGAGTGGCGCGCTACGAGCTTGTAGGTCTGCTATTTTAGAAAAATCGTGAAAATAAAATTAAAAAAAAAATCTCTTTTTTTTTCTTTTTTTTTTTAATAATTTGGGGACCCCCTAAAATAATTTGGCGACCCCCCAAGGGGTCGCGACCCACGGGTTGAGAACCCCTGACCTAATGTATATGGAGTGTCTTTGTCAACATTATCTTCTTGTTTTCTCAATAGAGGACGTGTTTCACATTTAATTTACCACATGAACGGGTTATGCCCATAATGTTAACCCATTTTGGGCGGGAACCCCTTTTGGTGTTAGCATTATGTTATGCTTTAGCTATTGAAAAATAGCAGATCTACAAGCTCATAGCGTGCCACCGAGTGGCGCGCTATGAACTTGTAGTGTCAGGATCTGCCTTCCATGTGTTGTGTTTGGTGTTCCTGAATCTTATTTTGAAGTGATGCTTTTGTGTTTCCTGTCCTCCTTTGTAGTAGTTTCCTGCCTTATCTTATCTCACCTTCCCTGATTTTTGGTTCTTTGTTTCACCTGTGTCTTGTTTTCCCCAGCCAATCCTTGTGTTGATTTGATTTGAGTTCACCTGTGTCCTGTTAATCTTGTGCCTATTTAAAGGTGAAATGAAAAATACGTTTTTCACACTTTTAGACCATCTCCGTGGTCATCATATGAGCATACCTAACAATGGATGCCAAAAAAATGGGAAAATTCTCATTTTTGTGTGTTTTTATATCAAAAGTCCATAAAAATATATTTTTTATTACTTCCTGAAAACGAAAACGTGCTGCGTGATGACGTGTCGAGGCCAACATCGATAAAAGCCAATAAAAATGAAGCTCACCCGTATCCTCTCCATATGTGCGCATCCATGCAGCACAGCTGCTATTGATTACAGAAATCCTCCGTTTTTATTCCCATTCCAGATAACATCCAGACAGTGTATTACTCGGTTTCAACTTAATCATCACGCTAAAATATGTATCTGAAAACATTATAGGGTAGAAATAAGCCACATAACAGTAAACGGGTACAGTTGTCCGTCTATTTCATTTGTAAACAAACACACACCACGCTGCTGCGTATAGCATAGCAACACTCCCTAGCTACCGTCCCATCGCCTGAAGGGATGCGACGCTCTGATTGGTTCAGAAACTTCAGACCGGTGTTTCAACTTGAAACCGTTTGAAACTTCATAATAAAATGTCCACCATTTCCGTTTCATTACACCTTTAAACCCTGTGTTTGGTTGTGTTCTCTGTTGGATTATTGTCTGTTTATTAAGTCTGTTTTATGTTTGCTAGTGTTGCGCTACTGGAGGTCTTTGTTTGAATAAAGACTTCTAAGATCCCGACTTCCTTGCATTTTTGGGTCCTGCTTGAAAACCACCCCTGACATGTAGGTCTGCTATTTTTGAAGAATCGAAGAACGACTGACATAGAAACATAGCTTTTTTCAGAAAACTGTCAGGATGTAGAAGACATTTTTAGAATCTGATCTCAGGTCAAAATGGGTTGAGCAGAGGGGAGACGTCAGACAGACAAGTAGTGGCATTTCAGTGAAGTCGCTGTCTTTACGAGGCCACGAGCGCCGACTTTGAAAAAAACGTATTGCTTGTTGTTAACTGAAGTGTCAGTGGCAGAGGGTGAACTGCCACACTGTTACAAGAAAAAAAAAGTCCAGCATTCAAAAGACTTTGACAATTGATTTGCATAAAATAAAATAAAATACAGGATTGGCATCAAACGTAACCCATTCTGGGCGGGAACCCCTTTTGGTGCTTTAACTAAGCATTATGTCATACTTTAGCTATTGAAAAATAGCAGATCTACAAGCTCATAGCGTGCCACCGAGTGGCACGCTACGAGCTTGTAGGTCTGCTTTTTTTGAAAAATCGTGAAAATGCGGCACAAATCTTTGAATATATATTCTTTCAGAAGACTTTTTTTTTATTTCGACGTCGGGTCTTAAAGTAGAAAGCACACTCTGCTGGAAATAGCCGATCTACAAGCTGGAAGCTTGTAGATCCCATAGTATAATAATGCTCCAAATACTGGACCTAAAGGACAACTTTTTTCCCCCAACCAAGGTTCATGTTTTAGGTTATTAGAGAACGTAAAATATTTTTGCTATTTTTGTGGCTAAATATGCCTTTTGTTTTTTTCCAAACTTTGTGGCAAAAATTGTTGCCTCTTAAATATTGTGATTGTAGGTCGCCACCGTTGCCCAGGTGGAGCCTGCAGAACCCATTGTGGCTTGCAGGAATCCACCACTCCTGAATGAAGTGCTGGGAATCTGGTGCAACGCACAGGTCCCGGACCTGGTGAGAGCAGGAGTGGACCTGGTGAGACGTAGGAGGAAGCGTACCTCCCAGCCCTGGCAGAGTAGTTCACAATCCAACGGAATTTGTGGTCTTTCCCTAATGGGACTGATCGAGGGTAGCTACTGGGACGTAAGTCGGGACTTGATCACCCCGGCTGGGTCACCTGAGTGAGGGGTATGATGTTGGGAGACCCAAAACCCCGATGACCTTGGGATACATCACTGAGGATACGTCCCAGCCAGGTGCATCATGCAATGCCTTCTACGGTGTGATCACATAATAGAGTACAAAAATAGAAAACCACCTCAGGTGGTACCAATTAATGAAAATATCAGTGTTAACCCCCTGCATACACAAGTGGTCTAGTAGGACTATAGTAAATAATAATAAAGAAATCGCTGTAAATTCTTTGTACAAAAAAGAGACATATTTAACCACTGGTTGGAATGCCCCGCTCCCACACTCATCTTTTAACTTCTCTAATAACAACCTTAACCCATTTAGAACTGACGGCGATTCTACAAAATGTCTTCTTTAAATCACAGTTTTCTGAAAAACCCTATGTTTCTATGTCAGTGGTTCTCAAACTATTTCATTTCAAGGACCCCCAGAAATATATGTAATTGGCCACCGACCCCCATCTGAAAATATGTTGTTCCAGGGACCCCTCAGAAGCAAAGATTTGAGTTAAAAACGTTCACTGTTAAAGAATATATTCAAAGATTTGCGTCACATTTTCACGATTTAAAAAAAATAGCAGACCTACAAGCTCGTAGCGCGGCACTCGGTGCCAGGAACCCCAAAAGGGGTTCCTGCCCAGAATGTTAATAACAACCTTAAACATGAACCTTGGTTGAAAAAAACAACACAGTTTTAAGTATAAGTACTTGAGTATGGCCTGAATGTAGTGAGTTACTCACCGCTAGTGTAAAGGGGCTCGTCGTTACAACATGACACTTCTTATTTACAACCTCACAGTCAGACGTCACATAGACACACATGCAACATAATCACCCATAAAGATATATATGGCTGTTGGACTGCTCTCTCTCTGTGTGTGTGTGTGTGTGTGTGTGTGTGTGTGTGTGTGTGTGTGTGTGTGTGTGTGTGTGTGGTGTGTGTGTGTGTGTGTGTGTGAGAGAGAGAGAGAGAGAGAGAGTGAGAGGGGAGGGGTTCAAGGCGGTAAAGATAGCCCTTTCACACACCCACACTGCACTGTATGCACACACTGATAACACACACACACACGCGTGCGCACGTGCACACACACACACACACACACACACACACACATACACACCGATAACAAACCACTTCCTCAGTCAGGGAGTCGCACAGCCACTAAATGCTCGCGTGCACACACACACACACACTACACACGTCACACACACACACTACACACGTCACACACACACACACACACACACACACACACACACAGCAGCAACAGCAGAAAGCACTTAATGCACGTTCCTTTTGGACACCTTAAGTGCTACAACGAGGGAGAGAGAGTGAGAGAGAGAACCTGTTGTGTATTATATGTTGCCATAGCCACTAACTGCCGTCACTGTTGCTGTGCGTGCGTGCGTGCGTGCGTGCGTGCGTGCGTGCGTGCGTGTTATTAACCGTTAGCCTCCTGGCTAAAGGGTGGGACACACTGACACACATGAGGAAATGTCATTTTGTTGTTTGGTTTAATTGTTCTACGAACACGTCCAAACAAACACCTCTGACTGATCCCTGCAAGAGGTGTGTGTGTGTGTGTGTGTGTGTGTGTGTGTGTGTGTGTGTGTGTGTGTGTGTGTGTGCATGTGACTCATGCAGTGTCAAGTGGAAATGAGACCGGCTGCAAATTATAGCTTTCATATGTAGCCATATCAATGATACATAGGCCACTGAGGGCTGCCAACATTGGAGTGTCAGCATTCAGGAGAGGGGGGGGGGGGGGGGGGGGGGGGGGGCTTCTATGACACACCCCCTTCAAGCCACACCCCCAGCACCCTCACACAACATATAAAAATCAGACCAGTCTGAAGCGAGTGGTGCAACAGCACCCCCTATTGGTACTCTGGACACAGGGACACAGGGACATAGTCACAGGAAGGGGGCGGGCCTTAAAGCGTCCGGAACGCGGGACAAACTGTGAGACATGGAGTCAGACCATGAGAAACACGGAGGATTCAGAGATTGCGTTTCATCATCATATTGAGCCCAGGTGTGGTTTTCATTTAGTCTGTAATTTATGAATTCAAACACAGTAAAAGTCTTTGTGTTCATTTAATTCAGACGAGTACCAATTTAACCATTTGATACAAATGGAACCAACTGGACCCATCATGATGTGGAATACCAAACGACTCGCCCCTTTACCAACTCGCCCCCGCGAAAAATGTTAATGTAGTTAACAGTTAATTTAGTATTTCCCTCCCTCCCTGAAATCTGAAATGATCTTGTATACAGATTTATTTGATTGTATAGTAGTGGATCTCTATACTCTGTAAAATCAATAAAGAATAACATGAGACAGAGACGGTGACTGCTTAATTAAGTTAATTTAGGACCTTCTAGCAGTTAATCTTGTTTTATTAAACCTGAGGACAAAGACATTTCAAAGGCCAATCGAAAGCTACATGCAAATCTCGGAACTGCTCTTCTCCGCCCCCAAAACAGAGGTAAAGTACTTTGGACTTATAAATGTATACATTTAATTTACCCAAATCAATAATCTGTTGGAATGAAAACCTTCTTCAACATTCAAACTGTGTTAATATGAAAAAAACGAAAATCGCCTTTTCATTATTGGCGAGATGAGGACCATTTGGCCAGGCTCGGTCACATTTCTCCTGATGTAGCCCATGTTTTGTAATGGCATCATCATGCTATTATGCATGTGGATATACAGAGTGAACTTAACCTTTAAAAATGTATATAATACCTTTTATATAACCACCAAAATGAATTATTGTTATTTACAGCTAGGTAGAGTATAGTGGGGTGAGATGGAAAAGGGGCGACCGCACCTGTTACCACGATGTGTACACTATATACAGTCCATTTGTCAGAGTTAAAAGGACATGAGCCGAGAGAAGAACACAGCTATAGTAACAAACCAAGTCCACGTAATGAATATTAACACAGACGTACAATTAACCTCCTGGTTTAATATTTAACATTTGAAACGTCTGAGAGTTGACACAGTAGCTGTAGTGTCAACAGGCACTGCACACGCACGCACGCACGCACGCACGCACACACGCAGGCAGGCAGACAGGCAGGCAGGCAGGCAGTTTTGGCAGGCTTCGTACACACATAAAGTGCTCTGCCTGTGTTTCATGGCCGCCCCAACTGCTTTTCCAATGGAAGTCACGTGGTTTGACCAAACACCACTTATGTTTGATTGGAACCACACATTCATTAATATAGCATAAATAACTGTGTTAAACTAAAGTGTAAACGTGGATCTTTGTCTCCCCTGGGTGAGAGACATGTTCGGACAGACCCACAGCTGCAGGGGTCCCTCTATGCTAAATAGATCTGGCCTGCTGATAGTGAGAAAATAGCCAGGTCTCCTCTGTGCTTCCTGGTGACCAATGCCTTATATGGACAGTATACATATGTTGACCACTTTAGACTTCAGGGGGGGATGGGAAACCTGAGAGAGACCACCTTTTCCTTTGATGTCTTTGTCTTGAATTGTATAAAGCCTACTGAAAATGTCTGAGGTAAGGCCTATTCATAGTCTGGATTTTCGGTGGTGAGGTGACCACCGGAGCTGAAATAACGTTGAGCGGTGGTGAGTAAAAACAGAGAGAAGGGCTGGAGCGGTGGCGGTGGTTTGCTCTTCACCGCGGCTTGTGGCGTCATGTTGTAGTTCGGTGGTCACCTAACCACCGCAAATCCAGACTATGTATGAACCTTTAGTCTCCGGACGCCGTGAGGCTGAAGGACGGCTGGTCCATGGTGTCGATATGCTGTTTTGTACTCTCTGCAAATAAACGGAACTCCGGAAACAACCTTCGTTCATCTGCCTGTGTCTCTTCATCCATCTGTCTGCACAACTCCTCCGTATTTTTGCCTGAGTGTTTTAGTCTAAGTCAAGTCTTTGTGTCTGTATAGAGGAGAGAAAGCACAGTCTCCTCTCTGATGGTTCATGTACTTGTAGCCGCAAAGAACAACTTTTGTTCGTCAGCTATGTCTTTTGTGTGTGTGTGTGTGTGTGAGTGTGTGTGTGTGTGTGTGTGTGTGTGTGTGTGTGTGTGTGTGTGTGTGTGTGTGTGTGTGTGTGTGTGTGTGTGTGTCCGTCAGTGGCGTGCACAGACATTTAGAGGGGCAGGTGCTCAAGTGAAAAAAATGGGCACCTTGTGCAGCGCGTGGATCCGGACGGTTGCCTTAATAGTGTGAGATTTATAGATTTTGGGGCCTAAATAATATATTAGAAGCTTTTTATCAAGAATTGATCAATGTCACCATGGTCCACATACTGTACAGTGTACACTGTACAAAAATAAATTTGTTTTTTTTGTTTTGTTTTTTCAAAAGGGCACATTGCCAAAAGGGCAGGGGGTGCTCTAGCACCCCCTAGTGTCTATCTGTGCACGCCACTGGTGTCCGTGCATGTTTGTGCATGTGTCTATGCCAGCCTGTGATCTTTATTCATCTAAGACCTTGGCAATCCCACACACAACTGTTTGGTGAAACCATGTGACTTCCATTGGAAAAGCATTATTGAGGTGGCCATGAAACACGGACAGCACAGAGCATGTTCGTCTGATGTGTGTGTACGAAGCCGCAAAGAACACCTTTTGTTTGTCAGCTATGTCTTTTGTGTGTGTGTGTGTGTGTGTGTGTGTGTGTGTGTGTGTGTGTGTGTGTGTGTGTGTGTGTGTGTGTGTGTGTGTGTGTGTGTGTGTGTGTGCGTGCGTGCGTGTTTGTGTCCGTGCATGTTTGTGCATGTGTCTATGCCAGCCTGTGATCTTTATTCATCTAAGACCTTGGCAAACTGCAAACCTTTCCACAGAACTCTCTCTCTCTCTCTCTCTCTCGTCCCCACAGTGCACGTGTGATGTGCTCGTCAGTCTCACCTTCGTTTTCTCCTGCAGACTGCTGTGATGTCTGTCTGTCTGTCTGTCTGTCTGTCTGTCTGTCTGTCTGTCTGTCTGTCTGTCTGTCTGTCTGTCTGTCTGCCTGCCTGCCTGCCTGCCTGCCTGCCTGCCTGCCTGCCTGCCTGCCTGCCTCTCTCTCTCTCTCTCTCTCTCTCGGTCTCTCTCTCTCTCTCTCTCTCTCTCTCTCTCTCTCTCTCTCTCTCTCTCTCTCTCTCAGTCTCTCTCTCTCGGTCTCTCTCTCTCTCTCTCTCTCTCTCTCTCTCTCTCTCTCTCTCTCTCTCTCTCTCTCTCTCGGTCTCTCTCTCTCTCTCTCTCTCTCTCTCTCTCTCTCTCTCTCTCTCAGATCTCATGTAAAGCTTAAACAGGACGGTCGAGTCCGGCTGAAAACGGAATACAGCTTTGAGTAGAACCGGTTGTTCCTGTCCGTTCTCCACAGCACGCACGCACGCACGGACGCACGCACGCACGCACGCACGCACGCACGCACGCACGCACGCACGCACGCACGCACGCACGCACGCACGCACGCACGCACGCACGCACGCACGCACCACGCACGCACGCACGCACGCACGCACGCACGCACGCGTATAAACAAAGGCATCCTCTAATGCTTCCTGTTCCTATTTGGCATTTAGAATGTAGAGACCCAGAGGGCAGAGGTCAGGAGGTGATGTGTGTGATGTGTGAGTTGATAGTATTATTAATAATAATTATCATTAATTCTATTACGTAGGCCAGTGGTTTTCATCCTCCTTCACATCAAGGTCCATTATTTATTCTGCAATCGAGCCACGGAACCACAATCCCATGCTGTATTGATGTTGGTATACCACTAGGAGAGACAACAGGCAAACGTTGATCAAAGTAACAATTCTTCTACATTATCTAATAGTGTATGTCTTGAAAATTAAGTAATGCAGATGTTTAACAATAATTCAACTCTTGAGAGCGTAACATTAAACCAAAATATGGACCCATAAGGGTCCATTTGCTTTCATTTTACACTCAAGAGTTATTGAAAAATAGCAGATCTACAAGCTCATAGCGCGCCACCGAGTGGCGCGCTACGAGCTTGTAGGTCTGCTATTTTTGAAAAATCCAAGAACGACTGACATAGAAACATAGCTTTTTCAGAAAACTGTCAGGATGTAGAAGACATTTTTAGAATCTGATCTCAGGTCAAAATGGGTTAAAGAAGGGTCCATTTGGTTACCAACTCTCCATCATTTAGCTGCATGGGGACCACCTGGAACCCCCTCAAGGACCACTGGTGGTCCCCGGACCACTGGTTGAGGACCCCTGCACTCACGCAGGCCCCCAAGCACGCGCAGATTCACACGCGGACTCAAGGCACCAACCTGCTGCTCATCGGAAGGGCTTAAAGGGCTCACCCTCCAGCTGCCGTTCATATACAGAACCCAGCGGTAGAGTTCTCAACTCAAATTAAGGCGGAAACAAGTGAAATCCTGCTAGATTCCCTCTACGATTAATTTCGCCTGATCAAAAATGATGTAGTGGGGGATTTAATTCTGCTGCTCACAGCTACTTTGTTGATTATTGATTATTATACTACAAAACATACACTTTTGGCGGTAACCCCTTTTGGTGTTAGCATTATGTTATGCTTTAGCTATTGAAAAATAGCAGATCTACAAGCTCATAGCGTGCCACCGAGTGGCGCGCTACGAGCTTGTAGGTCTGCTATTTTTGAAAAATCGAAGAACGACTGACATAGAAACATAGCTTTTTCAGAAAACTGTCAGGATGTAGAAGACATTTTTAGAATCTGATCTCAGGTCAAAATGGGTTAACCACTTCAGCCCTATTATTTATAAGCTTTGGCCATTTTAAAATCTCACAAGCTCACAATGAGTATTTTTCTATTCATTGATTGTAAAACGGGGTAACGAGTACTTTTACTTTGACAATGCCAATACTTTTGTAATTTCACTCGAGCAAATCTTAACCTTCACTTATAGTCGTAACATTAGTATTTTTTACATTGCAGTATTGACACCTTTCCTTCAGAAAGAAAATGGAAGTAGTTTTATTTTTGGACATACAGGGTTTCCACGCAACAGCAGCAGGGACCATTTAGTGCAAGACAAGCGATCAGAGCAGTAAGGAGAGAGGTGTGTGTATGTGTGTGTGTGTGTGTGTGTGTGTGTGTGTGTGTGTGTGTGTGTGTGTGTGTGTGTGTGTGTGTGTGTGTGTGTGTGTGTGTGTGTGTGTGTGTGTGTGTGTGTGTGTGTGTGTGTCTGTGGTCACTCCTCCTCCTCCAATGTCAGAGAAGTGCTTCGATGGTCACTTTGATTATTGCCTTCTCAGCCAGGTGGGTGGGGTCACCGTTTCACTAGTCTCGTGTGGCCAGTATGGGTGGGGCAATATATTGATATCGCCGTAATATATATATATATATATATATATATATATATATCGTATCATCCTCCCAAGATCAGCTACAGTATGTTCAGTATAAAATCAACCATTAACTAGAAAAAGTGCCCTTCTGGGCACAGGTCTCCACCAGGAGGATAGGACTGTGTGAGATGTTTGGCAACATGTTTAGGAGTAATATAAACATGTTTGCCTTTGATGGCAATTGGATGATTTGAGGCATTTTGTTCCAAAAATGTGTTTTGCAAAAATCAACCTGTTGGTGGCGCTATAACAGGCCAATGTGAAAAGGGTGGGACATATTCCTCAGCCTAGTAAGAAAATGTGTGAAAGATTTCACGTAAATTGCATGCTGCGTTCATGATTTGAGGCTTTTGTTCAAAACGGGGCAATCTTGCAAACTGTGAAAGCCAATTATAGCCAATTAGGATGGAATATGAAATATCGGACAGATCCGACTTGAGCACATGACCATAGAGATACTGTGTAACGATTTGTGAGATTTTTGGACAGAATCTGGAGGAGTAATATCAAAAAATGTGTTTTACAAAAGTCGGCCTCCTGGTGGCGCTATAAAAGGCAGATGGGGAAAATGCAGGTCAAAGGTTTGTCCTTGGCCTCTAGGGAGTGTGCATGCAACGTTTCACGCAGATCGGTGCAGTTTTAGGTAAAAAAAAATGTGAAAAGCTGCCTCATGGTGGCGCTATAACAGGCCGTTCTGGAAAATGCGGGGCAGAGGTTCATCGTTGGCATCCAGGGAGTGTGTGTGCAAAGTTTGGCATCGACCGGGTTAACGGTGCCGGAGATTAGCTGTACACAGACGGACGGAAGGAAGGACGGACACACGGACGGACGGACACACACACGGACGGAGTGCAAAACATACTCTCTCCCCATGCCTTCGGCCTGGTGGAGACAATTACGATGGTTGTCCCGATCGGATTGGGTGATTGGGGGCCGATCACGTCATTTTTAACCCATTTTGACCTGAGATCAGATTCTAAAAATGTCTTCTACATCCTGACAGTTTTCTGAAAAAGCTATGTTTCTATGTCAGTGGTTCTTAGATTTCTTTAAAAATAGCAGCGCTACGAGCTTGTAGATCTGCTATTTTTCAATAGCTAAAGCTATTGAAATCGGAATCGGATCGGACATCCCTAGTATCAATATTATATCCATATCATGATATATGAGACTGGATATTGTCTGTGATTTAGGATAATTGTACTATTGTGATAAACGTGTTTTTACAAAATATAAATATCGGATCGGGAAAAATCGGTATCGGCAGACGCTCAAAATCAAATGATCGCAATCGGATCGGGAGCACAAAAAAAAAACGTAATTGGGACACCCGCAATTACGACGCCATCAAGGCACTGCCGACAACACATTTTCAGCCGCAGATTCGCCGCAGTCGCCTAAAACTAAACTATAAAAAAGAAACATTTCGGGTGACTAAAATCTGACTAAAACAACTAAACACAATTGCGTTCAAAAGACTACGTCAGAACTTGTGGTCAGGGGGCGCGGTGGCACAGTCGGTAGTGGTGTCGCCCACATCTAGAATGTAAGGACGCTGTGGGCGCTGGGGGCGTGTTCTCTCCTCCACGTCATCAGTGCCCATACTCTGGGTGGGGTTGGCAAAAGGGCCTTTCTGTGTGGAGTATATTAAAACCCCCAAAAAACACTGCGACAGACAGCTGTCAATCAACACTCAAACGCCGTCTTTTAACCCAATTTGGGCTGGAACCCCTTTTGGTGTTAGCATTATGTTATGATTTAGCTATTGAAAAATAGCAGATCTACAAGCTAATAGGTCTATTATATACGAGCTTGTAGGTCTGCTATTTTTGAAAAATCGAAGAACGACATAGAAACATAGCATAGAAACATAGCTTTTTCAGAAAACTGTCAGGATGTATAAAGACAATTTTGGAATCTGATCTCAGGTAAAAATGGGTTAAAGTGAGTGTGTATGGTGGCACCTGGAACTGGGGTTTATGCTAACAGCTAGCCGCAATTATAGAGTTAACGAGTTGCCCGAGTTAATTCATTGTAGAACACTTTCCCTGCGATTCGCGAGTTGCCCGAGTTATGTTTTCATGCTTTAATCCACGTTTTTAAAATCAGTTTTAACTCGTCATACCGGACAGAATGGGATATGAGACGCGTTTTGATGACGTCATCGCAAAAAGGTCCGTCGCGCCGGCGTGCAAAGGGTTCTGGGAAATTGAGTGCCATTGTTTACAAAGGAGAATTTTCCAGAGGAACAAGCCGTGCGCCGAGCGGGCTGTTGTGATCGCCGCTATGGAATATTTTTCAACACTACAACAACAAGATCTAAAGTGGATTTTTATGACAAGCAATTGAAGCAATTGATCGGTCGGTGCAGTGGCTGTTCAAAGGTAACTCTATACTTCTCGGGCGGCCATCGGTGCCCAAAAGTAGATCGCAATCTACCAGTAGATCACAAAGGCTGTGCAGGTAGATCACATGACATGGCCCTAAATATTCAAGAATATTTCATTTAAATATAAAAAAAATGTGGCATCTGCCACTTGAATTAAGTTGACTTGATTGATTGACTGACATAAAAAAGGGCCTGTCAGCTCAAACCCATACTGCAATACTTTGTTTTCAAGAGTGTTGTTGCGCACAAATGTCGGTAGATTACAAATGAAATACAAAAAAACTCTACCTATTCCGTTTCCCATTCCCTTTCCCATTCCAAGTGCATTTGTCTTAAATGTAATGCCAGCACCGCTATTCCAAAACCATTTTCAGCAATGGTATTAATGTTTTCAGTGGGTAGATCTTGTTGAGCTGGTCATTTTGAAAGTAGCTCTCAAGTCAAAAAAGAGTGGGCACCCCTGGCTCTAGGTGTATATAGTTAAGTACAGTTTGCATTGTGCTGTGTACATAGTTAAGTACAGTTTGCATTGTGCTGTGTACATAGTTAAGTACAGTTTGCATTGTGCTGTGTACATAGTTACAGTTTGCATTGTGCTGTGTATATAGTTAAGTACAGTTTGCATTGTGCTGTGCACATAGTTACAGTTTGCATTGTGCTGTGTACATAGTTACAGTTTGCATTGTGCTGTGTACATAGTTACAGTTTGCATTGTGCTGTGTACATAGTTACAGTTTGCATTGTGCTGTGTACATAGTTAAGTACAGTTTGCATTGTGCTGTGTATATAGTTAAGTACAGTTTGCATTGTGCTGTGCACATAGTTAAGTACAGTTTGCATTGTGCTGTGTACATAGTTAAGTACAGTTTGCATTGTGCTGTGTACATAGTTAAGTACAGTTTGCATTGTGCTGTGTACATAGTTAAGTACAGTTTGCATTGTGCTGTGTACATAGTTACAGTTTGCATTGTGCTGTGTACATAGTTAAGTACAGTTTGCATTGTGCTGTGTATATAGTTAAGTACAGTTTGCATTGTGCTGTGCACATAGTTAAGTACAGTTTGCATTGTGCTGTGCACATAGTTAAGTACAGTTTGCATTGTGCTGTGTACATAGTTAAGTACAGTTTGCATTGTGCTGTGTACATAGTTAAGTACAGTTTGCATTGTGCTGTGTACATAGTTAAGTACAGTTTGCATTGTGCTGTGTATATAGTTAAGTAGGCTACAGTAGTTTGCATTGTGCTGTGCGCATGCGGTCTCCTCCAATGTCAGAGAAACCCTTCCCTGGTCACTTTGATTATTGCCTTCCCAGGCATTAATAGACGAGTGTCCGGTGGCTCAGCCTGTGAGTTATTGACCCCCTGGTGGTTACGTTGATTATTGCCTTCCCAGGCATTAAAGCTGCTATCTAATAATGTCAGAGCATACCTACAGTATTTACACGCACCTCGACAGTGGGTGCAGGGCCAATAAGACACCTCAACAGTGGGTGCAGGGCCAATAAGACACCTCGACAGTGGGTGCAGGGCCAATAAGACACCTCGACAGTGGGTGCAGGGCCAATAAGACACCTCGACAGTGGGTGCAGGGCCAATAAGACACCTCGACAGTGGGTGCAGGGCCAATAAGACACCTCGACAGTGGGTGCAGGGCCAATAAGACACCTCGACAGTGGGTGCAGGGCCAATAAGACACCTCGACAGTGGGTGCAGGGCCAATAAGGCAATTATGGAAGGAGGTAGGGCCCGCACACCATTCTTTGGTAAAGAATTACTTTTTTTTTTTTTACTTTTTACTTTTACTTTTTAGCCCTCGATTTTGCAACCCAGTTTTTTTACCCAGTGCCAATTATCGAATGTAATCCTGGGCGCTACACTTCCTCTGCCAACCGGGGGGGGGGGGGCAGCGGACTGACCTCATGCCTCCTTCTATGCACGAGGAGTCTAAGCTGCTTCTTTTCACCTGACAGGGGGGAATTTCCCTGGCCGGACGTAGCGCGTCGAAGGAACGCGTTATTCCGACCAGTTCCTTTCCCCTCCATCAGGCGCTCCGGCTGGCCAGGGGGAGGTAGTTTTAGAGACCAGGATTACTGTATGTTTTTGTTAGGGTACCTATACCCTAGGGGACACGGGGAGAACATGCAAACTCCACACAGAAAGGCCCTTTCGCCAACCCTGCCTCGGGTATGGGCACTGATGACGCGGAGGAGGGCCCACAGCGCCCCCAGCGGGAATCGAACCCAGGACCTTCTAGCTGTGAGGCGACAGCACTATACCGACTGTGCCACTGTAAAGAATTACTTTATTGAATAATTAATCTAATACATCTAATAATGTAACTATAAATGTGCCACGTCTCGGTCTCTCTGTCTGTGCTGTCTGTGTGTGTGTGTGTGCGGTTGTAATGCACATAACTCGAGAACCGTTTGCCCCACGAACTTCAAATTTGACACACGCGTTCCACAACCCCACAGGGATGTGGACAAAGCTTCTAGGAACATCTTTGAACGCAGGTTGCGGCCCCTAGATGTGTCACACAGAAAAAAGGTCATAAAAATGTTGACATATTATTGCTTATAGCAGCTGTAATAGACGAGTGTCCGGTGGCTCAGTGTGTGAGTGATTGACCCCTGGTGTTGACCTCCTGCTCTGCACTGTGACTGATGATGTCATTAACAGAGGCTGCATGATGCCCCCCCCCCCCCCCCCCCGGAGCTTAACACATTCTCCGCCGTTGACCTAGATCTACGCCAAATGGTCCTTTTTTACAGATATTCTACTGTTAGACGGATGTTAGGTGTTTAGCTTACGTATGATTCTTGATGACTATTTGCTGTATTACCATGTCTTGTTCTTGCTTACTGTAAATCGCTCTGGATTAAGAGCGTCTGATAAATGCCTACATTGTAAATTGTTTATAGAGGTTCATGATAGCTCGCCGTTGTAATGCTACGTACGTTAGCATTGGGTTGCTATAGGCAATGAAGTAAACAGAAAATGTACCGTAAAGCAAGATGGCACGTATCCACTCGTTGTTGTAAACGTCTTTTCAAGTGCCTTTATGTCGGATTCCTCTTCTCGGATTGCGCCCCCTGCTGGTTAAAATCAGCTTTATTCGACGGCCCACATAGCCATTGAACTGACGGTTGCGGCAAAACGCACATGTCTTCTCCGAGTGAAAGCATGTTTGACCAAAGGGGCTGCCATTGGATTTTTTTTTTAAAGATCGTTTTTTTGGAATCATAGTCGGAATCATAGCTTCAAATTGACATATTGGTTGTTCAGTTTGACCCACCAGTTTAGGAGATATGGCTTATATGAGTAACGGCGAGTTGAGAAAACAGGCTCGAAAGGTTCACTTCTGTGGACTCTAACATTACACCTAGCTACATGTTTAACTCTTTGAGAGTTTCATGGATTTCTATATAGTTTTTAGACTTCTCTATGGCAGAATGGCGTTTTTGAATGATTTATTGAAAATTCTCTGTTGTGAATGTGTGACAACGAAAGACCTTCAGAGAAAGCTTGGCTTGTCTGCTTCCAGGAAAAAAATGAACTGAGTTGATAAAATGTTTAGTTGTGGTGTTGGAAGCCATTTAAAAGAGCCTGCATTTACACTGGGTAGTGTTTCTAGGACAACAAAAAAAGTTATGACCGGTTGAAGTTTTATTTTCTAAATAACTTTTTTTCTGCTGGGCGTACATAGCCATGCAATATCTCATTTTAAAGGGTGAGTTGTCTAGTTCAATTAAAATAAAATAAAAAGTTTCTCACATGTACCACTGTAGATATTTTGCCATCTATAAATAGCATGGTCAGTCATGATCAATCTGACCTATCCAGCTAAAAGTCCCCCTAGCTCTGAAATGGAACATCATATAAACTCAATTCTTTTTTGGGGTAAAATTAGACATTCTAACGCACATTTTGATATATACCATGTTTACATAGTCTTACCAGTACCGTGTCTATTCATGCATGTATCTCAAAAACCTGTTGTGAAGAAACAGTTTTGATAAAAAACTCATCCAAGGACATTGTTTTGATATGACTTTGTGCCCATGATATGTATCAAAATATAGACTTGAATGTATACTGTATTATAACAAAAAAATTGGGTTCTTACCATCTACCGTTACAGAGTAAATCACAGTTGAAACTCGCTTAGTCAAACCATAAACCTCAGACTAGTGAACAAAATAGCCATGACAGGTCTAACTCATTGTAAAAGCTTGTCTTTTATTTTTTATGACTACTAACATAATACAATTATAATAAATATTACAGAAAATAAATAGGCCTACATACAAAACAGTTGTCCCCAAACTCCCCAGTGTCCCCAAACCACTGCATTCCAGTTGTTCTTGACGGTGTGTGTGTGTGTGTAGGCTAAATTTAAAAAAAAACAACAACTGAAATGAATGAATGCATCCGGTTCAGTGTCGGAGAACTCCATCGCAGTCTTGACTCTTCGTCTTCATCATCATCATCATCATCATCATCCTCCTCCTCCGATGCCAGTTCTAAATATATAAAAATAAACATTTAGCTGTAGTCAGCCCGGCCAATAGCCAGTTGGGGGGGGGGGGGGACGTAGGCTATCTGACATCATCGTCATCATCATCATCACACGGAGACACACTAAACAATGTACAATCATGATTGTATACAATATACAATGAATGCAATTATCATGCAAGCTCAGACGTCAATGAAACGTCATACAGATCTTATATAATACGCTACTGTTAGCTTCACTCCCCGTCCCCCCTCCGATCCTTGTAGCAACGTCATCATAACCACGCGTTGCTTCAGTAAACGATGCATGTTTGTTCTCCGTCTTTGTAGACAGTAAATAAAAGGAGCGAACATTACTCTAAAGATCAGATCGCCTATAAGGCACGCTACAATATAAAATACTTGTACTGCCATGCGTGCATGCCTGCTACGATACATTTGTACTGCACCAACCAACCGATCGACACCAACCCCCCCCTCCAGCCCTTAGCCAGCACCAATGCACCGACCAACACCATTAGCCAGCACCTTCGGTGCTGGCTAATGGCTGGGGGCCATCGTGGTGAGTCATTCTGGCGTCATGATCTGACTAGTAGTAGTAATTATCCAAGCATCTATTTGTAGCGATCATCTTATGATTTCTGATCACTATAGAAGGGCATTTTCTACAATAAGATTACCTCAAAACATTCCGGGTTGATCGTCTTCTTCAATGGTTTCCCGGTATAGCTCATCGGACGACGATGGGGAGACAATGAAAAAAGGAGGGAGGGAGCAGCGAGTCTCGCTGTAAGCACTGGACCAGGGCTACTCCGCCTGGAGAAGGCGACTGGGACGCGTATGGATCAATACTACTACCACAAAACTCGCTCAAATAAATAGTACTGCTTTCAACTTTTTCTGCTAGAAAATCGCTCGGGCGAGACGGCAAACAGGCAAAACAATGAAAACTATGAAGACTCCCTCTGCCCCCACTGTTTACAGGGGGTGGGACCAGCTTCCAATGGCAACACGTACACGTGTGTCACGTGACACAGGTTTTCTGGGTAATGTAGTTGGAATATAAGCTCAGGAATTTAAACAGCGCTTCGGAGCATATTAATATGTTTAGATTAATCAAAAAAGAGAAAGACGCCAATTGGCGTCATTGCTCATTTACGGAATTCTGATGAAGACGCCAATTGGCGTCTTTGCTCTTCTAAGGGTTAAGCATTTATTTCATATTTACAGCTCTGACATTTATTTCAGACATGCTCTAGTATGTGAAGTGTCTGCCTGCATGTGCTTAACTCATTTTGTGACTTTGGAGGTTTGAAAATCCTGCTTGTAACCGAGGTAAACGGACATCAGATTTTACATGTCTCATAGATGGTGGTGACGGCCACCAACAGGGCCATGCTCATGACAAAAGGCAGCTATAACCCTCTAGAAAATAGTGCCCACGCTAAAAATATCTGGACAGATTCATTTCACTATCCAGTAGAGCACATTTGCCGATGACATCAAGCACGCAAGAAAGAACTAGAGATTAATCTGATTTAAAACCTGCTTCCTGATTCAGACGTGCTCCCACTCTCAAGGACAAACCTGTAAGGATAGATAGTTATACTTATAACTATCTATCTTTAATACTTTCACTCTGCCCCTGTGCTCATGGCATGGCTATCTTTAGTACTTTCCCTCTGCTGATGTGCTCATGGCATGACTATCTTTAGTACTGTCCCTCTGCTGATGTGTTCATGACATGGCTATCTTTAGTACTATCCAAAGGACCACATTATCCTGAATGATGTATGTTAGCCCGGGAGGCAGGAAAGGAGAGCAAAGGAAGCACACAGCTATAAGCACCATGGGTCCAGTGATAGAGGAGATGAGAAGGGAGGGGAGGGGAGGGGAGGATAGAGGAGAGGAGAGGAGAGGAGAGGAGAGGAGAGGAGAGGAGAGGAGGAATAGAGACACGTTGTGGAGCTCGCCAGGCAGATTACCGGGCGGTGATGCACAGGAAACAGATAGCTTTGCTCACTTAGCACAGAGACACCCTGTTCTTGTACGCTAAGTCACCGTGATCTGATCTGACCTGACGCAACGCAAGCCTGATTCAATCTTCTGATGGGAGCCGAGTATTATGATGTAGAGAGAGAGAGAGAGAGATAAGAAAAATCAGTTGAAAAGAAGCGGCTTGGACTCATGCATTGAAGGGAGCATGAGGTCAGTTCGTTGCTCTCCCCAGGTTGGCAGAGGGAGAGTAACGGCCAGGATTACAGCGTATAGGTAACTTGCGCTGGGTGAAAAAAAAGGGGGGTTACAAAACCTTGTGCGAAGTGAGGGCAGTAGCCTATTTATTACACTCTGACGTTAAACAAACATTAAAGTCCATAGCCTTGGCCCGACATAAAATGACATCATAACTAGGGTGTCGGAAATCGAAACATTGAACAAAAAAACAAACACTAAACTCTCTTCATTGTCAATGGCGTTATAAATATCGGATCAAGAAAAATCCGTATCGGCAGATGCTCGGAATCGGATCGGGAGCAAAAAAAATGTGATCGGTACATCCCTAATCATAACTGCTCTAAACAAACATTCAATTCCACAGACGGGGTTGCCACGTGACGTAATTTCTGTTAGCCACCCTCCAAGCAGCTTCTTTTCACCTGACAGGGGGGAGTTTCCCCGGCCGGACGTAGCACATGGAAGGAACACGTTATTCCGACCAGTTCCTTTCCCCTCCATCAGGCGCCCAGGCTGGCCAGGGGGAGGTAGTTTAGAGACCAGGATTAATGCATGTTTTTGTGAGGGTACCTAACATGCAAACTCCACTCAAAAGTCTGAATCTTGTTGTTCTTTTCTAGTCATGGCTGCCAGTTCCCACCTGATGTTGTGTGGGAGTTCGGACTGCTCCAGACCGCACTGAATGACCGCCAGCTTACATAACGTCTTCAGACTAGGACTCAGGTCTAGGATTTGCAGGTGGCTGGATCTTCCAAAGAGGAAGATGCGATCTCCCAGCATGCAACATCGCGTGCCATACGTCTTGGACGGGACGTTCCCCTTGGGCTCGACCTTCGTCCAGGAGAAGCTCTCTGGGTTGAATCTCCACAGGTCGCTTGAGGTAACTTGCCGGGTGTCGCCGCCAGTTATGTACAGCTCTCCGTTGTACACAAATGCTGAATGAAGCCAGTCTTCCTGGAGTCTTCCTGGAAAGATTTGTGCAGAATGAGTGTTCAGCCAATATTCGGTCTCTGTGTCAAACACTCTGATGTAGTGGTAGTAGTTACGGTCCCCCTCACCCCCAAATACAAACATCTTTGT
This sequence comes from Electrona antarctica, assembly GCF_951216825.1. Classification (NCBI taxonomy): domain Eukaryota; kingdom Metazoa; phylum Chordata; class Actinopteri; order Myctophiformes; family Myctophidae; genus Electrona; species Electrona antarctica. The sequence continues at coordinate 50,877,869 of NC_136792.1, read as the reverse complement.
CCCGATGATGGTGGCAGAGTGACTGTCTGAAGCAGGAGGTGGAGTTCCTCTGATGTTAATCAAAGACCAGACCATCGTGCTGATGTCCAACTTGTAGGTGTCATCAGTTCGTCCAGTCAGCCTGTTGGCTCCTCCATGGATAAACATGACCTTCTCCAAGACACAGGCCGAGTGGCCCTCCCTCCCCTCTGGGACACTCCCGGACACCCTGGGTTTGGACCAGCTGTGGGTGTCAACGTCGAACGCATGAAGAACGTCGTTGTGAGGAGGACTCCCTCCCCAGATGTAGACGACATGTCCTAACAGCACAGCCGTGTGGCCCTCGTCGCAGAAGCTCTTAAATCGCCCCCAGGAAATCATATTTTTAGTTGTCAATCTGGCCAGGCTCCTCCAGCGCAAAGACACTGTGTTGAACACGTGGGCCTCCGTCACAACCCAGTAGCCGCCAGGATGCTTACAACGGGACCGCTCGAAGACATACACCTCGTGCTTCACTGCAGTGGCGGCGGCATTTGGGGACACGTTGCGTCCTCCTTTGACGTGTAGCGTCCAGCGGAACATTTGGAGATGTGTGTTCACTCTGAGTAACACTGGAGTCCGTTTATGTTCGACGACACACTCTGAACAACATTGGAGTCCTTTTATGTTCAACGACTCACTCTGAGCAACACTGGAGTTCTAAAACGTGCATTTATCGCTTATACTGATTCAGTGGCACAGATGTCAGGCAATGCTCGGCCAATCCACCTATCCAAAATCACGGAAATATAGCTGCAAGCAGCGATAAGACGGGGCCGAGCAATAAGACAAATCACACCCGTGTGAAGTGAGGGGCGCTCTTATCATCATACATCATCTCATTCCGGCCAATCACAATTTGCGTCCTCAGTTTTGTCGTCAATGTTTGTGTTTAGGGGATGTTTTTGAGGGGCACTAGCCCCTCTATACAGCTTTAACGTTTGTCTTCCAACGGTGCTTGTTTAAGAAAACGCCATAGACAATGAAGAGAAATTCAATGTTTGTTTTGAGGACTAAAAAAAACATTAGCACCCGTTGCTTAAACAACCATTGTTGTAATTGATGTTGTAAGATGATAAGAGCGCCCCTCACTTCACACGGGTGTGAATTTTGTTTACACAAACACTCAAAAATGGCCATCTGTTTTCACTGGCAGTTAATGTTTGTGCTAGGGCAAAGTTTGTGTTTACACGCAGACTAAAAACTGGACATGGGAGGGACTTGTACGCCCTGTTCTTGTACGCTAAGTCACCGTGATCTGTTCTGACCTGACGCAACGCAAGCCTGATTCAATCTTCTGATGGGAGCCGAGTATTATGATGGAGAGAGAGAGAGAGAGTGAGAGAGAGAGAGAGATACAAAAAATCAGTTGAAAAGAAGCGGCTTAGACTCATGCATTGAAGGGAGCATGAGGTCAGTTCGTTGCTCTCCCCAGGTTGGCAGAGGTAGAGTAACAGCCAGGATTACAGCGTATAGGCAACTTGCGCTGGGTGGAAAAAAGGGGGGTTACAAAACCTTGTGCAAAGAGAGGGCAGTAGCCTATTTATTACACTCTGACGTTAAACAAACATTAAAGTCCATAGCCTTGGCCGACATAAAATGACATCATAACTAGGGTGTCGGAAATCGAAGCATTGAACAAAAAAACAAACACTAAACTCTCTCCATTGTCAATGGCGTTATAAATATCGGATCGAGAAAAGTCCGTATCGGCAGATGCTCGGCATCGGATCGGGAGCAAAAAAAATGTGATCGGTACATCCCTAATCATAACTGCTCTAAACAAACATTCAATTCCATAGACGGGGTTGCCACGTGACGTAATTTCTGAGAGCCACCCTCCAAGCTGCTTCTTTTCACCTGACAGGGGGGGGAGTTTCCCCGGCCGGACGTAGCACATGGAAGGAACACGTTATTCCGACCAGTTCCTTTCCCCTCCATCAGGCGCCCCGGCTGGCCAGGGGGAGGTAGTTTAGAGACCAGGATTACTGCATGTTTTTGTGAGGGTACCTAACATGCAAACTCCACTCAAAAGTCTGAATCTTGTTCTTTGCTAGTCATGGCTGCCAGTTCCCACCTGATGTCGTGTGGGAGTTCGGACTGCTCCAGACCGCACTGAATGACCACCAGCTTACATAACGTCTTCAGACTAGGACTCAAGTCTAGGATTTGCAGGTCGCTGGATCTTCCAAAGAGGATGATGCGATCTCCCAGCATGCAACAGCGCGTTCCATACGTCTTGGACGGGACGTTCCCCTTGAGCTCGACCTTCGTCCAGGAGAAGCTCTCTGGGTTGAATCTCCACAGGTCGCTTGAGGTAACTTGCCGGGTGTCGCCGCCAGTTATGTACAGCTCTCCGTTGTACACAAATGATGAATGAAGCCAGCGTCTTCCTGGAAAGATTTGTGCAGAATGAGTGTTCAGCCAATAGTCGGTCTCTGTGTCAAACACTCTGATGTAGTGGTAGTAGTTAGGGTTCCCCTCACCCCCAAATACAAACATCTTTGTCCCGATGATGGTGACAGAGTGACTGTCTGAAGCAGGAGGTGGAGTTCCTCTGATGTTAATCAAAGACCAGACCATCGTGCTGATGTCCAACTTGTAGGTGTCATCAGTCCGTCCAGTCAGCCTGTTGGCTCCTCCATGGATAAACATGACCTTCTCCAAGACACAGGCCGAGTGGCCCTCCCTCCCCTCTGGGACGCTCCCGGACACCCTGGGTTTGGACCAGCTGTGGGCGTCAACGTCGAACGCATGAAGAACGTCGTTGTGAGGAGGACTCCCTCCCCAGATGTAGACGACATGTCCTAACAGCACAGCCGTGTGGCCCTCGCCCCAGAAGCACTTAAATGGCCCCCAGTAAATCATCTCTGCATCTGCAGTTGTCAATCTGGCCAGGCTCCTCCAGCGCAAAGACACTGTGTTGAACACGTGGGCCTCCGTCTCAACCCAGTCGCCGTCATGGTGCTCACAACGGGACCGCTCGAAGACGTACACCTCGTGCTTCACTGCAGCGGTGGCGGCATCTGGGGACACGTAGCGTCCTCCGTTCACGAGTAGCGTCCAGCGGAACATTTGGAGATGTGTGTTCACTCTGAGTAACACTGGAGTCCGTTTATGTTCAACGACTCACTCTGAACAACATTGGAGTCCTTTCATGTTCAACGATTCACTCTGAACAACACTGGAGTTCTAACACGTGCATTTATCGCTTATACTGATTCAGTGGCACAGATGTCAGGCAATGCTCGGCCAATCCACCTATCCAAAATCACGGAAATATAGCTGCAAGCAGCGATAAGACGGGGCCGAGCAATAAGAAAGATCACATCCGTGTGAAGTGAGGGGCGCTCTTATCATCATACATCATCTCATTCCGGCCAATCACAATTTGCGTCCTCACTTTTGTCGTCAATGTTTGTGTTTTGATGTTTTTGAGGGGCAATAGGGCAGTAGCCTATTTATTACACTCTGACGTTAAACAAACATTAAAGTCCATAGCCTTGGCCCGACATAAAATTACATCATAACTAGGGTGTCGGAAATCGAAACATTGAACAAAAAACAAACACTAAACTCTCTTTATTGTCAATGGCGTTATAAATATCGGATCGAGCAAAATCCGTATCGGCAGATGCTCGGAATCGGATCGGGAGCAAAAAAAATGTGATCGGTACATCCCTAATCATAACTGCTCTAAACAAACATTAAATTCCACAGAAGTGGTTGCCACGTGACGTAATTTCACCACCCTCCAAGCTGCTTCTTTTCACCTGACAGGGGGGGGAGTTTCCCCGGCCGGACGTAGCACATGGAAGGAACACGTTATTCCGACCAGTTCCTTTCCCCTCCATCAGGCGCCCTGGCTGGCCAGGGGGAGGTAGTTTAGAGACCAGGATTACTGCATGTTTTTGTGAGGGTACCTAACATGCAAACTCCACTCAAAAGTCTGAATCTTGTTGTTCTTTGCTAGTCATGGCTGCCAGTTCCCACCTGATGTTGTGTGGGAGTTCAGACTGCTCTAGACCGCACTGAATGACCACCAGCTTACATAACGTCTTCAGACTAGGACTCAAGTCTAGGATTTGCAGGTGGCTGGATCTTCCAAAGAGGATGATGCGATCTCCCAGCATGCAACAGCGCTTGCCATACGTCTTGGACGGGGCGTTCCCCCTGGGCTCGACCTTCGTCCAGGAGAAGCTCTCTGGGTTGAATCTCCACAGGTAGCTTGAGGTAACTTGCAGGGTGTCGCCGCCAGTTATGTACAGCTCTCCGTTGTACGCAAATGCTGAATGAAGCCAGCGTCTTCCTGGAAAGATTTGTGCAGAATGAGTGTTCAGGCAATAGTCGGTCTCTGTGTCAAACACTCTGATGTAGTGGTAGTGGTTACGGTCCCCCTCACCCCCAAATACAAACATCTTTGTCCCGATGATGGTGGCAGAGTGACTGTCTGAAGCAGGAGGTGGAGTTCCTCTGATGTTAATCAAAGACCAGACCATCGTGCTGATGTCCAACTTGTAGGTGTCATCAGTCCGTCCAGTCAGCCTGTTGGCTCCTCCATGGATAAACATGACCTTCTCCAAGACACAGGCCGAGTGGCCCTCCCTCCCCTCTGGGACGCTCCCGGACACCCTGGGTTTGGACCAGCTGTGGGTGTCAACGTCGAACGCATGAAGAACGTCGTTGTGAGGACTCCCTCCCCAGATGTAGACGACATGTCCTAACAGCATAGCGTGTGGCCCTCGTCCCAGAAGATCTTAATCCGCCCACAGTAACTCCTCTTTTTAGTTGTCAATGTGGCCAGTCTCCTCCAGCGCAAAGACACTGTGTTGAACACGTCGGCCTTCGTCACAACCCAGTCGCCTTGCGTAAGGTGCTTACAACGGGACCGCTCGAAGACGTACACCTCGTGCTTCACTGCAGCGGCGGCGGCATTTGGGGACACGTAGCGTCCTCCCTTCACGTGTAGCGTCCAGCGGAACATTTGGAGATGTGTGTTCACTCTGAGTAACACTGGAGTCCGTTTATGTTCAACAACTCACTCTGAACAACATTGGAGTCCTTTTATGTTCAACGATTCACTCTAAGCAACACTGGAGTTCTAACTCGTGCATTTATCGCTTATACTGATTCAGTGGCACAGATGTCAGGCAATGCTCGGCCAATCCACCAATCCAAAATCACGGAAATATAGCTGCAAGCAGCGATAAGACAGGGCCGAGCAATAAGAAAAATCCCACCCGTGTGAAGTGAGGGGCGCTCTTATCATACATCATCTCATTCCGTCCAATCACAATTTGGGTCCTCACTTTTGTCGTCAATGTTTGTGTTTAGGAGATGTTTTTGAGGGGCACTAGCCCCTCTATACAGCTTTAATGTTTGTCTTCCAACGGTGCTTGTTGAAGAAAAATTCAATGTTTGTTTTGAGGACTAAAACAAACATTTGCACCCGTTGCTTAAACAACCATTGTTGTAATTGATGTTGTAAGATGATAAGAGCGCCCCTCACTTCACACGGGTGTGAATTTTGTTTACACAAACACTCAAAAATGGCCTGTGAACAAGAAGGCACTGGAGCAGCTCAGACGATTTAGGCCCTTGGTTTATTATAACATGGTGCAAATAAAAAGTGACAACGTTTCGATGTGTAAGTTACATCTTCGTCAGGTCATATAAGATGTAGCCTGGAACTCACCTATGCTTTCTATGGCATAGGCAGCTCCCGGCAGGATCCGCCGGGAGAAACTGTGCGCAGCTGCTGGACATGAGACTAATTAATTAGAGCGACAGAGAGAGAGAGGAGTGTGTGTGTGTACGGGTGTGCGTGTGTCTGGTGAGATGCACCAGACTGGCCTGCTATAGGCTAGAGGCGCGGTTGGAACTCCCTTCTACATTACTCAAAAATGGCCATCTGTTTTCAGTGGCCGTTAATGTTTGTGCTAGGGCAAAGTTTGTGTTTACACACACACTAAAAACTGGACAGGGGAGGGACTTAGGCTCAGTAGGTCCCCTGGCAGAGCCTGGCCAGAGCCTTTTGTGGCGGTTCTGGACAACCGGTTATCTGACCGACTGGACACCGGGCACTGCACTCCCTGTTGGGGGGTGTGGAACGTGTGTGTCAAATTTGAAGCCGGTGGGGCGAACGGTTCTCGAGTTACGTGGATCACAGATTGTACACACGCACACGCACGCACACACACACGCACACACACACGCACACGCACACGCACACACACACGCGCGTGCGCGCGCACACACACACACACACACACACACACACACACACACACACACACACACACACACACACACACACACACACACACACACACACACACACACACACACACACACACGCATGTCCTACCTTCATGCTGGGAGGGGCTGTGCGCGGTGGAGACGGAGGACATTCTCCCAGAGGGATGTTGGAGATGGTCAGCAGTTCCTGTTTCCTGTTGGACATAGGAAGCAGATCATTACTGTTTCCTGTTGGACACAGGAAGCAGATCATTACTGTTTCCTGTTGGACACAGGAAACAGTTCATTACTGTTTCCTTAGAGTTGGTTTATTTATAACAATGTCTGTCTGTCTGTCTGTCTGCCTGCCTGCCTGTCTGTCTCACTGTCCTGGGCCTGTCTCACTGTCCCGGGCCTGTCTCACTGTCCCGGGCCTGTCTCACTGTCCCAGGGCTGTCTCACTGTCCTGGGCCTGTCTCACTGTCCCTGGGCTGTCTCACTGTCCAGGGCCTGTCTCACTGACCCGGGCCTGTCTCACTGTCCCGGGCCTGTCTCACTGTCCCGGGCCTGTCTCACTGTCCAGGGCCTGTCTCACTGTCCTGGGCCTGTCTCACTGTCCAGGGCTGTCTCACTGTCCTGGGCCTGTCTCACTGTCCCGGGCCTGTCTCACTGTCCTGGGCCTGTCTCACTGTCCCAGGGCTGTCTCACTGTCCTGGGCCTGTCTCACTGTCCCGGGCCTGTCTCACTGTCCCGGGCCTGTCTCACTGTCCAGGGCCTGTCTCACTGTCCCAGGGCCTGTCTCACTGTCCCGGGCCTGTTTCACTGTCCAGGGCCTGTCTCACTGTCCCGGGCCTGTCTCACTGTCCCGGGCCTGTCTCACTGTCCAGGGCCTGTCTCACTGTCCCGGGCCTGTCTCACTCTCCCGGGCTTAACTCGGACGCTGTCCGACTGTTCGGTCTCCTAAACGAGAACCAAACATTGGTTTGACCAAACCTTTGTATTTGATGGCTGTTTCTGGCTGTTTCCCTATTAAAAGTTGGTCACTGCATTTGAAGACAGTGTTTGTTCCTTTTTCATGGCTGTGTTCTGCCCATCAAACGGTGGCCTAATGGTGGTCTAATGCATATTAGTAGTCTATATATAGGGCTGTACCTTACACATTTTGGCCACTGGGGGCGCTAGTGAGTAATTTATGTTAATTTATGTTAATTTATTCATACATTCCATACATTCCATACATTCCATAACTCATAAACCCATAACTCATAAAATCATAAATATAATTAGCATAATAATAATTATAAAATTCCACGCATTCCCTAAATTCCATGCATACCTTAATGTTTATGTTGTGATGTATGCCATGCTTTTTGTTATTGCTTATTATAAATCGCTCTGGATTAAGAGCTTAAGTGTTTTATATCATTAAATGTTTAAGTCTGCCATATCTCTCCCTCCCTCTCTCTCTCTCTGTCCCCTGCCTGCGTGTTTTCAGGAAGGGGGGGGGGGGTTGTCCCTCAGACAGACAAACATGGCGTCTCCAGGTGTGAAATAGAACAATAGAATTTTTAGATGAACCACTGTGTGTGGGTGAGGGGTGGGGGATCCCTTATCTTTTAGAAGTGCCAGGTGGCAGTTGTAATCGGGGGTGGGGGCCATTCTCTTTGAAGGGCCAGCTGGCAGATTGGGGGGTCCCTTATCTTTTTGAAGTGCCAGCTGGCAGTTGTAAACCCCTCCCCCCTCCTCAAAACATCTGTTTGTTGTGTTAATGTGTTAATTAGATATAGTTAAAACCGGGGGGTGGGGGTCCCCTTCTCGTTGAAAGTGCCAGGTGACAGGTGACAGGTGCCAGGTGACAGGTGCCAGGTGACAGGTGACAGCTGACAGGAAAAACACACAGCTTGTGTGTTGGTTTAGCCCTAGCATTGCAATTTCCAGGCACATATATACGTTGGAGTAATGGGTGTACAGTAGGTGTACACTATTGAGTACAGGTAGGGAAAAATAAAAAGTATGAATAAATTATGCAAATTTAAAAAAGAAAATGAATTTAAGCAAAACTTATAATGAAAAAATAAAGAAATAGGAAAAGGTTTGTACAATGTTGGCTAGATATTAGGTGTATAGATTCTATTGAGTTGTGTAGGCTCTGAGCTAACCTGTGTATGTATACAGATCCTGTGACATTAGGGGACCAATATTTTCTGCTATTATTGTTACCCTCCAAACGTGTTGATGCTCTTAACATGTACCCTTGAAGTTGTGTATTTGTCCAAGATTTGCGGATTGTACATTTGTACAATATGGTTATGATCATTGGGACCAGTTCAAGTAGTGATTATTACTTTCATGCAGCATATGACCAAGTTGTATATAGTTATAGTTAGTACATGGATTCCAACCATGAGGCCCGAGTTCTACTCTTTGTGTGGGAAATATAAGTTTATGTTTTCAATTATAGTGAAAGTTAATGATACCCCATAGTGGCCAATATCTATAGAGATGATTACACTGTAATACCACTTATGACCTGATGTGATTTCAGCCCCCATAGTGCAGTGGTTTTCAAACAGTAGGCCGGGGGCCATCGGGGGGTCCTTGAGTGGGTGGGTGAGGTGATCCCCTGCAGCTAAATCATGGAGAGGTGGTAACCAAATGGACTTGAGAGTTGTAAAAGGAAAATCAAATGGTACCACAAAAGTTCAAATATTGCAAAGTTATTCTGTCATTTTTGTAGTTACGGCGTTTGTAGAAATGTTTGGAATAACGATCATGATATTTTTTAAATAAGCCCACCGTTATGATCCATGGCTATATCACTCCTCAAGCTTTACATCTAGACAGTTTTCTTCAATGGGTAATATTCATCACATGACATCAATGATTGTGTTATAGGCAGTGTTGGAACTAGCGCCCCAAGTACATTAAGCCTACATACTTTACATACCGAAACTACTTTTTTCTATAACTTGTAATGCGACTCTTATAGTTATCTCTCATAGCTACTGTGTTCTCAATGTGTGAGTAGTAGTTACCCATATTGCGTAATCTAATCCAAAGGAACCGTCTCCTTCTCCTGCCAGTGCGGAGTCTGTCATGCAAACTGCCATGGTGCGCTGAGTGCACCCCAGAGTGGAACACATTCCACGTGAGAAAGAAAAAGTGGCTTCCACAGGGCATAACGTCATATAATCAACAGAATAATAATTACTTACTTAGGCCTGTCTGTGCATGGGGGGGCAGGGTATCAGTATTATATCGATATCATTAGACTGGATATTGTCTGTGATTTTGGATACTGTACTATTGGCATAAGTGTTAAGAGTAGAGCTTAAAACACACCACAACTGGACAAGTGACATTAGGGAATATGTTTTCTTTGAACAACATTGGTTATAGGTGACTTGAATATTAACAGCTGTAAATACAGCTGACTGTATCGGTGAACAGGTCCAGACTTACAGTATAGCATGAAGATCAGTTATACAATGCAGCCTGACTATTTTCACCTAGCTATAACATTTTCCCTCCCCATACATGATAAAATCACCCGCGTGCAACTGTGCACATAGATAGATGGAATCCCTCTCTTTCATACTTAGCCCATAAACACTCCACTCCCCCTTAGCCCATAGCACTTGACGTAGCACATAACCGAGCCTCAATGATCTTACAGGCATATTCAAAAGGCATAACTTATGTAATTTAGATAGTATTATATGTAGTATACAAGATTACAAGATATTACACTATGTAGAAGGGAGTTCCACCCTTCCCTCTAGCCTATGGTCAGTCTGGTCAGTCTGGTGTATCTCAGAAGCAGGACCGGTTACATGCAGAACATTGTCACTTTTTACTTGCACCCTGTTATTAAACTAAGGGCTTAAATTGTCTGAGCTGCTCAGTGCCTTCTTTTTCATAGATATTACACGGTTAGACTGAGGTTATTGACTAGCGTATTATTCTTGGCAACCTTTTATGTATTTGATGTATTAAGTGATGTACGTGAAGTATTATGTGATGTTCTTGCTCGCTGTAAATTGCTCTGGATTCAGAACATCGGTTAAATAAATGCCTAAACTGTAAAATTGTAAACTACATAGCGATGCTATTACAGCAACACGAGAATTACACAAAATCAAAGGCTACACAAAAAACAAAACAAAACTTGACAAAACAAGCACAAACCATAAAAACACAAGATGTACATTAAACAAAACAAAAATTATGACAACATATACGTAACACAAACAACAAAAATAAGAAACAAAACACATTATGAAAAAAGAAAACATGGATACAAAAACAGAACACAAAACAAAACTTAACAAACAAATCACAAAAACACAAGACATACATTAAACAAACATTATGACAACATGAAGCACAGAATTCAAAACTCAACGCAACACAACAAAATAATCAAGACATACATTAAACAAAAAATTATGACAACATGAAGCATACAGAATTCAAAAACACAACACAAGCTTTTGCTCATTATCACAAAACAGTATAAATCAAAAGTAAGCACAAATATCAAAAGTGTTCAAATGTACATGTATGGAGGTTAGATTTGACGGAGGGGCACTATAGTGCAGCCTCCAACTTTTCAGCCTAGCCTAGAGGTGGAAAACTGTTTCATGTTTTATCAAAATATGCTAATGTTACACAGTAAATGTGTAAAACACATTTTATATTACTCCTCCAGATTCTGCCCCCAAAGAAAAATCCCACAATTTGTTACATAGTATCTCTATAGTCATGTGTTCAGGAAGGATCTATCCGATATTTCATATTCCATCCTAATTGTCTAACATTGGCTTTCAAAGTTTACAGTATTGACCCTGTTTTGAACAAAGAATCATCAAATCATAAACGCAGTGTGTAATTTATGTGAAATCATTGGGGTTCATCCATCTCTACATTTTTCTTAAGAAAACCGTGTAATGGGGCCCTAGTAAAACTCTGTACTTTTCTTGGAGTCCTTTCAATGCTTTTTAGCTCTTTCAAGGTTATTTATCTGTTGATCTGTATGATTGTTCGTACATTCCTACAGATACACTTAAAACTAGTATGAGTGTATGCTAATGTTGATTGACCGGAAAGTATGTACATGAACATATAGGTTACATCGATATGATATACATGCTTACTTTAAACATGTACTAGCTTGTATAATCTTGTAAACCCCAAAATATCGAAAATATATCGTTGGTGTAGAAATGAACATTCACCTCTGCTGGAGTAAACATGCTGATTCAACAGTGTGTCACCAGGTATAAAACTCGAAAGGACTAGCTTACATGTTAGACATCTGTGCTGGTCATCCACACCAATATGAATCATGTTAGCAGGGTCCCCTAGCCATGCAAATTTAGATTTAGATTTTAACCCATAATTAATGTTTGATTTGATTCTGGGGACATTGGTTGTTGGAGGTAGTCCACACAATACGGCATCATGGGCATACGTAGAATTGTCATCATGTGCAATATTACGGCATCCGTCAGTATAGTTCATCCAATTAATTCAGTCTGCCATAGATCCATCAAAATATGGATCTATACCAGTGGGTACATATTGTCTATGTTTATAAATTATTCTGTCAAAAATTGTGGGTCGTCCATTTTCGGGGTTTAAGTGGAATGGTGTTTCATCTTCATTAGAGGTGTAATACGGATCTGCATTAAAAGTAGAAAATGGGTTTCTTGTTGTTGTTTTGCCAGAATCCGGTTCTAGTAGACATGACCGTCTGTTATCCATACCCTAAGGTTAGGGTTATCCGTGGTTGCCAGGAACGTTTGTGATGGTTGTATGGGATGCAATGAGTTATTTTGTAGGATCTCTGTGAGTATCTGTGACGGATACACTTTGCTTACACTATAACACACTAATGTATGTGGATACTAGGTACCTCCTAGGTACTAGGTTCCGAGGGGTGGGTCATTCAATTTCAATTCAATTTCAATGGATCCACATGAACCAGTAATAGTGACAGTGGTTCAAAACAGTATTCTCCCATACCATTTTAATTTCTGTAAGACTGGTTATAAGTCATTTTAGAAAATGTCTGTAAACCCCCAACTACTGTATAGTGATGGATTGAATATTAATTTAATACATTCTGGTATTCTGAATTCTCCTAGAGTCTGATACACTACCAGCCACAACACAAACATTAAGGTATGAAATTATTATATATTTTACCATGTGAGAAACTAACTCTACATTTTAGTAGTTTAGTAGTTTAGTTCTAATAATATAGCATACCGTCTCTATAGCCTGATAGACTACCATATATTGCTATGTCTAAAGAAATCTGAGATGAAATAATATTTTGTCTATACTCTATGTATACTATATCTATTTACTAAAACGCCCCCATCAAATGGAGATTACCCCCTAACCATGTCGTGAGCGGACATACCGGTAGAAGCCATCATGGAGATAATGGATGCAAGACTAGTGCTAAGAAAAAACACTGGTATATTTTGTGAAATTATTATTTCACACACCGACTATGTATTAAATTTACTTTATGAGTCAATGCTAATCACATACAGCGAGCGTAGGACCCTAACGGGGTTGATACGTTCTGGAAGTTACGATTCAGTAACTCAACTTATGGATAACATTATGAGCAACGGCCAATCCATAGAGTTTCTCACGATGATGCAAGACGATCGGTTATTAGCCCGTTTCCCTACTCTGAAGACGCTGAGAGTGCAATACACTGAGTCTATCGGAGCTGTAACCCCGCGACCTCGTATGTGTGCGGAAAACATAATAGGACCACATGAAAACATAATGGACGATAAATGGCGCATTCTTGACATGAAAGTGGATTCATTTCTGATGGAGGGGTTATTCAAAGAGACATGTTATTGTTGGCATCTTGAATTGGGACGTTGTAAACATGTGTGATTTGAATAACATCGAGGTGGGGGGGCGTGGTGTTTGGAGTCATGTCCCTATTTAAAAGGGTGGCCTGCTGATCTGTAGGCATGCTATGCTTGCGGAGAAAAGACAGCTAGGCTTATTCACGCCAGAAGGATAAGGTTAGGAGATAATTCCTCAAGAAACAACCTTTTTCATCAATTATTTCCTCTCAATATTAGTCATGGAGGCGATGGATAAACGACGGTCCCATAATGAATCAATGGAACACCAGCCGTTATCGTCAACCGAACCAATCGATGCAAATACATCTATCGTACCTATATTCGACTCATACGATCCTTTCAAAGTATGGGGGTATGTGAATCTGCAAGAGGACAGATTGGTCTATACACCGGATCTCAAATTATACGAAGAGAGAATGGAGGACGAGGTCATGACCGGTGAACTGTTAAGCATCCATATGCCGATAATTGATGAGGACGACCTGGTGGAGGATGATGAGGAGGACATAGTGGACTCTGATTTGGAGGGTCTAATATTCGATCCTGACAACAAGTATTTTGCGCCGATTGAACCGCTGGACTTGACTACAAGCAAGAAAACTCCGAAAATGGACAAATTGGACAACTACCCATCACAATCCCCTCACTCACCAGAACCGAACTATGAAACACAGAACTATTCAAAACCACTGCCATCCCCTGCAGACTCTGGTGATGAGGATGCAACATCCCCTCTAGCTGCACCCAAGGCCTGGATCGCGGAGTCTGCTTCACCTACAGTCAAAACTAACTGGGTGAAACCCAAAACTAGCTGGATGAAACCCAAAACTAACTGGATGAACCGAATGGATGACATTCTTCATGTCCCCACATATGGAATGGGTCGCAGGAATGTTAAAGATATAAAGATTGCATTACAATTATGGGATATCGAACACAAACAGAAAAACAGAGATTCACATGAAGGGGCCTGTTAGAGATACATTAGTACATTAATCTCTGATAGATATGATTATCCTTTTACCTAGACCTAGATAAAACCATCATTGATAACTCAACGATTGCAAACTAATAGTATTGAACTGTATCATTGACAACTCAACGATTGCACGCTAATAGTATTGAACTGTATAATCTAAGCAGTATGATTGCTTTACCCCTTTTGTACTATATGATTTAATTTGACATGTCTATTAAATGTGTTATGTAACATACCTATGTAAATATATGTTATGTTTCTCGCTAAATACAAATATCAAACATATTTTGATTGTTGTTTTTAGTTTTTATTCACTATTACCTGTGTTAGATTCTAGCTAGGTTCTTACGGGGGTAGTATACTAAGCTTTGTAACTATTGTAACTAATTAGGATTATGCCATGGTGAATGGTCCTTCCTTCTTTTGCTGTGGGTGTAGACCTATAAAACAGCGCTTAACCTCAAAGGTCAGCCATGAATAAAGGTGTTTTACATAACCAGAATTGGAAGGCTCCACCTCTCTGAGGGTGTTGTTAAATACCAAATACCATGGGGGTGTATAGCATAGGCTACTCCGTAATATACGATACATGTCAAAGCGTGAGACATTGAGACATTGAGACATTGGGACACTGAAAGAGCTCTGAAATGAAAGAACGAAAGAAAGAAAGAAGAATTTACTCTACCTGCTATCAAGACGATGATAGAAAGGTTTGGGATTTATCTGAGGGGAGGAAAATAAGAATGACATTCTCACCATTCATATACTACCCGTATATCGAACTATATACATTGGAAGCAGGGGTTAGTATGTTTGAAGACAGAGTGCCTTACATACGAGTTTATGAATCTGAATATGAGAAATTGGTACCAGCTATTCTAGAGTTCTGTAATTATTTGCAATTGGTATCAAAAATACATCTAGATTATATAGAACCATCTCAAATTGTACGCGTAGACGATACAATACCTATTCGTAATAAAGCAGAGGGGTTCATCGTGGATTGTTCTAGATCAAATTTATGGTTGTTATTGAGATACAAATCTCAAGGCGCTACTCCGCTTCAAATTCCTAAAAGTATTATGGAAAAAGAAAAAGACTTCCCTATTCAACTATCCGTTGACGTGAAAGATTTGGGGATTCTAAGGCATGTATTGAGAGTAGGTTTTGATTTTTTCAAAGCAACTAGAGAGAGGCGAAAGATAACTTTGCTTGAAGACCGTATTAGGGGGTTTAGTCATGTCAGTCATGCAGTCACTGAAAATAACCCTAGGCGTGTGGATTACCAGGCATGCCCTACCGGCCGTACAGGGTTTTCGTTCGGTGATTATATACCTAATAGGCCTACTGGTATCGATCTCGCAAAACCGGCTGGCGCTACATTATTCTCAATGCCTGATGACAGCCTGGAAAATGACGCACCAACAATTGCAGATACTACGCCCACCCCTCCTACACTATAGGTAAAAGGCGAACTCCGCAATCTCTACCTTATACTCCATGCATGCAATTGCGATATGATCATTGATCATTCACCATGGAGGACTCTACTTTTTCACTGGGAGAATCCAGCTCAAGTGGAGGAGACAAAGCTTGGTGGATGGACCCTCGGCGGGCTGTGTATGAGACACCATCATGGTGGACTCCCACCAGTACTGGGGATACGGACGAAGACGATGAATATGATGATACGGACAAAGACACTGAATATGATGAGAGGGCATTTTGGGGCTATGATAAGGGGGACGGGTGAATTTGTGGATAATAGGTCTACCCTCTCAAAATATTCAGCGTCCCCCTTATCATAGCCCCAAAATGCCCTCTCATCATATTCAGTGTCTTTGTCCGTATCATCATATTCATCGTCTTCGTCCGTATCCCCAGTACTGGTGGGAGTCCACCATGATGGTGTCTCATACACAGCCCGCCGAGGGTCCATCCACCAAGCTTTGTCTCCTCCACTTGAGCTGGATTCTCCCAGTGAAAAAGTAGAGTCCTCCATGGTGAATGATCAATGATCATATCGCAATTGCATGCATGGAGTATAAGGTAGAGATTGCGGAGTTCGCCTTTTACCTATAGTGTAGGAGGGGTGGGCGTAGTATCTGCAATTGTTGGTGCGTCATTTTCCAGGCTGTCATCAGGCATTGAGAATAATGTAGCGCCAGCCGGTTTTGCGAGATCGATACCAGTAGGCCTATTAGGTATATAATCACCGAACGAAAACCCTGTACGGCCGGTAGGGCATGCCTGGTAATCCACACGCCTAGGGTTATTTTCAGTGACTGCATGACTGACATGACTAAACCCCCTAATACGGTCTTCAAGCAAAGTTATCTTTCGCCTCTCTCTAGTTGCTTTGAAAAAATCAAAACCTACTCTCAATACATGCCTTAGAATCCCCAAATCTTTCACGTCAACGGATAGTTGAATAGGGAAGTCTTTTTCTTTTTCCATAATACTTTTAGGAATTTGAAGCGGAGTAGCGCCTTGAGATTTGTATCTCAATAACAACCATAAATTTGATCTAGAACAATCCACGATGAACCCCTCTGCTTTATTACGAATAGGTATTGTATCGTCTACGCGTACAATTTGAGATGGTTCTATATAATCTAGATGTATTTTTGATACCAATTGCAAATAATTACAGAACTCTAGAATAGCTGGTACCAATTTCTCATATTCAGATTCATAAACTCGTATGTAAGGCACTCTGTCTTCAAACATACTAACCCCTGCTTCCAATGTATATAGTTCGATATACGGGTAGTATATGAATGGTGAGAATGTCATTCTTATTTTCCTCCCCTCAGATAAATCCCAAACCTTTCTATCATCGTCTTGATAGCAGGTAGAGTAAATTCTTCTTTCTTTCTTTCGTTCTTTCATTTCAGAGCTCTTTCAGTGTCCCAATGTCTCAATGTCTCAATGTCTCACGCTTTGACATGTATCGTATATTACGGAGTAGCCTATGCTATACACCCCCATGGTATTTGGTATTTAACAACACCCTCAGAGAGGTGGAGCCTTCCAATTCTGGTTATGTAAAACACCTTTATTCATGGCTGACCTTTGAGGTTAAGCGCTGTTTTATAGGTCTACACCCACAGCAAAAGAAGGAAGGACCATTCACCATGGCATAATCCTAATTAGTTACAATAGTTACAAAGCTTAGTATACTACCCCCGTAAGAACCTAGCTAGAATCTAACACAGGTAATAGTGAATAAAAACTAAAAACAACAATCAAAATATGTTTGATATTTGTATTTAGCGAGAAACATAACATATATTTACATAGGTATGTTACATAACACATTTAATAGACATGTCAAATTAAATCATATAGTACAAAAGGGGTAAAGCAATCATACTGCTTAGATTATACAGTTCAATACTATTAGCGTGCAATCGTTGAGTTGTCAATGATACAGTTCAATACTATTAGTTTGCAATCGTTGAGTTATCAATGATGGTTTTATCTAGGTCTAGGTAAAAGGATAATCATATCTATCAGAGATTAATGTACTAATGTATCTCTAACAGGCCCCTTCATGTGAATCTCTGTTTTTCTGTTTGTGTTCGATATCCCATAATTGTAATGCAATCTTTATATCTTTAACATTCCTGCGACCCATTCCATATGTGGGGACATGAAGAATGTCATCCATTCGGTTCATCCAGTTAGTTTTGGGTTTCATCCAGCTAGTTTTGGGTTTCACCCAGTTAGTTTTGACTGTAGGTGAAGCAGACTCCGCGATCCAGGCCTTGGGTGCAGCTAGAGGGGATGTTGCATCCTCATCACCAGAGTCTGCAGGGGATGGCAGTGGTTTTGAATAGTTCTGTGTTTCATAGTTCGGTTCTGGTGAGTGAGGGGATTGTGATGGGTAGTTGTCCAATTTGTCCATTTTCGGAGTTTTCTTGCTTGTAGTCAAGTCCAGCGGTTCAATCGGCGCAAAATACTTGTTGTCAGGATCGAATATTAGACCCTCCAAATCAGAGTCCACTATGTCCTCCTCATCATCCTCCACCAGGTCGTCCTCATCAATTATCGGCATATGGATGCTTAACAGTTCACCGGTCATGACCTCGTCCTCCATTCTCTCTTCGTATAATTTGAGATCCGGTGTATAGACCAATCTGTCCTCTTGCAGATTCACATACCCCCATACTTTGAAAGGATCGTATGAGTCGAATATAGGTACGATAGATGTATTTGCATCGATTGGTTCGGTTGACGATAACGGCTGGTGTTCCATTGATTCATTATGGGGCCGTCGTTTATCCATCGCCTCCATGACTAATATTGAGAGGAAATAATTGAAAAAGGTTGTTTCTTGAGGAATTATCTCCTAACCTTATCCTTCTGGCGTGAATAAGCCTAGCTGTCTTTTCTCCGCAAGCATAGCATGCCTACAGATCAGCAGGCCACCCTTTTAAATAGGGACCTGACTCCAAACACCACGCCCCCCCACCTCGATGTTATTCAAATCACACATGTTTACAACGTCCCAATTCAAGATGCCAACAATAACATGTCTCTTTGAATAACCCCGCCATCAGAAATGAATCCACTTTCATGTCAAGAATGCGCCATTTATCGTCCATTATGTTTTCATGTGGTCCTATTATGTTTTCCGCACACATACGAGGTCGCGGGGTTACAGCTCCGATAGACTCAGTGTATTGCACTCTCAGCGTCTTCAGAGTAGGGAAACGGGCTAATAACCGATCGTCTTGCATCATCGTGAGAAACTCTATGGATTGGCCGTTGCTCATAATGTTATCCATAAGTTGAGTTACTGAATCGTAACTTCCAGAACGTATCAACCCCGTTAGGGTCCTACGCTCGCTGTATGTGATTAGCATTGACTCATAAAGTAAATTTAATACATAGTCGGTGTGTGAAATAATGATTTCACAAAATATACCAGTGTTTTTTCTTAGCACTAGTCTTGCATCCATTATCTCCATGATGGCTTCTACCGGTATGTCCGCTCACGACATGGTTAGGGGGTAATCTCCATTTGATGGGGGCGTTTTAGTAAATAGATATAGTATACATAGAGTATAGACAAAATATTATTTCATCTCAGATTTCTTTAGACATAGCAATATATGGTAGTCTATCAGGCTATAGAGACGGTATGCTATATTATTAGAACTAAACTACTAAACTACTAAAATGTAGAGTTAGTTTCTCACATGGTAAAATATATAATAATTTCATACCTTAATGTTTGTGTTGTGGCTGGTAGTGTATCAGA
The DNA here is from genome assembly GCF_951216825.1 of Electrona antarctica. NCBI lineage: Eukaryota > Metazoa > Chordata > Actinopteri > Myctophiformes > Myctophidae > Electrona > Electrona antarctica. The sequence goes on along the minus strand of NC_136792.1, from coordinate 50,858,461 downwards.
CTCTAGGAGAATTCAGAATACCAGAATGTATTAAATTAATATTCAATCCATCACTATACAGTAGTTGGGGGTTTACAGACATTTTCTAAAATGACTTATAACCAGTCTTACAGAAATTAAAATGGTATGGGAGAATACTGTTTTGAACCACTGTCACTATTACTGGTTCATGTGGATCCATTGAAATTGAATTGAAATTGAATGACCCACCCCTCGGAACCTAGTACCTAGGAGGTACCTAGTATCCACATACATTAGTGTGTTATAGTGTAAGCAAAGTGTATCCGTCACAGATACTCACAGAGATCCTACAAAATAACTCATTGCATCCCATACAACCATCACAAACGTTCCTGGCAACCACGGATAACCCTAACCTTAGGGTATGGATAACAGACGGTCATGTCTACTAGAACCGGATTCTGGCAAAACAACAACAAGAAACCCATTTTCTACTTTTAATGCAGATCCGTATTACACCTCTAATGAAGATGAAACACCATTCCACTTAAACCCCGAAAATGGACGACCCACAATTTTTGACAGAATAATTTATAAACATAGACAATATGTACCCACTGGTATAGATCCATATTTTGATGGATCTATGGCAGACTGAATTAATTGGATGAACTATACTGACGGATGCCGTAATATTGCACATGATGACAATTCTACGTATGCCCATGATGCCGTATTGTGTGGACTACCTCCAACAACCAATGTCCCCAGAATCAAATCAAACATTAATTATGGGTTAAAATCTAAATCTAAATTTGCATGGCTAGGGGACCCTGCTAACATGATTCATATTGGTGTGGATGACCAGCACAGATGTCTAACATGTAAGCTAGTCCTTTCGAGTTTTATACCTGGTGACACACTGTTGAATCAGCATGTTTACTCCAGCAGAGGTGAATGTTCATTTCTACACCAACGATATATTTTCGATATTTTGGGGTTTACAAGATTATACAAGCTAGTACATGTTTAAAGTAAGCATGTATATCATATCGATGTAACCTATATGTTCATGTACATACTTTCCGGTCAATCAACATTAGCATACACTCATACTAGTTTTAAGTGTATCTGTAGGAATGTACGAACAATCATACAGATCAACAGATAAATAACCTTGAAAGAGCTAAAAAGCATTGAAAGGACTCCAAGAAAAGTACAGAGTTTTACTAGGGCCCCATTACACGGTTTTCTTAAGAAAAATGTAGAGATGGATGAACCCCAATGATTTCACATAAATTACACACTGCGTTTATGATTTGATGATTCTTTGTTCAAAACAGGGTCAATACTGTAAACTTTGAAAGCCAATGTTAGACAATTAGGATGGAATATGAAATATCGGATAGATCCTTCCTGAACACATGACTATAGAGATACTATGTAACAAATTGTGGGATTTTTCTTTGGGGGCAGAATCTGGAGGAGTAATATAAAATGTGTTTTACACATTTACTGTGTAACATTAGCATATTTTGATAAAACATGAAACAGTTTTCCACCTCTAGGCTAGGCTGAAAAGTTGGAGGCTGCACTATAGTGCCCCTCCGTCAAATCTAACCTCCATACATGTACATTTGAACACTTTTGATATTTGTGCTTACTTTTGATTTATACTGTTTTGTGATAATGAGCAAAAGCTTGTGTTGTGTTTTTGAATTCTGTATGCTTCATGTTGTCATAATTTTTTGTTTAATGTATGTCTTGATTATTTTGTTGTGTTGCGTTGAGTTTTGAATTCTGTGCTTCATGTTGTCATAATGTTTGTTTAATGTATGTCTTGTGTTTTTGTGATTTGTTTGTTAAGTTTTGTTTTGTGTTCTGTTTTTGTATCCATGTTTTCTTTTTTCATAATGTGTTTTGTTTCTTATTTTTGTTGTTTGTGTTACGTATATGTTGTCATAATTTTTGTTTTGTTTAATGTACATCTTGTGTTTTTATGGTTTGTGCTTGTTTTGTCAAGTTTTGTTTTGTTTTTTGTGTAGCCTTTGATTTTGTGTAATTCTCGTGTTGCTGTAATAGCATCGCTATGTAGTTTACAATTTTACAGTTTAGGCATTTATTTAACCGATGTTCTGAATCCAGAGCAATTTACAGCGAGCAAGAACATCACATAATACTTCACGTACATCACTTAATACATCAAATACATAAAAGGTTGCCAAGAATAATACGCTAGTCAATAACCTCAGTCTAACCGTGTAATATCTATGAAAAAGAAGGCACTGAGCAGCTCAGACAATTTAAGCCCTTAGTTTAATAACAGGGTGCAAGTAAAAAGTGACAATGTTCTGCATGTAACCGGTCCTGCTTCTGAGATACACCAGACTGACCAGACTGACCATAGGCTAGAGGGAAGGGTGGAACTCCCTTCTACATAGTGTAATATCTTGTAATCTTGTATACTACATATAATACTATCTAAATTACATAAGTTATGCCTTTTGAATATGCCTGTAAGATCATTGAGGCTCGGTTATGTGCTACGTCAAGTGCTATGGGCTAAGGGGGAGTGGAGTGTTTATGGGCTAAGTATGAAAGAGAGGGATTCCATCTATCTATGTGCACAGTTGCACGCGGGTGATTTTATCATGTATGGGGAGGGAAAATGTTATAGCTAGGTGAAAATAGTCAGGCTGCATTGTATAACTGATCTTCATGCTATACTGTAAGTCTGGACCTGTTCACCGATACAGTCAGCTGTATTTACAGCTGTTAATATTCAAGTCACCTATAACCAATGTTGTTCAAAGAAAACATATTCCCTAATGTCACTTGTCCAGTTGTGGTGTGTTTTAAGCTCTACTCTTAACACTTATGCCAATAGTACAGTATCCAAAATCACAGACAATATCCAGTCTAATGATATCGATATAATACTGATACCCTGCCCCCCCATGCACAGACAGGCCTAAGTAAGTAATTATTATTCTGTTGATTATATGACGTTATGCCCTGTGGAAGCCACTTTTTCTTTCTCACGTGGAATGTGTTCCACTCTGGGGTGCACTCAGCGCACCATGGCAGTTTGCATGACAGACTCCGCACTGGCAGGAGAAGGAGACGGTTCCTTTGGATTAGATTACGCAATATGGGTAACTACTACTCACACATTGAGAACACAGTAGCTATGAGAGATAACTATAAGAGTCGCATTACAAGTTATAGAAAAAAGTAGTTTCGGTATGTAAAGTATGTAGGCTTAATGTACTTGGGGCGCTAGTTCCAACACTGCCTATAACACAATCATTGATGTCATGTGATGAATATTACCCATTGAAGAAAACTGTCTAGATGTAAAGCTTGAGGAGTGATATAGCCATGGATCATAACGGTGGGCTTATTTAAAAAATATCATGATCGTTATTCCAAACATTTCTACAAACGCCGTAACTACAAAAATGACAGAATAACTTTGCAATATTTGAACTTTTGTGGTACCATTTGATTTTCCTTTTACAACTCTCAAGTCCATTTGGTTACCACCTCTCCATGATTTAGCTGCAGGGGATCACCTCACCCACCCACTCAAGGACCCCCCGATGGCCCCCGGCCTACTGTTTGAAAACCACTGCACTATGGGGGCTGAAATCACATCAGGTCATAAGTGGTATTACAGTGTAATCATCTCTATAGATATTGGCCACTATGGGGTATCATTAACTTTCACTATAATTGAAAACATAAACTTATATTTCCCACACAAAGAGTAGAACTCGGGCCTCATGGTTGGAATCCATGTACTAACTATAACTATATACAACTTGGTCATATGCTGCATGAAAGTAATAATCACTACTTGAACTGGTCCCAATGATCATAACCATATTGTACAAATGTACAATCCGCAAATCTTGGACAAATACACAACTTCAAGGGTACATGTTAAGAGCATCAACACGTTTGGAGGGTAACAATAATAGCAGAAAATATTGGTCCCCTAATGTCACAGGATCTGTATACATACACAGGTTAGCTCAGAGCCTACACAACTCAATAGAATCTATACACCTAATATCTAGCCAACATTGTACAAACCTTTTCCTATTTCTTTATTTTTTCATTATAAGTTTTGCTTAAATTCATTTTCTTTTTTAAATTTGCATAATTTATTCATACTTTTTATTTTTCCCTACCTGTACTCAATAGTGTACACCTACTGTACACCCATTACTCCAACGTATATATGTGCCTGGAAATTGCAATGCTAGGGCTAAACCAACACACAAGCTGTGTGTTTTTCCTGTCAGCTGTCACCTGTCACCTGGCACCTGTCACCTGGCACCTGTCACCTGTCACCTGGCACTTTCAACGAGAAGGGGACCCCCACCCCCCGGTTTTAACTATATCTAATTAACACATTAACACAACAAACAGATGTTTTGAGGAGGGGGGAGGGGTTTACAACTGCCAGCTGGCACTTCAAAAAGATAAGGGACCCCCCAATCTGCCAGCTGGCCCTTCAAAGAGAATGGCCCCCACCCCCGATTACAACTGCCACCTGGCACTTCTAAAAGATAAGGGATCCCCCACCCCTCACCCACACACAGTGGTTCATCTAAAAATTCTATTGTTCTATTTCACACCTGGAGACGCCATGTTTGTCTGTCTGAGGGACAACCCCCCCCCCCCTTCCTGAAAACACGCAGGCAGGGGACAGAGAGAGAGAGAGGGAGGGAGAGATATGGCAGACTTAAACATTTAATGATATAAAACACTTAAGCTCTTAATCCAGAGCGATTTATAATAAGCAATAACAAAAAGCATGGCATACATCACAACATAAACATTAAGGTATGCATGGAATTTAGGGAATGCGTGGAATTTTATAATTATTATTATGCTAATTATATTTATGATTTTATGAGTTATGGGTTTATGAGTTATGGAATGTATGGAATGTATGGAATGTATGAATAAATTAACATAAATTAACATAAATTACTCACTAGCGCCCCCAGTGGCCAAAATGTGTAAGGTACAGCCCTATATATAGACTACTCATATTAAACCGGTACGTGGGTCTTTGAAATAAAAAAGGTCATCGTTTCTTCCAAGTTTGTTCCACACACACACTCACGTGCGCGCACGCACACGCACACGCACGCGCACACGCACACACACACACAACACACACACACACACACACACACACACACACACAGAGAGTCCATTTGTTTTAACAGCTGGAGTTCTGTTGCCTCCGACAAGACCTTTAATGCATGTTTATCTTGTGAATATTAATTCATAGCGTGCGTGCGTGCGCGCGTGCGTGCGTGCGTGCGTGCGTGTGTGCGTGCGTGCGTGCGTGCGTGCCCACAGAGAGGATGAGATAAGGGTGTTGACATATGCAGAACAATAATAGATATAACGTTATAATCTGATATGGAACGGAAGTACATTATTATTATCGTATGGAGAGAGAGAGAGAGAGAGAGAGAGACAGAGAGAGAGAGAGAGAGAGAGAGAGAGAGAGAGAGAGAGAGAGAGAGAGAGAGAGAGAGAGAGAGAGAGAGAGAGAGAGAGAGAGATAGAGAGAGAGAGAGAGAGAGAGAGAGAGAGAGAGAGAGAGAGAGAGAGAGAGAGAGAGAGAGAGGTAGTGTTAGTGCTTTCATCTTGTGATTCTATTCATGCCAACATCGTTTGGTTCTGTGAAATCAACTCAGGTCTCAATGTCTCACTTAGTTTTATTTTATTTTTTATTTAACCTTTATTTAACCAGTAAAAACACAGTGAGTCTCTTTTGCAAGTGGAAACTGGCCAAGAGGCAGAAACTGTGGCAGTCTGTGAGATTTCTTCTTCTCCTCCTCCGTCAAACGACCGTTTGCTCCGCGTTGTTAAACTCATCACTTCAATCACGCGTCTCACAGTGTTGTGTGTTGTTAAACTCATCACTTCAGGATTTCCTCATTTCAGGGGAAAGGCCATGGCTTATTTGGTGTTGGTACATTTTGTTTTGAGGTCACATGAAGCCAAAATGCCAGGGTATAGGAAGGCCAAAAACAAAACAACGATTTGAAGTTCAAACGTATTTACAAATTAAATAAATTCTCCATTCACTGTCAAAGGGAATTTAATCTTTGTGTAGTACGAAAACAGCCGATGTGCTCGTCTACATATGACCATAGGCGGATCTAGAAATTATGGGCCCCTGGGCCACCATCATGCAAAAGGCCCCCCCACCCCCCGGAGCCTTTTTCTTCTCGGCATACTGTCTGTACACGTGTACGCATAACAATTATGACATATATATAGACATATATTCAGAATGTACAGCAAGGGATTGCTTAAAAATAATAAACTGCCAAAAACTAAGCCAAATAAATGCCAACTGAGGGTTTAAACACTTGCAGTAATGTACCGTATCATGATGGTTTAGGACTTTTGGGGTTATTTTATTGACACAAATGAATAAGCCCATTGTTAATAACAGTGACAAGAACCGTGTGTGTCACTGTTATTCACTGTTACCCCCTTGTTGGGGGGCCCCTGAGCTTGAGCCTCTTCGCGGTCACGCAGGCGCTCAAGCTCAGGGGCCCCCCTAGCTCAGGGGCCCCTGGGCCTGGGCCCAACAGGCCCGTTGGATAATCCATATGACTTATATGCTCCATTCATTGTCAATGGCATTTAATGTTTGTGTTAGGACAAAACTCTACACTATAGCTGAATATAGGAGGGGCTATATCACTGCGTGAAAAGAGTTAACGGGCAATTATGGGCACTAGATTTGCCCGTAAACCTCAAGTTTAGCAGCATATACAGTAATATACGGTAATAGTTTGTTGGAAAGTTTAACGGGAGTTTCCTGTAATATACACATCCGTATTCCATGCTTTTTTGCGCAGGGCTAGCACCTCTCAAAAACATTAATAATAATTTAATACTACAGAGCAATGGCAAACGAGGATAAAAAACAAAAATGTGTCTATACTGTATACAGTCAAACAGTGTGTCTGTCATACGAGTATCACAAATGAAGAGGAAAACTAACTATATTCAATAAATGGTAAATGGTGCATTTATATAGCGCCTTTATCCAAGGCGCTTTAAATAGATTACATTCACCCATTCACACACACATTCATACACTGATGGCGGCGGAAACCATACAAGGCACCAACCAGCACATCAGGAGCAATTAGGGGTTCAGTGTCTTGCTCAAGGACACTTCGACACTAACTCTGGGGGAGCCCAGGTTTGAACTGGCAACCTGGCTGTTACCATCCAGTCACTCTACCCGAGCCACCGCCACCGCCGTCAATAGATACAATCTAGACTAAAATGTTATAAATGACTAATGGAGAAGAGATCCAGTAGAACTAAAACTAGTGGAGGAGAGATCCAGGAGAACTAAGACTAGTGGAGGAGAGATCCAGGAGAACTAAGACTAGTGGAGGAGAGATCCAGTAGAACTAAAACTAGTGGAGGAGAGATCCAGGAGAACTAAGACTAGTGGAGGAGAGATCCAGTAGAACTAAAACTAGTGGAGGAGAGATCCAGGAGAACGAAGACTAGTGGAGGAGAGATCCAGTAGAACTAAGACTAGTGGAGAAGAGATCCAGTAGAACTAAAACTAGTGGAGGAGAGATCCAGTAGAACTAAAACTAGTGGAGGAGAGATCCAGGAGAACTAAGACTAGTGGAGGAGAGATCCAGTAGAACTAAAACTAGTGGAGGAGAGATCCAGTAGAACTAAAACTAGTGGAGGAGAGATCCAGGAGAACTAAGACTATGGAGGAGAGATCCAGGAGAACTAAGACTAGTGGAGGAGAGATCCAGGAGAACTAAGACTAGTGGAGGAGAGATCCAGGAGAACTAAGACTAGTGGAGGAGAGATCCAGGAGAACTAAGACTAGTGGAGGAGAGATCCAGGAGAACTAAAACTAGTGGAGGAGAGATCCAGGAGAACTAAGACTAGTGGAGGAGAGATCCAGGAGAACTAAGACTAGTGGAGGAGAGATCCAGGAGAACTAAGACTAGTGGAGGAGAGATCCAGGAGAACTAAGACTAGTGGAGGAGAGATCCAGGAGAACTAAAACTAGTGGAGGAGAGATCCAGGAGAACTAAAACTAGTGGAGGAGAGATCCAGGAGAACTAAAACTAGTGGAGGAGAGATCCAGGAGAACTAAGACTAGTGGAGGAGAGATCCAGGAGAACTAAGACTAGTGGAGGAGAGATCCAGGAGAACTAAGACTAGTGGAGGAGAGATCCAGGAGAACTAAGACTAGTGGAGGAGAGATCCAGGAGAACTAAGACTAGTGGAGGAGAGATCCAGGAGAACTAAGACTAGTGGAGGAGAGATCCAGGAGAACTAAAACTAGTGGAGGAGAGATCCAGGAGAACTAAGACTAGTGGAGGAGAGATCCAGGAGAACCTAAGACTAGTGGAGGAGAGATCCAGTAGAACTAAAACTAGTGGAGGAGAGATCCAGGAGAACTAAGACTAGTGGAGGAGAGATCCAGTAGAACTAAGACTAGTGGAGGAGAGATCCAGTAGAACTAAGACTAGTGGAGGAGAGATCCAGTAGAACTAAGACTAGTGGAGGAGAGATCCAGTAGAACTAAGACTAGTGGAGGAGAGATCCAGTAGAACTAAGACTAGTGGAGGAGAGATCCAGTAGAACTAAGACTAGTGGAGGAGAGATCCAGTAGAACTAAGACTAGTGGAGGAGAGATCCAGGAGAACGAAGACTAGTGGAGGAGAGATCCAGTAGAACTAAGACTAGTGGAGGAGAGATCCAGTAGAACTAAAACTAGTGGAGGAGAGATCCAGGAGAACGAAGACTAGTGGAGGAGAGATCCAGTAGAACTAAAACTAGTGGAGGAGAGATCCAGTAGAACTAAAACTAGTGGAGGAGAGATCCAGTAGAACTAAAACTAGTGGAGGAGAGATCCAGTAGAACTAAAACTAGTGGAGGAGAGATCCAGGAGAACTAAGACTAGTGGAGGAGAGATCCAGGAGAACTAAGACTAGTGGAGGAGAGATCCAGGAGAACTAAGACTAGTGGAGGAGAGATCCAGTAGAACTAAAACTAGTGGAGGAGAGATCCAGTAGAACTAAAACTAGTGGAGGAGAGATCCAGGAGAACTAAGACTAGTGGAGGAGAGATCCAGGAGAACTAAGACTAGTGGAGGAGAGATCCAGGAGAACTAAGACTAGTGGAGGAGAGATCCAGGAGAACTAAGACTAGTGGAGGAGAGATCCAGGAGAACTAAGACTAGTGGAGGAGAGATCCAGGAGAACTAAGACTAGTGGAGGAGAGATCCAGTAGAACTAAGACTAGTGGAGGAGAGATCCAGTAGAACTAAAACTAGTGGAGGAGAGATCCAGGAGAACGAAGACTAGTGGAGGAGAGATCCAGTAGAACTAAAACTAGTGGAGGAGAGATCCAGGAGAACTAAGACTAGTGGAGGAGAGATCCAGGAGAACTAAGACTAGTGGAGGAGAGATCCAGGAGAACTAAGACTAGTGGAGGAGAGATCCAGTAGAACTAAAACTAGTGGAGGAGAGATCCAGGAGAACTAAAACTAGTGGAGGAGAGATCCAGGAGAACTAAAACTAGTGGAGGAGAGATCCAGGAGAACTAAGACTAGTGGAGGAGAGATCCAGGAGAACTAAAACTAGTGGAGGAGAGATCCAGGAGAACTAAGACTAGTGGAGGAGAGATCCAGGAGAACTAAGACTAGTGGAGGAGAGATCCAGGAGAACTAAAACTAGTGGAGGAGAGATCCAGGAGAACTAAGACTAGTGGAGGAGAGATCCAGGAGAACTAAGACTAGTGGAGGAGAGATCCAGGAGAACTAAGACTAGTGGAGGAGAGATCCAGTAGAACTAAAAGACAAGTCATTTTCTGAAAATAGCTTTAGCTGAAAAATGCTATTTTCAGCATGCCAGCCATTATGACGTCTTCAAGGCCAGCCTAAATAAATTTTGTCACGGTCTGTGACATGTGTTATGTTTTTCTAGTGTTCCTTGTTCTTGGTTTTGGTTTTACTTTACACTTATTTTGCAGTCTGTTAGTGTTTCCTGTGTTTCCTGTGTTTCCACCTTGTCTTTTAGCCAATCATTGTGTTGATTATCTGTTGTTCACCTGTGTCTTTGTGTATTTATACTCATAGATATATATAAACTCTAGATAGATCACCCGCGCTGTTGGCCAATGGAGAGCAACGTCGTTACGTGGCGGCCATCTTACCTCGGGCCACATAACATTGTGTCTATGGGGCATGTACTCTTAAATGACCATAACTTGCTCAATTTTCAACCGATTTTCAAACGGTTTGGTTTGTTATAAACGTCAGAGACGTCTGCATACTTATATGCTTTTATACGACGTTCATATTAAAAAATAAGCAGTTAAGCATCCTGAATCATAGCCACGTTGACAACGTTTGTAATAAACCAACCCGTTTGTAAATCCGTCAAGATTTGAGCGAGTTATGACTGTTTCTGTTTGAGCTGCCATTGAACATACTGTACTGTAGCCCCGAAGTAAGATGGCTGCCGGGTGAACGACGTCAGAAACTCCGCCTTGAGCCATCTAGAGTTTATATATATCTATGTTTATACTCCCCTGGTTTTTCATTTCCTTTGTCAGATCATTGTTTTATGTCACTTGTGTTCGCTCACTTCCCAGGCTATTTCTAGTTCATGTTTGCCTCGTGTTCCTGCTGTTCTTGGATTTTGGTCCTGACCGTCCTGCACTTGGGTCCGAAAACCTCCTGCCTCGTATTGTGACACATTTTAGTCGACAAAATCAACTGTAGACGCTAAACTAAAAGATTCAGATAAAATATATACTAAAATATGACTAAAACTATAAATCTAAATTTGCTGTCGAAATCAACACTGCTTTGTTTCCCTCCCTTCATCATCTGATTTGTTTTCCCTCTTCAACCTCAATCACTCTATCTCCTTCGCACGCACGCACACGTGCACACACACGCACGCACGTGCACACACACACACACACACACACACACACACACACACACACACACAGCTATTCTCCCTAGTGAAAAACACTTGTGATTAGCAGCTGTCTCAGGCCACAAGTGGACACATGGACAGTGCACCCCCCCCCCCCCCCCCCCCCCCACACACACACACACACACACACACACACATGCACACACACACACACTTTTGAGGGCCTGGGCGCACGTGAGCCGTCATCTGTCGGCTGGCTTAACTCTCTCAACTTCAAGTATGTTTATGCAAGTGTTGGAGAGTCCCATGTGTCACTGGACTCTCCTCTCTGCGTGCGTGCGTGCGTGCGTGCGTGCGTGCGTGCGTGCGTGCGTGCCGTTTTCTTTTTTTGTGTGGACAACTGACACTTGTTTTCAGTAACAAAAGAGAAGAATTAGCAAGAAGGCTAGACGGTGAAAAGAACCGTATATTGAGGAAAACTATAGTATTTCCAGAAAGAATGCAGGAAAATGCTGCAGGTGCAAAATGCGGCTCACCGGCACACAAAAGACGCGAGCAAATAACCCCAGTTTTAGCTGCACTGCACTGGCTCCCTGTCACTTTTAGGATAGATTTTAAGATCATTGTATTAACTTATAAATCCCTGCACGGCCTGGCCCCTTTATATTTGTCAGAACTCTAAGGCCCAATCCCAATCGCCTCCCTCAAGCCCTGAGCCCTCATTGACTTTAGTGACGTCAGCTGTAAACTGCTTGAGGGTGAGAGGCTGCAAGGGCTCCAAATTGTTGTGAAAGGAATGGGACAGCACTTTGAAGATGAGTCCGCCATTCATGACACTTTGCATCACTTTATACAAACTGTCCTTATTCACAGCCAGTGCCTATACATGCTTGGCCTTTTATACATGTCTATCATGTCTATTTTAGTATTTAAGCTGATCGTTTTGTTATTAGTTTCATAAATACACTTTCCTGTGTGATAGGGGTTGTAATATTCATATATAATAATATTCATTATAAATTGCATTTCCATATTATTTTACTTTGCTCATTAGTCATTTCTCATAATGTTTCCCTTATTATTATTGATATTAAATATATAGCCTATCCTTCCATTCCGTCTCCCTTTGAGAACAGTGAGAAAGCACCATTGTGTTTGTTGACATTCTAACCACAATACATAACTAATTTGCATACTTAAATGATTGACGTTCGGAGGATCTCCCTCATTCCCCTGGTATCGCTATGAACTGTGGGTAATTTATTTGCCAAAGTCAGCCTAAAGTCAGCATCGATGCTCACTTTGGCAAAGGGTGCATAAAGGGGCGGGGCTGAGCCCTCACTGACTTAACGATTTCAAATGGGACATCCCTCAAGCCCTCGCAGACTTCACATGAATGCGCAGCTAAGTCAGTGAGGGCTCATTGAGTCAGCAAGGGAGTGGATTGGGATTGGGCCCAAAGACCTCTATACACCCCACAAGGGCACTGAGGTCAGCTGACAAACTGCTCTTGAAGGTTCACGGAACGATCCTAAGGAGTATAGGGAGGGGCTGCTGCCCCTATAGGCTCTGGAACAGCCTGCCCTTTTATATAGGGAGGGGCTGCTGCCCCTATAGGCTCTGGAACAGCCTGCCCTTTTATATAGGGAGGGGCTGCTGCCCCTATAGGCTCTGGAACAGCCTGCCCTTTTATATAGGGAGGGGCTGCTGCCCCTATAGGCTCTGGAACAGCCTGCCCTTTTATATAGGGAGGGGCTGCTGCCCCTAGAGGCTCTGGAACAGCCTGCCCTTTTATATAAAATAAAAAAATGCAAAATCTGTTGGGTCTTTTAAATCACTTCTCAAAATAGACTTTTATTCTTTACCATAACCATATAGACCATGTGACAGAGACCATGTGACAGAGACCATGTGACAACCATATATACCATGTGACAGAGACCATGTGACAACCATATATACCATGTGACAGAGACCTAGTGACAGAGACCATGTGACAACCATAAAGACCATGTGAGAGAGACCATGTGACAACCATATATACCATGTGACAGAGACCATGTGACAGAGACCATGTGACAACCATATAGACCATGTGACAGAGACCATGTGACAGACCATGTGACAACCATATATACCATGTGACAGAGACCATGTGACAGAGACCATGTGACAACCATATAGACCATGTGACAGATACCTTGTGACAGAGACCATGTGACAACCATATATACCATGTGACAACCATATAGACCATGTGACAGATACCTTGTGACAGAGACCATGTGACAACCATATATACCATGTGACAACCATATAGACCATGTGACAGAGACCATGTAACAGAGACCATGTGACAACCATATAGACCATGTGACAGAGACCATGTGACAACCATATACACCATGTGACAGAGACCATGTGAAAACCATATAGACCATGTGACAGAGACCATGTGACAACCATATAGACCATGTGACAGAGACCATGTGACAACCATATAGACCATGTGACAGATACCATGTAACAGAGACCATGTGACAACCATATAGACCATGTGACAGAGACCATGTGACAACCATATACACCATGTGACAGAGACCATGTGAAAACCATATAGACCATGTGACAGAGACCATGTGACAACCATATAGACCATGTGACAGAGACCATGTGACAACCATATATGTAGACCATGTGACAGAGACCATGTGACAGAGACCATGCAGTGCGCCGTGGGAAAAGTACTCACATGTTTTTACTGAAGTAAAAGTATCGATACTGCAACGTAGAAATACTCACAACTTTCACAAGTAATAGTCTGGTATTCAAAACAGTAAAAGTACAAAAGTATTGGTGTCAAAATGTACTTAAAGTAGAAAGTTCACTCATTACGCAGTTTCACAAGTTTTCGAATGTGTTATACAATGTATAAAATATCTTTGAAGATAGCAGATCTACAAGCTCACAATGGGTCGCATCGTGACACATTGTTACTTTGTAAATCTGCTATTTTTTCAAAATATCTAAATGTATCTAGGGCATTAATGTAGGCTATATGTTTGGCAATAATAAATATAAATATACAAGTAACTCAAGTTTACATGTAGTGGACACGCACGCATGCACGCGCACACGTGTGCGCACACACACACACACACACACACACACACACACACACACACACACACGCATGTGACCTTGAAAATGTCCTATACACTAAAAGGAACGACTGCGTCCATTCACTCCGTTTTGGACCAATCACAGCGCTGCATGGCAAAGCGTTGTCGTGGCAACATGTAAAGTGTGGCCCTTGTCCCTGGAGGTGTCACGTTGTCACGGACAGGCTGTTGTCATCAAACCCTGTATGCACTCAAGACACGGTGGGCACACACACACACACACACACACACACACACACACACACACACACACACACACACACACACACACACACACACACACACACACACACACACACACACACACACACACACACACAGAGCTCTGTAGAGCCTGCAGGCAGATCACACGCCCAAGGCCAGGTCAACGGCACACTGCCAAGGTACAACTGTACAACTGGTGTGTGTGTTTGTGTGTGTGTGTGTGTGTGTGTGTGTGTGTGTGTGTGTGTGTGTGTGTGTGTGTGTGTGTGTGTGTGTGTGTGTGTGTGTGTGTGTGTGTGTGTGTGTGTTCACATTCCTCCCTAACACTGAGATGTTTTACATGGCCTCCCTATAACTGTAAAGCCAGCGGCATATAGATGGTGTGACATATGAGACCCTTAAAACCACGCAGTCATATGTCAGATTGTATCTTTAATGTCTGTATAGAGAATAGAAGAGTACCAGATTCATGGAAGGGAGCTTTAATCCATCCCGCATCCCCAAAAAAGGAAATATCCCTGAGGATTTAACAACATGGAGAGATATATCTCTCCTACCTACCATTTATAAGGTTTTTCATGAAGTGCATATACTCGCCAGAGTCCTTCCATGGCTTGTGGATGCTAACATCTTGTCCACCAAGCAGAAGGCCTATAAGGACCGTTACTGTTTCTACTATACATTAACGACATGAGTGAAATTGTTCAAATTGTTCCTGTTTGCCGACGACTCAGCACTCCTGATAAAAAGCAGGTTGAAGAGCAGGTTGGAGAAGACAAAAAGCAGGTTGAAGAGGCTCTCGGGAGTCGGTACAGAACTCATGAAAATCCGAACTTGGCTTACCGGATAACAAACTCTCATTGCATCTTTGTAAAACGGAATCCATCCTTTTCGGGTCCAACCGTTCCCTTAGTAGGATTAATGTACATGATGTTAAGGTCCAAGTTGACAACATAGTAATCTCTAAGCAAAGAAGAGGTTACATATCTAGGATGTATCCTTGACAATAAAGCTGACAGGTGAAAGCATGGCAACAAGGGCGATCAAAAGAGTAAATCAAAGGACAAGATTCCTGGGCAGAATTTCCTCTTTTGTTAACAAAATAAGGGCTCTCAGGACTTTAGCTGGAGCACTCATACTGCCCATTTTTGACTATGCTTGCACATCCCGGGTTATCTAACATCTCAAAGGCACAGAAGAATAAGCTCCAAATCTCCCAAACCAAAATAATTCTAGGCCTGGGACCAATGACCCACATATATGCAGAGCATCTGGCTGGCTCCGGGTAGAAGACAGGGTCAAACAATTGAAAATGGGTCTGACATTCAAAATTGTACATGCAACTATGCCCTCCATGCCCTCAGTGCCCATTTACTTGACTGATTACTTTAAAAAAAGGGAGCGACACCCACAGCAACAACACTAGAGGTAGTGTAAACAATGATCTGGTGCCAACCACTTACAAAACAAATATGGGTAAATTCACCTTCCGCAGCATTGCTATTCAGGTGTGGAATGCCCTGCACCCTTCCCTTAAAACAAGCAAATCACTGGCCTCCTTTAAAACAGACCTACTGTACAAGTTCACCTGTCAGCAGGTCAGAGGGAGAGGAGGTGACTAATTACTGTTTTAGATTCTTGTTCATATGTGTGTGAGTGCATGGGACCCGAATGGAAACAAGACCGCAAGGTCTTTCTTCGGAAATCCCTTTGGACCAAAATGCCTGATTTGCATTTGCATTTTTGCATTTTTCTTTTGTCTAATAAAATATTCAATCAAAAACACTGGACTGGAGTAAAACTCCAAGGGAAACTTGCATGTCTTCCCTATGCTGATCACACTCTTTCCTGAAGAAAACTGCACTGCACTGCAATGAGGACATTATCACATTCACAGTTAAAGCAAGACTACAAGTCCTTCCCACCAGACTCAATCTCTCCATCTGGTTCCCCACCACCCAGGTCCCTCATTGCTTGCACCATACCACAGAACAGATGACTGAAACACTGTCACACATCTTGAATGGCTGTTATGCATACCAAGGAATGTACACAGCACACCATGATAGAATAGTGGAAGTCATAGCAAAGTCAAGCAAAATATCATGCATCTTCAGTGAGAATGTACAAACATTCCTGTGTCGTTCCATCCATGTTTCAACTCTGTGATAACCCAGACATATTTACATATTTGACAGCTAATACACCAGATGTTGTTGTGGTTGATGAAGAGTCCAGGGAGGTGTCTGTATTAGAGATAGCCTGCACCTTTGACCACAGCCTAGAGGAAGCCTTTATGACCAAAGTCATTAAATACCAACCGCTTCTAAATACCATCTGGGCTATAGGTGCAGACTATTTGTGTTTATATTCGGCAGCCTAGGGCAGGGGTTCTCAACGTTTTTGGCCGGGGACCCCCGGAAATGCTTTGGCAATGTCTCGGGACCCCCGCCCCGCCCCCTCCCGACCCCCAATATAAATTGACTGCTACAATAACCATAAACCATTTTGGGCGGGAACCCCTTTTGGTGTTTTAAGCATTGTTATAATTTAGCTATTGAAAAATAGCAGATCTACAAGCTCATAGCGCTTGTAGGTCTGCTATTTTTGAAAAATCGTGAAAATAAATCTTTTTTTTGTTTTTGTTTTTTTGAAAATAATTTGGGGACCCTCTAAAATAATTTGGCGACCCCCCGAGGGGTCGCGACCCACGGGTTGAGAACCCCTGGCCTAGGGCATACCCACAGACTGGTTGTTAGAGGGTTCCAACAACTTGGGATGCCCAAAAAGGAGGCAAAAAGGCTGGCAAAGTATTGTGGTGTCTCTGCTATAATTGGTATAGCCGCCACATATGGCGCGGAGACGCTGCTACTTATACCCATAGATATATGCTGCGTGACATGCCTGTTGTAACATGAAGACACATGCCATGATTTTGTAAGTGTAAACTTTACTGCACCTTTACTATTTGTGTCCTTGTATGCATCTCCTTTGTGTGGACATAAATAAATGGTTAAAATGTGAGAAACAGAACAGTTCAGTAGATCAGGGGTTCTCAACGTTTTTGGCCGGGGACCCCCGGAAATGCTTTGGCAATGTCTCGGGACCCCCGCCCCGCCCCCTCCCGACCCCCAATATAAATTGACTGCTACAATAACCTTAAACCATTTTGGGCGGGAACCCCTTTTGGTGTTTTAAGCATTGTTATAATTTAGCTATTTAAAAATAGCAGATCTACAAGCTCATAGCGCGCCACCGAGTGGCGCGCTACGAGCTTGTAGGTCTGCTATTTTTGAAAAATCGTGATTTAAAAAAAAAAAAAAAAAAATCTTTTTTTTTTTTTTTTTTTTGAAAACAATTTGGGGACCCCCTAAAATAATTTGGCGACCCCCCCGAGGGGTCGCGACCCACGGGTTGAGAACCCCTGCAGTAGATTGTCAGTGCGTTGTCAGAAACAGAACAATTCAGTAGATTGTCAGTGCGTTGTCAGAAACAGAACAATTCAGTAGATTGTCAGTGTGTTGTCAGAAACCGAACAGTTCAGTAGATTGTCAGTGTGTTGTCAGAAACAGAACAATTCAGTAGATTGTCAGTGTGTTGTCAGAAACCGAACAGTTCAGTAGATTGTTAGTGCGTTGTCAGAAACAGAACAATTCAGTAGATTGTCAGTGTGTTGTCAGAAACAGAACAATTCAGTAGATTGTCAGTGCGTTGTCAGAAACAGAACAATTCAGTAGATTGTCAGTGCGTTGTCAGAAACAGAACAATTTAGTAGATTGTCAGTGCGTTGTCAGAAACAAAACAATTCAGTAGATTGTCAGTGTGTTGTCAGAAACCGAACAGTTCAGTAGATTGTCAGTGCGTTGTCAGAAACAGAACAATTTAGTAGATTGTCAGTGTGTTGTCAGAAACAGAACAATTCAGTAGATTGTCAGTGTGTTGTCAGAAACAGAACAATTCAGTAGATTGTCAGTGCGTTGTCAGAAACAGAACAATTCAGTAGATTGTCAGTGCGTTGTCAGAAACAGAACAATTCAGTAGATTGTCAGTGCGTTGTCAGAAACAGAACAGTTCAGTAGATTGTCAGTGCGTTGTCAGAAACAGAACAATTCAGTAGATTGTCAGTGCGTTGTCAGAAACAGAACAATTCAGTAGATTGTCAGTGCGTTGTCAGAAACAGAACAGTTCAGTAGATTGTCAGTGCGTTGTCAGAAACAGAACAATTCAGTAGATTGTCAGTGCGTTGTCAGAAACAGAACAATTCAGTAGATTGTCAGTGCGTTGTCAGAAACAGAACAATTCAGTAGATTGTCAGTGTGTTGTCAGAAACAGAACAATTCAGTAGATTGTCAGTGCGTTGTCAGAAACAGAACAATTCAGTAGATTGTCAGTGCGTTGTCAGAAACAGAACAATTCAGTAGATTGTCAGTGCGTTGTCAGAAACAGAACAGTTCAGTAGATTGTCAGTGTGTTGTCAGAAACAGAACAGTTCAGTAGATTGTCAGTGCGTTGTCAGAAACCGAACAGTTCAGTAGATTGTCAGTGCGTTGTCAGAAACAGAAC
This sequence comes from Electrona antarctica, assembly GCF_951216825.1. Classification (NCBI taxonomy): domain Eukaryota; kingdom Metazoa; phylum Chordata; class Actinopteri; order Myctophiformes; family Myctophidae; genus Electrona; species Electrona antarctica. The sequence continues at coordinate 50,839,563 of NC_136792.1, read as the reverse complement.
AATTTAGTAGATTGTCAGTGTGTTGTCAGAAACAGAACAATTTAGTAGATTGTCAGTGCATTGTCAGAAACAGAACAATTCAGTAGATTGTCAGTGCGTTGTCAGAAACAGAACAATTCAGTAGATTGTCAGTGTGTTGTCAGAAACAGAACAATTCAGTAGATTGTCAGTGCGTTGTCAGAAACAGAACAATTCAGTAGATTGTCAGTGCGTTGTCAGAAACAGAACAGTTCAGTAGATTGTCAGTGTGTTGTCAGAAACAGAACAGTTCAGTAGATTGTCAGTGCGTTGTCAGAAACCGAACAGTTCAGTAGATTGTCAGTGCGTTGTCAGAAACAGAACAGTTCAGTAGATTGTCAGTGCGTTGTCAGAAACCGAACAGTTCAGTAGATTGTCAGTGCGTTGTCAGAAACAGAACAATTTAGTAGATTGTCAGTGCGTTGTCAGAAACAGAACAATTTAGTAGATTGTCAGTGCGTTGTCAGAAACAGAACAATTTAGTAGATTGTCAGTGCGTTGTCAGAAACAGAACAATTCAGTAGATTGTCAGTGCGTTGTCAGAAACAGAACAATTTAGTAGATTGTCAGTGCGTTGTCAGAAACAGAACAATTTAGTAGATTGTCAGTGCGTTGTCAGAAACAAAACAATTCAGTAGATTGTCAGTGTGTTGTCAGAAACAGAACAATTCAGTAGATTGTCAGTGCGTTGTCAGAAACAGAACAATTTAGTAGATTGTCAGTGCGTTGTCAGAAACAGAACAATTCAGTAGATTGTCAGTGCGTTGTCAGAAACAGAACAATTCAGTAGATTGTCAGTGTGTTGTCAGAAACTGAACAGTTCAGTAGATTGTCAGTGCGTTGTCAGAAACAGAACAATTCAGTAGATTATCAGTGTGTTGTCAGAAACAGAACAATTCAGTAGATTGTCAGTGCGTTGTCAGAAACAAAACAATTCAGTAGATTGTCAGTGCGTTGTCAGAAACAGAACAATTCCCCCTGCCTAAATATCAATCTGACCTGGTCGCTTTTGTGACGCTTCTGGCAAGACGTCTTATTCTTATGCATTGGAAAAAAACATACCCCCCTTCACATTCCCGTTGGATATCTGACATACTATATTTTTTAAAATTGGAAAAAATTAAATATACATTGCGTGGCTCAATCTCCAAATTCAGTAGAGCATGGCAGCCTTTTCTATCTCATGTTGACCGTCTTACACTTGTGCCCCCGATTGAACCTGAATAGCTGTCGCCTGACTAGCCAACCTGTCTTGTCTGGATGATGTTTGTGACCAAGAACTGCTTTGTACATTGACTATATTGGAGTGGGGTTTTTATTTTTATTTTATTTTTATATATGTATATGTATGTTTTGTTTTGTTCTGAATGTTCTTTGGTTGTCTTGATTTGGAATTTGTGTGTTGTTTGTGTTTCAGTTTTTGTTGTATGTGTTACTCTGTTTGTATTTCTCAAGTTACTGCTATACTTGTAAAAAACAAAAAATGAATAAACAGAACATTAAAAAAAAAAAAAAAAGAAACAGAACAATTCAGTAGATTATCAGTGCATTGTCAGAAACAGAACATTTCAGTAGATTGTCAGTGCATTGTCAGACGGCCATATATGGTGGCGTGACTGACGGAGTGACGGACAGGTTTTGCAGGTTTTCACAGTAATCTGCAAGCAGTGTTCTTTTCCAACCACTTTCTCTCATGGTTGGATCATATCTGTCAATTAAACAGTATAATCATCCATATAATATGGATCATATCCATCATTTAACTCTATATACGACACAATAGTCCCGTGTTCATTTATTCATAGGACCTCGAGATGAGATGAGAGATCATGAGATATACTTTATTAATCCCAGAAGGGAAACTGAATCGTTACAACAGCATAATGTGACCTTAGAGTATATATTAATAGAGACGGCACCGGATTTCTCCTCCCATCCACTTGCTCAAAAGCGCATGAGGCGATTTCACTCCTCCTTCCGGGTAGGAACAGAGTGCATTCTGGGATGGATTGGGCCAAATCTGATTTGAGGCATTTTGTTCCAAAAATGTGTTTTGCAAAAATCCACCTGTTGGTGGCGCTTTAACAGGCCAATGTGGGATATATTCCTCAGCCTAGTAGGAAAGTCTGTGAAAGATTGACGTAAATTGCAAGGCTGCGTTCATGATTTGAGGCTTTTTGTTCAAAATGGGCCAATCCTGCAAACTTCGACAGCCAATATTAGCCAATTCGGATAGAATATGAAATATCGGACAGATCCGTCTTGAAACCGTGACTATAGAGATACTGTGTAACGATTTGCGGGATTTTTGGACAGAATCTGGAGGAGTAATAGCAAAAAATATGTTAGGTCGCCCCCCTGGTGGCACGATAACAGGCCGTTCTGGAAAATTTGGGGCAGGCAGAGGTTCATTGATGGCATCCAGGGAGTGTGTGAGCAAAACTTGGCACCGACTGGGTTAACGGTGCCGGAGATTAGCTGGTAACAGACGGACATGACGGACATACACACGGACGGAGTGCGAGACATACTCTCTCCCCATGCCTTCGGCCTGGTGGAGACAAAAATGTCTTTTTGACCTTAACCCATTTTGGACTGAGGTCGATTAAAAAAAAGGCTTCTAAATCCTAACATTTTTCTGAAAAACCCATGTTTCTATGTCAGTGGTGCTCAACCTTTTTCATGTCAAGGACCCCCAGAATTATCTCTATTGGGCCACGGACCCCCATCTCAAAATATGTAATTCCAGGGACCCCCCAGAAGCAAATATTTTAGTTAAAAATGTTCGCTCTGAAATATATATTCAATGATTTGCGCCACATTTTAACGATTTTTCAAAAATAGCAGATGGCGCGCTATGAGCTTGTAGATCTGCTATTTTTCAATAGCTAAATTATAACATAATGTTTAAAACACCAAAAGGGATTCCCGCCCAAAATGGATTAAGTCAGCTTTGTGTAGTAGCTGGCCTTACTTCAGTTCAGTCATGTTAATGTCCTTCCCTCCCTACATGCAGTGATGGCCGACGGCCGTCACCTCACGTCCTATATAGCGGAGGAGGCCAGGAGGAGGAGTCACATGGAGTCACCGCAAGACAAATCACACATTAGAACTTCTCCTCGTACAGCAATTATGTCCAATTTAATTTAACAACGCGCCGTCGTAACGAGCTCAGAGCCCTGACTCTCTTCTGGCTGCTATTGTTATCCTCATTTAATGGTGCTGACGCCTTCCCTTTGCTTTACGAGGCGACCGTCTCTCTCTCTCTCTCTCTGTCTCTCTCTGTCTCTCTGTCTCTCTCTCTCTCTCTCTCTCTCTCTCTGTCTCTCTCTCTCTCTCTCTCTCTCTGTCTCTCTCTCTCTCTCACTCTCTCTCTCTCTCTCTCTCTCTCTCTCTCTCTCTATCTCTCTATATCTCTATCTCCTCTCTCTGTTCTCAATGTTCTACATTGCCAAAGCATACATACAGCAAAACAAATGTCAACATTGCGCACACATAGAGACAACAACAAACATCCCAACAACAATGAACAATTAACAAGCAATACAGTAACAATGAAAATAAATTAACAAACGGAAACATAACAGCAACTTAATGACCCTGTTCAGCCAGATATACCTGTCTCTTCTGTCCACTGGCTGTCCTTTTAGTTCATGACAACGCCACACGTGATTTGCTGCCAAAAATGTGCATTTGGACTGTTCTCCCAGAACATATTGAAGTTATGGGAGTTATTAATGGTGGATTCAAATTCTTTATATTTTTCTTTAAATGTAGGGAAGAATGATTCTCTGATGTCTTTATATTTGTCACATTGTAACAGAAAGTGTAGCTCCGTCTCCACCTCCCCTTGAGAGCAGAGTGAACACACTCTGTCTTCTCTATAGGCAGCCAGGGGCCCGTTTCACGAAACTTGGATTAGAGATTAAACCGGGATTTAACAGATATCCTGGTTTATCTGGATCAGCGATTAACCGGTTTCATGAAAGCTGGTTAATCTTGCCAGATTAAGTTTGCAAGTTAACCTGGATATGTTGAGGCTTGATTCAGTTTTATGAAAGCAATGCCACACTAGTTACCATGGAAACTAATGTTGTGGATTTAGCCTGCTCCGGACCAGGCTAACAGCCAGGTTTAATCTAATCCTGATGTCTTTACTGTTCATTAAGCAGTCAATCTGATCACAAACCAATGATTTATTTCCACACTTATTCAATTATTATTATGGGTTTATGTTGCCTTGTTTTAATCAGTCTGCATTAAAGGACTAATTTAAGCACTATATACAAAATCAAAGAAACAAAATATATAGGCTGCACAACCTCATCATAACAGTTTGTGAGTTTGTAGATCAGCTGGTGAATGTTCCCCCAGATTAGATTTGCTGTGGTGCAAGTGGTAAAGAAGAATTCTTATATTTTATTATACATTTATTTTGTATATGTATGAGGAGTCCAAGCTGCTTCTTCTTATCACCTGACAGGAGGGGGGGGGGGGGGGGGGTAGCGTGTGGAAGGAACACGTTATTCCAACCAGTTCCTTTCCCCTCCATCAGGTGCCCCGGCTGGCCAGGGGGGGGTAGTTTATAGAAATTGTCAATATTTTTAGTCTCAGTTTTAGACATCATAGTTTTTTTTGGAAAAATGCTAGTTTCGTCATTCCAAAGTCTGGTGCAATGGTTCACGACCATTCCAGGTTTTCAAGTGAACATATTTTTCTTTTTTTCCCTCCAATTCAAACACTGCTCGAAGAGTAACCGTGAGCCACTAGTGTGACGTCACCGAGACACATTCATTGCATTTCAATAAAAATAAGAGGAAGTTTCTGTGTCGAGTCGCTCGTTAACATTGATTGAACTGTCCGGCGCGAGGATGGAAATATACGGCGTCTATTTCAGGAGGACGTCACAGAGAGAGAGAGAGAGAGAGAGAGAGAGAGAGACAGAGAGACAGAGAGACAGAGAGAGAGACAGACAGAGAGAGAGACAGTGACCGAGAGAGCAGGAGTCCCCTCAGTCAGCTGATTAGAATTAGAATGCTATTTGGCCCTCAACCGAGAATACACAGTGGCAAATGACCTGACCACTGTTACTGATCCAAAACTCAGTGAAGATGTTGACTATGTACACTACAGACTCAGTGACCACCGCCTGGCAGTAGAAACAGATGTTGACTACAGACTCAGTGACCACCGCCTGGCAGTAGAAACAGATGTTGACTACAGACTCAGTGACCACCGCCTGGCAGTAGAAACAGATGTTGACTATGTACAGACTCAGAGACCACCACCTGGCAGTAGAAACAGATGTTGACTATGTACAGACTCAGTGACCACCGCCTGGCAGTATAAACAGATGTTGACTATGTACAGACTCAGAGACCACCACCTGGCAGTAGAAACAGATGTTGACTATGTACAGACTCAGTGACCACGGCCTGGCAGTAGAAACAGATGTTGACTATGTACAGACTCAGTGACCACCACCTGTCAGTAGAAACAGATGTTGACTATGTACAGACTCAGTGACCACCACCTGGCAGTAGAAACAGATGTTGACTATGTACAGACTCAGTGACCACCACCTGGCAGTAGAAACAGATGTTGACCATGTACAGACTCAGTGACCACCACCTGGCAGTAGAAACAGATGTTGACTATGTACAGACTCAGTGACCACCACCTGGCAGTAGAAACAGATGTTGACTATGTACAGACTCAGTGACCACCGCCTGGCAATAGAAACATATGTTGACTATGTACAGACTCAGTGACCTGCACCGCCTGGCAGTAGAAACAGATGTTGACTATGTACAGACTCAGTGACCACCACCTGGCAGTAGAAACAGATGTTGACCATGTACAGACTCAGTGACCACCACCTGGCAGTAGAAACAGATGTTGACTATGTACAGACTCAGTGACCACCACCTGGCAGTAGAAACAGATGTTGACTATGTACAGACTCAGTGACCACGGCCTGGCAGTAGAAACAGATGTTGACTATGTACAGACTCAGTGACCACGGCCTGGCAGTAGAAACAGATGTTGACTATGTACAGACTCAGTGACCACCACCTGTCAGTAGAAACAGATGTTGACTATGTACAGACTCTGTGACCTGTCAGTGACCTGTCAGTAGAAACAGATGTTGACTATGTACAGACTCTGTGACCACCGCCTGTCAGTAGAAACAGATGTTGACTATGTACAGACTCAGTGACCTGCACCGCCTGGCAGTAGAAACAGATGTTGACTATGTACAGACTCAGTGACCACCGCCTGGCAGTAGAAACAGATGTTGACTATGTACAGACTCAGTGACCACCGCCTGTCAGTAGAAACAGATGTTGACTATGTACAGACTCAGTGACCTGCACCGCCTGTCAGTAGAAACAGATGTTGACTATGTACAGACTCAGTGACCTGCACCGCCAGTCAGTAGAAACAGATGTTGACTATGTACAGACTCAGTGACCACGGCCTGGCAGTAGAAACAGATGTTGACTATGTACAGACTCAGTGACCACGGCCTGGCAGTAGAAACAGATGTTGACTATGTACAGACTCAGTGACCACGGCCTGGCAGTAGAAACAGATGTTGACTATGTACAGACTCAGTGACCACCGCCTGGCAGTAGAAACAGATGTTGACTATGTACAGACTCAGTGACCACAGATGTTGACTATGTACAGACACAGTGACCACCACCTGGCAGTAGAAACAGATGTTGACTATGTAAAAATAAAAATAAATATATCCATTCATTGTCAATTGCATTTAATGTTTGTGTTATAGGGAAAAAACTACACTGAATATAACCTCAACGTTGGGATACAAAAGGTCGTGCATGGGATGAAAATGTCTAATTAAAACGTTCCATTGTGCATGTGGTGCAGTAATGGTTGCATTCTGCTGTGTCTGTGTCATTAGGGCTCGTAGTAAGTCTATTAGTGAAGCCATCAGGATGTCTGACCGTCTAGTGGACGATCAGGATGTCTTGTTATGACGTCATGTTTAAACAATCAAGACAAGAGGCGATCAAGAAGTAAATCTCATCGTCCATCATGTCCAACGTCAGATAAGCGGTTCCCAAAGTGGGGTCCACGGACCCCTAGGGGTACGCGACGCATAGCCAGGGGGTACCCGAAATAATAACATTAAAATTATGTTTATCTACGTGGTCATTTCTGCCAAGTTGCGCAATAAACGTATTTTTGTGTCGTTCATTGTGTTTCTCCCATGTTTGCTTTGGGCCAATAGCTGACATGATTACTACAACTACAACATCAGTCAACCTGTCGTGACCCCAAACAGTAACAGCAGGACGCATGCTGCAGAAACAACAAAAAGACTCAGGACACTTGAAAGGTTTCTGCGGCCGCTTCAGATGAGGGGGTACCTGGAAAAGTACCTGGTCCAAAAAGGTTTGGGAACCCCTGAGATACTGTATCTCTCTATCTTCAGGACTTTGTTTGCAGTCTCTTGTTATAAACCTTTTTGGTGCAAATAGCATCAATTCTCTCTCTCTCTCTCTCTCTCTCTCTCTCTCTCTCTCTCTCTCTCTCTCTCTCTCTCTGTTCACTTCGCTCCAATGGACGTGCACGCACGCACGCACGCACGCACGCACACACACACGCACGCACGCACGCACGCACGCACGCACGCACGCACAGTGCTGCTGCCTGTCTTTGTTGTCTTTCTTTATATCTCCCCCCCCCCTCTCTCTCTCTCTCTCTCTCTCTCTCTCTCTCTCTCTCTCATTGGATAAACGATGACAAATCTAATTAGTGCTCAATTTAAGCTAATTGGCACTGTGAGGACATCAGCAGCAAACAGACAGAGACGGACGGTCTCTTGAGTGTACAACAAACCCTGTACACTCTAGACACTGCCCCCGCTGCGACCCTTAGATCTCCATACATGGAGCTGAGTGTACAACAAACCCTGTACACTCTAGACCCTGCCCCCGCTGCGACCCTTAGATCTCCATATATGGAGCTGACCTGTTCTGACATTCCATATGATTGATCAGACCTCATCAAACCCTGTACACTCAATACACGGTGGGCACACGCACGCACGCACGCACGCACGCACGCACGCACGCACGCACGCACGCACACACGTACACACGCACACACGCACACACACACACACACACACACACACACACACACACACACACACACACACACACACACACACACACACACATACAGTTGGTTTATTGGTTAAAGAGATCCACTTATTATACCCAGTTGATCATATTATCTAAATCATTAATGTTAAATAAAGAGCCATTTATTTAAAGGCATAATGTGATTAAATACAAATTTATTATACATTTTGAATATATCAGGATATTGATTCATCCATGTTTAACCTTTAATCTATATGACCAAAGGATGACAAAAAATACACTGTATGCCCATATTTCCGTAACTGTGTTTTCCCAAAACAGCATCAAACGCTCCTCTGATATGAGCTGGTTGATAAGATATCTAAAAATTGACACTCAGATGTTAACCCATTTTGGGCGGGAACCCCTTTTGGTGTTTCAAGCATTCTGAATGAACTTGTAGGTCTGCTATTTTTGAAAAATCGTAAAAATGTGGCACAAATCTTTGAATAGGTATATATTCTTTCAGAGCGAACGTTTTTTTTTTATTTCGATGTCAGGCTTAAATGGTTAAGCAAGGAAAACGGAAGTATCAGAGGAGAGGTCAAGGGGCCTCTCTGCATCACGCAGTTCCATATTTTCTATATATGGTTCGTCTCATGCTTTGTCCTGCAGGACAACTCTCTGACTAAAATGACCATCGCATAACCCTGAGGAAAAGCAGAAGTATCGAGGGGAACATACGGAAATCGTCATCTGGAATCCACCTATTTGGCTTTATGTTAGAGGCCCGGAACTATTTAATCCATTTCATCCAGGGTGCCCATCATTTGTAGCGCACGGACCACTTTTACCGGCGCACCGGAAGCTGGTGTGCATGTCTGTGTAGCAGCTAACAATAGCCACACCACTCTATAGTCGATCGACAACAACGGGAGGTAATAATAAATCTATCACAACTAGCGACTGGACCGCTGAGCGCCGTCTAACACAGGATCTTTTTTCAGAATTGGACGGGATGATTTAGATCGGGAGTTATGATCGTTTTAAGATTTTCGTTTTCGTCAGCTAAACAGGCAGGGGAGATTTTCACTTTTTGACACGTCATCGGATCGGGCAACAAGCAATCCAAGGCTCTAGAGCGATGCGAACGGTTTTGTTATCATTAATCTCCGTCCTGTTTATCAATCTCCATGTTGGGCACTTGACCATGACCTTGAACTTGGACGGAGAACTCCGCCCTGGGCTTCCATGGTGTTAACATATAAAATGGGCAGGGAAAGCATTTGACCGGTGCGCAGACTTCACAAACTGTCACTTGGTGATTGTACTTAAATCTGCAAGGGATATAATTCATTCTATTATTCAAACTGTAATACTTTTAACTTTATGCAATTTGATTAAATACATGTTAAATCGTTAATACCTTTGTCCGTTCTTAACTTCACCAATTAAAGGACGCGCAGAGATAGCGTGCTCCCAGAGGGGGTTTCTAAAGTATCTCACTGCACAAATTGTTTGTTGTTATCAAGAGCCTATCTCCAACAACACACACACACACACACACACACACACACACACACACACACACACACACACACACACACACACACACACACACACACACACACACACACACACACACACAGTCACACACAGCTCTGTAGAGCCAGGCAGATCACACGCCCAAGGCTAGGTCAACGACACGCTGCCAAAGTACAACTGTACAACTGGTGTGTGTGTGTGTGTGTGTGTGTGTGTGTGTGTGTGCGTGCGTGCGTGCGTGCGTGCGTGCGTGCGTGCGTGCGTGCGTGCGTGCGTGCGTGCGTGCGTGCGTGCGTGCGTGCGTGCGTGTGTGTGTGTGTGTGTGACTTCGCGAGCAGGATACTCAATTTCAGATGTTGGAACAACTAAACCCCAGAGGCAAACGTTTATGAATGTACTGATGTGCGTGTGCACACTGACTGCACACACACACACACACACACACACACACACACACACACACACACACACACACACACACACACACACACACACACACACACACACACTCACACGCACATGCACACGCACACGCACACGCACAAACAGGGGGGGGGGGGGCTATCCTTTTGAGAAGCACATACAGTCAGTCCATTAGACTACACTGTATGTTGAGCTGCAGTCCAGACTTTATGAAAACAATCTTTTAAAAAAAAAAAATTCTATCCCACGATTTTGCAACCCAATTATCTAATGCAATCCTGGGCGCTACACTTGTGTGTGTGTGTGTGAATGTGTTAATCCTCACTGATTAACACATTCAGATGTGTGGAAACGGCATCGCTAATCCAACCGGCTGATTGCGACGACGTGTGTGTACACGTCCTAGCGTTTTTTCATTGATATCAAACGGAAGAAATATATTCAGATTTTTTTCTATTGTTTGGGGGGTTGGTGTTACGGCCGCAGGCCTATATAGGTCTGTGTTGGTGCGCACAGTGCGCGCCCGGTTGCCTAATACCTCCCTGCAGATCCGTCAGCGTAGCCATTGGTGGGGGTTCATGTGTTTGGTCCGACGGAGCATTGGTCCGAACGACAACCTACCTCAAACCCTCACCCTAAAGGTGGCCTTACACTAGCCGATAATCGGGCATTTTTTGACGCTCGGGGGGTGCCCGACTCAATCGATCTGCTCGGGGCCGATCAACATCAAGAATGTTTGATATTTGCTCTGCCCCGCTTTGATTATCCTGTAGTGTGTAGTGCTATCAGATTTCAGATTGAAAATAATCGGCTAGTGTAAGGCCACCTTTACCCTAACCTCCCACGGGGCAGCACACCTAAACCTAACCCCAACCCTCTCCCGACCCCCAACGCACCTCGGACCAATGCTCCTTCGAACCAATGCTCCGTTGGACCATTTAGTATGCCTCCCTTGGTGGGGAGCGTTCCCGACGCTCCACCGGTGGTCGCTCGCTCCGCACCTCGCTCCACCAACCGGCTTCTATACACCTGAGTCCACCTGACAGCATAAAGTCGTCCTGAGGACTCCATTCCCGGCCGCTGCCCGTCAGCTGATCTCCAGAGTGGAGTTGGCTCCGTGCAGAGAGAGAATGCACGGAGTAATAACATCAGTAGCAAGAGTTGCTTAACTGTCCAGTCTTGTCAAAGTGCTTATTAGATTTATGACCAGGCTTTTCCCAACCTATAGTTCGTAATTCTATATTCCGAGCACTAGGCCACGGAAGCCTGCTTTTTGTACAGTTTGTTAGATTAGATTAGAGTAGGCAATAGTAGGGCACTGTCACTTTATTTCCGTTGTTAGGTTAGTGTCTAAAACTCAAGAGGTTGGTTTTAGAATGCTTTTGTTTATTTCCCTGAGTTGCTCTGTGTGTCATTTATGTTTGTCAACGCTTGTAATGAATTCTTGTGTATATATACTGTTTCACTATCATTTGTATGCCACAGAATAAGTAATAAACACCTTCTGCATTTTACCACCTTGCCTTATTCCAACATAACATAGTCCTAGACTCGGTGAGTCGTTACAGTTGGCCTATCCTTCTGCAATGTACTCCTTGCTTTTGCCGCATGCGCGCTGCCATTCACTTCCCTGTTTAACACCCATTTTGGGCGGGAAACCCCATTTGGTGTTAGCATTATGTTATGCTTTAGCTATTGAAAAATAGCAGATCTACAAGCTCAAGCTCATAATTTGAAAAATTGAAGAACGACTGACATAGCTTTTTCTGAAAACTGTCAGGACGTAGAAGACATTTTTAGAATCTGATCTCAGGTCAAAATGGGTTAAGGATCAGAAAGAAAGGCTCGCCGCACGTAATCTAGGGAGCTCTCCGTGTTTTGACCAGACGGCTATACAGTACTTCTGTCTTCATTTCTGACTTCAACATGCCTCTCGCGCGGAATATTAACGCTTCTAGAGAGACTTTATCGTAATCACCGTAAGGTAAGCAAGCGACATTATGCCTCCTGGTTTTTGTACGGAACGGAAGCCCCCGGCTTTCAGAGTAAAAGCTGCCATATCTGCCCGGCACCCCGAGCTTCTATTTTGAAATGATTGTTAATGTTTGATGTAAAGAACACTGCAGTGTTGATTTTGATGGCAACATTTTGATTAGAATATAATTTTCATTTAGTTTTAATCACATTTTAGTCACCTGGAATGTTTTAGTTTTAGTCGACTAAATAATATAAGATTTTAGTCGACTAAATCTACAGTTGATTTAGTCGACTAAAATGTATTTTGGTGGGCCTTGATGCCGTCGTAATGATTTTACACTCGCTGAAAATAGCCGATCTACAAGCTCACAACGCTGCGGCGCGTTGGGAGCTTGTAGATCTGCTATTTTCAGCATGTAACCAAGTGTAAAATGACTTATAATGGATCAATTTGTTGACAAAATTGTCACAATAGTCTTAGTTACTGTATAGTCATCATAGCTTAGTTTTCATTTAGTTTCCGTTTATTTTTGTCACTGAAAAAAAGGTAGTCGACGAACATTTTTCGTCATAGTTTTAGTCGACAAAATCAACACTGAATGTAATGTCTGTGTTGACTAGACGCACGCACGCACGCACGCACGCACGCACGCACACACGCACGCGCGCACACACACACACACACACACACACACGCACACACACAAATGCACACACAAACGCGCACACATGCACACGCGCGCTGTAACCTGACTCCAGTACACACTCCAATTAGCTCCACATGCTTGGCAGCTTAATGGTTAAGCCAGACACAAACAAGACCTGAGGGGAAGGGACCATGCCATGTCCCTGTCGCTATGACAACCACACACACACATGCACACGCACACACGCACGCAGGTGGAAAATATCCACGTAGGCCTACTTTTACTAGGTATGGTATAAATACTTTCTACTCCACTACTCAGAAAGTACTCAGAGACTTTCCTGTGCTTTTTTAACTTAACACACTGTTAAATAAAGTATTCAATCAATGAATGACATGTAGTTTTTTACTCAGCTTTACATCCTGGTTCATTAGAGGTGTGGCGAGTGATTATTGGCTAAAATAAGTGTTAAATAAATAGCTGTGTATTCTGATGGCAAAGGGTGGCAGTGCCATGTGTCTCTGGTTGGTGTCTATGGGGTTCACGAGGAGTGCCAGTGTCTAGGGTGGCATTAGTAGTAAGTTGATCTGGACCACCTGGGTGCGTGCGTGCGTGCGTGCGTGCGTGCGTGCGTGCGTGCGTGCGTGCGTGCGTGCGTGGAAAACCCCTCTGAGACTGCATGGGCACACTTTCAGAAAATGTCTCTTATTTTAAAGTGCTGAAGGCGAATGGTGTTCATGTGTGGCATACTGTACATTGTGTCTATAGGCATACTGAGCGGTGCGGAATCCAAATCTGCATGCTCTATGACAGGGGTTCTCAACGTTTTTGGCCGGGGACCCCCGGAAATGCTTTGGCAATGTCTCGGGACCCCCGCCCCGCCCCCTCCCGACCCCCAATATAAATTGACTGCTACAATAACCTTAAACCATTTTGGGCGGGAACCCCTTTTGGTGTTTTAAGCATTGTTATAATTTAGCTATTGAAAAATAGCAGATCTACAAGCTCGTAGCGCGCCACCGAGTGGCGCGCTACGAGCTTGTAGGTCTGCTATTTTTGAAAAATCGTGAAAATAAAATTAAAAAGAAAATCTTTTTTTTTTTTTTTTTTTTTAATAATTTGGGGACCCCCCAAAATAATTTGGCGACCCCCCGAGGGGTCGCGACCCACGGGTTGAGAACCCCTGGTCTATAGGTCAGTGGTTCCCAAACTTTTTCATGTCAAGGACCCCCGAATTGACACTAATTAGCACCGTTTTACCGTGTTGTCATGGATTTGTTTTGACCTAATATTGAATTTTGTTGTTATTGTTCACGTCATGTCTATGAATTAATTGCATATAGGGCCTAAATGGAAATAAGACCGCAAGGACGTGCTATCCCTTTTGGACTGAGTGTTTGACTGTACTCTGTTGCTGTTTATACATTCTGTCTAATAAACTATTCAATCAATCAATCAATCAATCAATCAATCAATCAATCAATCAACCAATCAATCAAAGAAACTGTGAATGTGTAGCTCCGGGCGGAACTTGTAATGACATCAAGCGCCTCCTATTTCTCCGTCACAGAGAGTGGCAGAGTAAAAAAAAAGGAAGTGTAGCTACTTTTGTGAATTTAATAGTTTTCCAAGGTTAATATTGCTGTATGTTTGTAATAATTTTAGAAAAGCAATTTTATACCGTGTATTTAATCATTTCTGAGAGGGTAGGCGCGCCGGGTCTCACCACGTCTCTCAGCCATTATAAAATACACGGTAACCTAACCTGAGACCTCTTGTGGCTTATTGCTTTATTCTAATGAGATTCCATCGTCGCTGGCAGGGCTGATGGGGTGTTCTAGGCCAACAATGACAAATATCCAGCAAAACCCATGCAGTGAATCACCAACAAACACAACACAACCTTGCCCCCGGGAAAGGAGTGTGTGTGCGTGCGTGTGCGTGTGCGTGTGTGTGTGTGTGTGTGTGTGTGTGTGTGTGTGTGTGTGTGTGTGTGTGCGTGTGTGTGTGTGTGTGTGTGTGTGTGTGTGTTTGCATGCATGTGTCTATGCCAGCCTGTGATCTTTATTCATCTAAGACCTTGTAAACTGCAGACCTTTCACAAAACTCTCTCTCTCTCTCTCTCTCTCTCTCTCTCTCTCTCTCTCTCTCTCTCTCTCTCTCTCTCTCCCCTGCTGCACTGCAGCTCTGAAGACGGACCATGGCATGCACCCCTCGCTCACGGAGGATCATGGAGAGATCCGGCGTGCGGCAGTGGAAGTTTTACTCTGACCTGCACAAGAGTGAATACAAGGACAATGAACTGTTGTTTCCATCATTCTGTGATGCAGGACTTCCTCATATTACCCCCCAAATGAGAACTGCATGTGGTCAGAGGGGACCTCTCACACTGGCTGAACTGAGTGCTGCGTTTCAAGGCATGGAGGGGGGGGGGGGGGGGGGGCATCGACGGCTTGACAGTGGAGTTCTATAAAGCTTCCTGGGAGGAGTTGAAGGAGGACTTGTTGGAGGTGTTGAGTGAAAGCTTTGGAGGAATGTGTTTTCCGCAAGGTTGCAGGAGAGCGGTGTTAACTACTACTGCCCAAGAAAGGTGACCTAAAGGACATGAATAACTGGCGTCCAGTGTCTCTCTTCTTTCCACGGACTATTAGATTCTGTCCAAGGCTCTGGCCAATAGACTCAGGGAGGTGCTATAGACCAGGTCGTACACCTATAGACCAAACCTACTGCGTGCCTGGTATATGTCTATAGACAATATGTCTCTGATTCGTGATGTTTTGGACGTCTCTCGTTCATTGGGGTTAGACGTTGGTCTCATTTCGCTGGACCAACTAAAAGCTTTTGATAGGGTGGAGCATCAATACCTGTGGAAGATCTTACAGCGGTTTGGTCTATACACCCTGGTCTTATAGCTATGATCAAGGTTTTATACCAGGACATTGAGAGTGTGCTGAAGGTGAACGGAGGACTGAGCTCTCCTTTTAGAGCAGAACGTGGGGTCCGTCAAGGGTGCTCACTGTCGGGGATGTTGTATACCAGGGGTGGGCAACTGGCGGCCCGGGGGCCACATGCGGCCCCCACCTTCACTTAATGTGGTCCTCAGAATACTGATACAGTATTGATTTCAGCTGTTACAATTCCAAGCATGACCCGCTTTAATTACTTCGTGACTTGTATAAAATGACTAGTGCTTAATGACTAGTATTAAAATGTTATTGTCTTTTTGTGTCCAATGTAGTTATGTTAACAGTTCATAAAGTTAACATAACTATAACTAAATCCATTTGAAATTCAATAAAAAGGTTACTTTTCAGGATTCCAATTCAAAAATAGCAAAAAAATATTCAGGTTTTCAATTCAAATATAGCAAAAATAGCCTACAATATCTACAAGCTCAAAACGCGTCGCAATGCACTGTGGCCCTCTGGAGTGAGTGTAGATTTTTGTTTTCTAACCAAAGCAGGGGTAAATTGGCAAAAGAGTGAGGCCTTAGCAGTAGGGAAGTGGGGAGGTGGTCTCCCGAAGCTACCGGGAGGCTTAGTGTGGAAATGGGGGGGTATCAAGTACTTGGGCATTTACATTGGTGACGAGGTAACTATGAATACAAATTGGGAGAACGTAGTACAAGGAACATTAAACAAATGGAAACGGTTGCTACCAAAAATGTCATTCAGGGGGAGAACGCTAGCCATCAACAACCTGGTGGCCTGTACAGTTGGAGGCCATCGATATTGTCCTTTTCTTTTTGCTGAGGTTTGCGTGATCTGCGCAAAAGGACAGTTAACCCATTTTGGGCGGGAACCCCTTTTGGTGTTTTAAACATTATGTTATAATTTAGCTATTGAAAAATAGCAGATCTACAAGCTCATAGCGCGGTGGCGCGCTACGAGCTTGTAGGTCTGCTATTTTTGAAAAATCGTGAAAATATTTATTTCAGAAAACTGGAGGATTTAGAAGGATTTTTTAAAATTTTGAGGTCAGGCCCACAACCAGGCAGGTACCTGAATGTATAGCATTTCTACCCCTGCGTACTAGTCTACTGCTCATAGTCAATACTGTATGAACGTCAGCGCAGCAGTTGGTACAGACATACCATGTGCACAACACACTGATTCATGTTTACATCATCTGTTGTTATTTCTGCGTGCATGCACACGCACACGCACACGTGCGTGCATGCATGCACACACACACACACACACACACACACACACACACACACACACACACACACCGGGGAGTGTGTTATACTAGTATCATAACATCCGCTGTGTTAAACATGTCAGGCTCACAGCGGCAGGCTTAACCTTCCTGTTGCATTCATTAGTGTGTGTGTGTGTGTGTTTGTGTGCGTGCATGCGTGCGTTACTGCGTTGTGCACGTTGCTTTGGGAATACACATTTCATTCATTAGTGTGTGTGTGTGTGTGTGTGTGTGTGTGTGTGTGTGTGTGTGTGTGTGTGTGTGTGTGTGTGTGTGTGTGTGTGTGTGTGTGTGTGTGTGTGTGTGACGTGCACGTTGCTTTGGGAACACGCACGTTGCATTCATTTATGTTGTGCACGTGTGTGGTGCGTGCGTGCGTGCGTGCGTGCGTGCGTTGGTGCGTAAATCACTAATAGCTTAATATAGCAGAGGCTAGCACCTTAGAGAGGCCTAGCGCTCTTAAACATCATCATATTCCGGACAATCACAATTGGCGTCGTCAGTTTTCTGTCCTCACTTTGCTCAGCCAATCAAAACATCGCTATGGGGTGCTCAGCCAATCAAAACATTGCTATGGGGTGCTCAGCCAATCAAAACATTGCTATGGGGTGCTCAGCCAATCAAAACATTGCTATGGGGTGCTCAGCCAATCAAAACATCGCTATGGGGTGCTCAGCCAATCAAATCATCGCTATGAGGTGGTCAGCCAATCAAAACATTGCTATGGGGTGCTCAGCCAATCAAAACTTCACTATGGGGTGCTCAGCCAATCAAATCATCGCTATGAGGTGGTCAGCCAATCAAATCATCGCTATGGGGTGCTCAGCCAAATAAATCATCGCTATCGGGTACACACAGACCAGAGTAATCTAGTAAGAGAGTCAGGGCCGGCGGAAGGCACTGGCAAAGTGGGCAATTGCCCAGGGCGCCAACCACTGGGGGGCGCCAACTACAGACGGATGGATGGTTTGTCCATCTGTCCGTCTGTCGTGTTTACGGTGACAGTTGACGCGGCCTCTCTCTCATGCTGTTAAGTATTGTTGATAACAGTGTGTTCACATCTTTCAGCCAGTCTGAAAGTGCTGTATGCTGTTCATGCTTTGAAATCTAATAATACGCTGTTGATATGTTATGAAGGGGGAAGAAAGGCCTCAGGGGGGGGGGGGGGGGGGGGTTGCCCAGGGCGCCAGTTAGCCCAGCCCCGTGCCTTGAAGAGAGTGGCAACACTGGCGTTGACTCCCATTGTAACAATGGAATGCGGAAGTGCTCATTCTATCTCAATGGGATAGTTCCAATGTTTGGAACTGTAGCCCATAGCACCCCGCTTTGTGGCGAGATCAAAGCGTGTCGCCACTCTCTTACTAGATGACTCTGACACAGACACGTAAAGCTGGGCATGGGAGGGGCTAGCGCCGCCCATAAAAGGCTAACACAGGAAGTGAAAATATGGAGTTAGGAGGTTTCCGCCGGCCAGCGTCGATTTCACACCTTCGTATTAAAGATGTCATGTTACTACCACTGGTTGAGGTCGCACGCCCCTCTCTCTCTCTCTCTCTCTGACCCAGATACACGAGAGCTGTCAGCGACACGACGCGACACGCACGCACGCACGCAACGCACGCACGCACGCAACGCACGCATGCACGCACGCACGCACGCACACCACACACCATAAAACAACACAAAGGGCCTGTAATAAAAAAAGGAGCTTCTGCATTTAGACAGTCATTGAACCATGAAGGATGGAAGACGTCAGCTCACACGCACGCACGCACACGCACACACGCACGCGCGCACACACACACACACACACACACACGCGCGCGCGCGCGCGCGCACGCACACACACCCCCCAACGTCAGCTCACAGACCATAATGTGATTCTGTTCTTCCAGAAGCATCAGTCAGAGAAGTGGTCAGTCAGCCTGCTGTGCACCTGTACACTGACCACAGAGCACTGCGTGTGCGTGTGTGCGTGCGTGCGTGCGTGCGTGCGTGCGTGCGTGCGTGCGTGCGTGCGTGAACAGTGACTTTCTCTCTGTCAGTTCCCCGCTGTGCTGTTCCATACAGTACTAGCGAAAAATAAATAAATAGACCAGTCATCGCCCAATAGTGCGGGGACATTCAGAATCAGACCCTTCTGCTTCTTTTAGGCAATACAAAAATATTATAATACATTATACACTGCCTGGTTGGCGATTGTCCGCTGTCTTTCTGTTAAATAAATAGGCGTGTGTTGTAGACTTGACAGGGGCTGGTAATAGGTTTTGTTTTCAAGCACAGGGACGACTCAAGGGTCCCCTGCCCTGCGACTTTTGTGAAAGGACGCGATGACCGTGAATTTCCATCTTGGCCGTGTTGATGTCGCTTCTGTTGTTGACTACTAGTCTCCCCTCGTCCGTTCCGATGTGTTTTGGACAATACATTCATCTAACTTCCATGATCAACGCACTCAACGGGTGGTCCACTGTCACTGACACGTCCACTGACAAGTCCACTGACTCACCATTGCGTGTTTTTTTGTTCACTGTTCAAAGGCGATATGATGAGACTTTAATGGTTTCTAATTAGAAATCTTTTCCGCAAGTGTTTCCATACCCCACTTTTTCGATAGCCCAAAAAGTCCACCCCCTGCAAGCGCAAAAGTGAAGACTTTTTTTAGGTGTTTCCATTCAGGATATTATTAATGAAATACCAGGGCTTTATGGAAACATGACTATTGTCAGCAGCTCAAAGGGGAACAAAAATAGCAGAGTCCACCGGTGGTGCTGGGGTGGTGGTGGGAGCAAACAGAACTAATAGCAGAGCCCACCGGTGGTGCTGGGGTGGTGGTGGGAGCAAACAGAACTAATAGCAGAGCCCAACGGTGGTGCTGGGGTGGTGGTGGGAGCAAACAGAACTAATAGCAGAGCCCACCGGTGGTGCTGGGGTGGTGGTGGGAGCAAACAGAACTAATAGCAGAGCACGCACCGGTGGTGCTGGGGTGGTGGTGGGAGCAAACAGAACTAATAGCAGAGCCCACAGGTGGTGCTGTGGTGGTGTTGGGAGCAAACAGAACTAATAGCAGAGCCCACCGGTGGTGCTGGGGTGGTGGTGGGAGCAAACAGAACTAATAGCAGAGCATGCAACGGTGGTGCTGGGGTGGTGGTGGGAGCAAACAGAACTAATAGCAGAGCATGCAACGGTGGTGCTGTGGTGGTGGTGGGAGCAAACAGAACTAATAGCAGAGCATGCAACGGTGGTGCTGGGGTGGTGTTGGGAGCAAACAGAACTAATAGCAGAGCACGCACCGGTGGTGCTGGGGTGGTGGTGGGAGCAAACAGAACTAATAGCAGAGCCCACCGGTGGTGCTGGGGTGGTGGTGGGAGCAAACAGAACTAATAGCAGAGCACGCACCGGTGGTGCTGGGGTGGTGGTGGAGCAAACAGAACTAATAGCAGAGCCCACACCGGTGGTGCTGGGGTGGTGGTGGGAGCAAACAGAACTAATAGCAGAGCCCAACGGTGGTGCTGGGGTGGTGTTGGGAGCAAACAGAACTAATAGCAGAGCCCACCGGTGGTGCTGGGGTGGTGTTGGGAGCAAACAGAACTAATAGCAGAGCCCACCGGTGGTGCTGGGGTGGTGTTGGGAGCAAACAGAACTAATAGCAGAGCACGCACCGGTGGTGCTGGGGTGGTGTTGGGAGCAAACAGAACTAATAGCAGAGCCCACCGGTGGTGCTGGGGTGGTGTTGGGAGGAAACAGAACTAATAGCAGAGCCCACTGGTGGTGCTGGGGTGGTGGTGGGAGCAAACAGAACTAATAGCAGAGCATGCACCGGTGGTGCTGGGGTGGTGGTGGGAGCAAACAGAACTAATAGCAGAGCACACGCACCGGTGGTGCTGGGGTGGTGGTGGGAGCAAACAGAACTAATAGCAGAGCACACGCACCGGTGGTGCTGGGGTGGTGGTGGGAGCAAACAGAACTAATAGCAGAGCACGCACCGGTGGTGCTGGGGTGGTGTTGGGAGCAAACAGAACTAATAGCAGAGCCCACCGGTGGTGCTGGGGTGGTGTTGGGAGCAAACAGCGCATAACACCAACCAAGAACCATATGCAGAAGGAAGGCAGGAAGAATGCAGTCTCAGGTGAGCTTAAATACCCCGACCATATTGGTCAGCTGACTGCCACGTCAGTGACTGCTGCAGCGCATGACATGTGGGTCTTGCAAACACTGAATACACCCACGCAGCATATTAACCCCTCGAGTAGGCTATATATGCGCCATTGAGCACAGCATGAAGCCGCTCGAGTATATCTGACTGAACTAACTCTGCAAGCTACGTATCATTTAGTTTCCTTTTAGATTATCTGATTTAGTTTCCTTTTAGATTATCTGATTTAGTTTCCTTTTAGATTATCTGATTTAGTTTCCTTTTAGATTATCTGATTTAGTTTCCTTTTAGATTATCTGATTTAGTTTCCTTTTAGATTATCTGATTTAGTTTCCGTTTAGATTATCTGATTTAGTTTCCTTTTAGATTAGTACATTTAGATTATTACAAAACACTGAGCAGTTGAGACGAATAACCGTCTAAGTCCATCACTGCGTGAAATGAGGAGTTAACGGGCAATTATGGGCACTAGATTTGCCTGTAAACCTCAAGTTTAGCAGGCATATATTACATTAATATACGGTAATATATAGGTGTGATGGTACAATTCGGAAGTTTAACAGGAGTTTCCTGTAATATACACATCCGTATTCCATGCTGTTTGCGCAGTGAGGCCTATATAGCTGTCCTGACCCCTTATCCATGACATTATGGATAATTAGTGTGGACTTAGACGGTTATTCGTCTCAACTGCTCAATTATAAGCCCTGTGTTTTGACTTTAGAGCTATTCGAAAGTAACCTCGCCTCACCAGGCTTTCCACCTCTGAGGAAAGCCTGGTCTCCGTTTCATTTCGGGTATATTTTCCGCTCGGGAGCGGATGATAACGTTACGTCATGTTGTAGTATTGTTTTGTAGAGCGACAGGCAGGAACAACAAACACGAACTTCCTTTTCCCTCAAACCGGAAGAATAACAATAAAAGCTCTCGTAGCCTGCAGCTTTTATTGAGAAAAATCGGTTTGAGGGAAAAGGAATACCGGGTTTGTTGTTCCTGCCTGTCGACTACGAAACAATACTACAACATGACGTAACGATATCATCCGCTCCCGCCCGGATCATATACCGAAATGAAATGGTGCCCAGGCTAATTCGAAAGTAGCAGATTTACAAGCTCACATAGATCGGCTCATTTTCTGAAATGTTTGACGAAGCTTGAAAGAATGTGGGATTTGTGAGTATAAGCACTTTAATTTTACTGAAAATATATGTTGATGCCGACACTTTTGTACCTTTACGCAAGTACATTTTTGAATACAGGACTTTTCCTACTGTACTTCTACTGTACGTACACTGTGGCACTGCTACTTCTACTTATGAGTACTTCTTTCCACCAGGCACTGCTGCTATGCACTGACCCACCCCCAACCCCTACCCACCCCCCGACCCCTCCCCACCCAGACAACAGATGGAAAAACTTGTCCCATACGGTCACTCTCTGTCTCTACTTATACTCTCTCTCTCTCTCTGTCTCTGTCTCTCTCTCTCTCTCTCTCTCTCTTACCGGTCACTCTCCGTGCAGGACTCTCCTCCTCCTCTCTCGTCTCTCTCTCTCTCCTTCTCCCTCTCTCTCTCCTTGGCCTTGCGGGACTTGTGCAGCAGTCCGATCAGAATGACCGCGGCCCGGATGCCCGCCTTCTTGCTGTGGACTCTGCTCCCTCCTCCCCCTCCTCCCCCTCCCCCGGTGGACTGGGACATGCTGGGGGTCCGGGTGGTCCCTGGGAGCCCGGATGTTCCGGTGGGGTCCGTGTGTTCCCTGGGGGTCCGGGGGTCCGCGGTGGGGAGCCCCGGCGTGAGACTTTTATACCGTTATCCGAGGTCTCGAGGAGTGGCTCAGCCTGAAAACGTCCGAGTCACAGGGAGATCCCTTTGGCTTAGTGGTGGTGAAGATGTCGGCTTTTCAAACGGGGGAGAAGCAGGGGTTCGAATCCCCTGGCTGTTCTGACACACAAGGTCAGAACAGCAACGGTCGAGAGAGGGTGGTCCCGCCGATGAGGCTGGCGTTGAGCCTCGTACTGTTATCCAAGGTCTCACAACAGGGTTTAAGGTGGGCTGACGATGGGGGCGTTCCCCGCGGCGAAAAGAGACCGTTTATCCAAGGTCAGATCGGGGGGGGGGGGGGGTCCCCGGTGCAGGTCCCGGGCCGCTCTCCGGCTCGGTCAGAACGTTTCAAATAATCACTGAATTCCAGTTAGTTGTTAGTATAACACCCGTCCGGTGGCCACGGCCAAGTCTTCTCCCGACACCTCACTGCCGCGCCGACAGACTCGGGATCCTCCTCCTCCTCCTCCTCGGACTCAGCTGGTTTCGCTGAATCCACACTGTCTCGCTCTAAGGGTAAGATAAATCCACACCGTCTCGCTCCAAAGGTAAGAGGCACAAAAACCAGGGGTGGAAAAAGAGGAGGAACGGGAGCGAGGAGTATAAGAACTCCACGCTGGTTTAGTTTGAGACATATACAGTATATATGTGTGTGCTGTACAGTTGCTGAATATGTTGGCAAAACTTCTGGGGATCTTCACAGAGATCAGCCACACAGCCCCGACAAAACTATACACACACCACAAAACAAGACCTTCTGGAACAATTAAAACCCCGCCAAGAACAAACAAAAACAAATAAAAACTCCCAGACGACTGCAGCGTTCCATATATTATAGGCTCCACACTTCTGTTTGGTCCCGTGTGGTGGTGGGTATACCGTACCGTACCGTACCGTAGAACCGTACCGTACCGTACCGTAACCCCGTCCCGATCAGGTCCAGCTGGCGCTGTGTGGTCCCTGGCAGTGTGCAAGTGTGACGGCAGGGATACAAACACAAAAAAACAGTCTATAATATCTCTTCTCCTGAGTCACTTGAGTTGGGCTTTCACAGTTTCCACGCCGTCGGAGACCCCGGGGTACGGATTATTCCGGAGGAGCGTTACACTGTGTTCCTGTTGGTGGTGTTGTTATAATGTGTGCATCCAGAGTGGATGTTGCTGTGACTCCGGACAGAGCTCCGCTGCTGCTGCTGCTGCTGCTGCTGCTGCTGGTGGTTGTGTGTCCTCCTGTGAGCCGCTTGCCCCGCGCTCTGTTCCTGCTTTCCCTGCGCTGCTGTGTGCCGCTGTGGCTGGAGCTATGTGGCTGCATGGAGCTGTGGCTGGAGCTCCATGGGATAAGCAGCGCTGATGGCTGCAGACACACAGACGGCTGTGGCTCCGCACCATCTCTCTCTCTCTCTCACACACACACACACGCTCACACACACAGTGTGTCTATACAGCCTCCACCTCTGTGTCTACAGCACCTCCACCTTTCTGTCTGTCTGTCTGTCTGTCTGTCTGGCTGTCCCACGGCGGCTGTACTCTCTCTCTCTCTCGCTCTGTCTCTCTCTGCTCGTCACCTCTCTGCATGTGGCGGCGGTGACACAGCAGCCCTGTGTGTGTACTGTGTGTGTGTGTGTGTGTGTGTGTGTGTGTGTGTGTGTGTGTGTGTGTGTGTGTGTGTGTGTGTGTGTGTGTGCGCGTGTCTACAGACTGTCGTTGTGACACAGCAGCTGAGCACCGGCTGTCTCTCTCTCTCTCTGTTCCCTCCGCCTCCTCGGCTCACAGGCCACGCCCCTGCCTGCGTCTCATAGGCTGGGGAGTCATGGAAGAACCACCCCCCCCTCTCTCTCTCCCTCTCTCTCTCTCTCTCTCTCTCTCTGCCCTTGTTTCACACCGCAGTTAATAATTTTATCTTAATCTCCCTGACCTTGTTCTATCTATATATGATTTCACGCACGCACGCACGCACGCACGCACGCACGCACGCACGCACGCACGCACGCACAATCTCAATCCAAACAGTCTTATCTGTGGTTATTGCTCGCTGTGTGCCAGAGGAGGACAGACTTCTCTTCTCATGTGTTTGATTCTGAGCTACATGAATTATGACACGTTAATCCAGATTCATCACACATTATCCCAGATTTATGACACATTATTCCAGAATTATGACAACTTATTCCATGGGGAAAAAAAGATCTTTACTTCTCACCTGATTCTATACCAATCAAATCTGAATAATACGGTTGTTTTCACCAAATAGACGTTTGGTTTGGTAGGAGGCTCGCAATGCGTCCCACTGAGCAAACTGGGTGAAAATAGTCTAAAAATGAAAGTTTTTTAGCAGTCTAGGCTTAGATTAGACTTTGAAACAACGTTGTTTCAACGTCTATATATAGACGGTCTACATTTAGACCTTGATTAGCCAGGCTAATCCAGGCTAATCAAGGTCTAAATGTAGACCTTGAAACGACGTTTTTTTAGCCGCGTTTTTTAGCCTAGACTGCTAAAAAACTTCCATTTTTAGACTATTTTCACCCCAGTTTTTAGACCATTTTTGTTTGCCATTTAGACGTCTATTAGACTACAAAGATGCTCAGTGGGGTCGCTTCGCGACCCGTTGCGAGCTTGTAGATCGGCTATTTTCAAACAGCCGAAATGTTATATACATATATATATATATATATATATAGGGGCTGAAGTGGTTCATGCATGTTTTGCAAAAACAATCAAAAACGACAACGTAACAACGTAACTAAAGTTTTCAAATAAATGTAGTGGAGTAAAAGTACAATATTTGCCTCTGGGATGCAGTGGAGTAGAGGTAAAAAATATATTGTATTCAGGGCCGGATCTACCAATAGGGCACTTTGGGCACGTGCCCAGGGGCCCTTGGGCACCAGGGGCCCCTTAAAAAAATGTAAATAATAATAATATATATATATTCTTTTTAGCTCCACAGAAAATGTCCCTGCTAATCCGAATAAAATAAATGGTGACTAAAAATATTAGTGTTTCATTGTTGGTGAGAAGGGCAGCTGAAGAGTGCAGTTGTGTGTAAAGCAGCAACAATGCGCTAGATTGGCTGTCACTCTGGGGGGGGTAGGCGACCGGAAATAGGCCAATATAACGGCATAAAACTGCCCCAAAACGGCTCCAAAACAGCAAAAATGTTGCGCGCGCGTGAAGGGGGGCCCTTCGAGCTTCAGTGCCCAGGGGCCCTCAGAGGTGTTAATCCGGCCCTGATAGTATTGTAAAGTGCAGATACCTCAACATTTTACTCAAGTAGAGTACTTAAGTATTTATGTGCTTAGTTACTTCACACCATTGGTGTGCAGACGTGCCTGCCGGGCTTCAGAGAAGATGATTAGTTTTATCTATGTATAACTGTGCGTGCGTGCGTGCGTGCGTGCGTGCGTGCGTGCGTGCGTGCGTGCGTGCGTGCGTGCGTGCGTGCGTGCGTGCGTGCACACACATGTCTCCCTCACATTATCTGGAGAATCACCCGAGCGGTCGGCTTCATTCTCCAATGATTGATGTGACATTTGGGATTGGCTGTCGTACTGAGATATCTACTGTATGAATCCACACATCACTGTCTGGTCTGCAGGCTCCCTTCCTTTTATGGCCATATAAGATCCCTGTTGGCGTTATGTATACCTATCAGATACCTTTTTTTGTCACCCGAATCCGTGTGTGCATATTTATAATCCACGTGTTATCCGCCCGCGTCAAGTAATTATTCCAATTTATAAATCCGCATTTTGCCGAGATTTTGTGCATTTTTAAAGCTATAAGCCTATAGATAGATGCCATTCATTTATTTCCTGCATGATTTCACCCGCGGTTTATCCAATATTCATTTATAATATCATTTGAATGACCCAAATCCACCCTAAACTGCGGTTATCCACGGTTAACCGCGGCTAAAACCGCCATCCGCAGGTCTCTAATACCTAATAATATCTAATATATCTGTCAGACTGGTGGTACTGGACCAGAGTCATCTAATAGAAGAGTTACAATATAGAGGGGGCAGAAACAGAGCGCTCGAGCGCTGTTCATGCACGTCTCAAGAGTTAATTTATTGTTGAGGGGTTTGAGGGTGTGTCATGTGTAAACACAAACATTGTCCTAACACAAACATTAAATGCCATTGACAATGAATGGCCAGCTTTGAGTGTTGGTGTAAACACAAACATTACGTAAACACAAACATTGAGGACGAAAGTGAGGACGCAAATTGTGATTTGCCCAAATGTACGATGATAAAAGCACCCCTCACTTCACACGGGTGTGATTTTTAATCGTCTGTATTACTTACATTAAAGGACCACTTTTCAACCTATCTTCATATAATATGTCCTCACTAATAATCATGATAAAATGGCACGATTTGTTTCTACTCATTTGTGTCTCATAGGACACCAGTGACCCGTCCACCAGTGACATCATCGCTAGGCAGACTTTCTTTATGTTTTTTATGTTTAGATTTTTGAGGGGCGCTAGCCCCTCCTATATACAGGTTTAATGTTTGTTTTTAGTTCAATCTTTGTTTTAAAAACGCCATTGACAATGCAGGGAAGATTTAAGTCATCTTGTCCCTAACACAAACATTAAATCCCATTAACAATAAAGAGTATTTAATGTTTGTTTTGACACCGTTTGTTTTACTTTTCAGGACTATAGAAAGCCTGCAGTTTCTATTAGCTTGGGATTCCCCATCGATGATGTCACTGGTGGACGGGTTTCTGAACTGTCCACATATGAGACACAGACAGAGTAGAAACAAAATGGTGCCATTTTATCATGGTTATTAGTGAGGACCAATTATATGAAGATAGCTTGAAAAGTGGTGAAGTGGTCCTTTAAGAATTCTACACTCTGCCTGTCAGTATACCAACACTGGGGAATCGCTGCTCTAATTGCATTGTGGGAATTGTTGAAGCGGAGGAAACTGTCACCATGTTGACAAAGTTTACCTAGACGCTGCCATGACGATCATCATCATCATCATCATCATCATCATCAGCATCATCATCATCAGCATCATCATCATCGTTGTCCAGCCAACCCCCGGAGGGACACTGGGAATGTTTTGTAGCAAATATAATTAGCCCTTCGCTATAAGCCCCAGCCCAAAAGCGTCGGTCCAAATAGTTTAACAACCGTTGCTATAGAGCGCCGAAGTCCTGACGTCACTCGCTCGTCCCCGCCTCGATTCCCCTGGTTCACGGAAGTCATTTCTCTATGGAGAATAACATGGGCTCATCTTAAAATTGTTTCATATAAGAGTTGTGGTCTCTGCGTTATTGTCAGGGAGGTGTCTCTGTATAGTTTGCAACCGTCAGTCAACTCATATATGATACAGTATGTTTCTAGCGAAAATGTAACTAATTCAGTAGCAGTAACAATACCGTCAGTTGATTCTTCATATCCATATGAGTGAAGCGGCCTGGATGATTTGTTCATTTTTCAAACACAGTCCTTATATGAGGCGATCTAAAATCCCCCTATGGGGATTACAATGCAAATAAAAAGTACATGAACCCGTGGATTTGCTCCCTCTACCGATATTGATGTCAGACGTCGGTGCTCTATATAAAGCAGTGGGTTTTCAACCCTTTTCACATTGAGGCCCATTGTTTATTCAGCATTTGAGCCACGGACCACCGATGGGTGACATTTAGCCTCTCAGAGCCAAAAACGTAGAACATTTTGTAGAAGATTGTGTCCACAATTCCATGCAGTAAGTTGACAGGAGTCAGGCACCCGTCAGCAGTAGGTTGCACGCTCTACTCGCGCACAAGTAGGCCATTCATGGCCTACTTGTGTGCAAAGCCCAAGTTGGCAGCTGGACAGAGTGCATTTCTAGTTTAACATGCATCTCAATTGGGGAGATGGACCCACCAGGGGTACCAAATGGACCCTTAAAGGTCTGTAACTCTGAGAGCGTAACACATGGAACCAAATGAACCCTACAGGTCTGACACTCTGAGAGTGTAACACATGGAACCAAATGGACCCTTAAAGGTCTGTAACTCTGAGAGCGTAACACATGGAACCAAATGAACCCTACAGGTCTGACACTCTGAGAGTGTAACACATGGAACCAAATGGACCCTTAAAGGTCTGTAACTCTGAGAGCGTAACACATGGAACCAAATGAACCCTACAGGTCTGACACTCTGAGAGTGTAACACATGG